>NW_024742365.1:0-116347 GCF_018991925.1 Homarus americanus
TGTCCGGGGGTCTAGCTAACCTCTGGTCGGGGCTTGACCAGCACGAAAAAAAAAAAAAAATTTTTTTTTTACTAAACGTGATTTTGGCAACCTGTGGTGTAATAGTCAGCATACTCGCCTTGCAAGCGAGAGGACCCCTGTTCGATTCCCGGACGGAGTGAAACTATGAGCATTTTCTTTTTTACGTCATTTGGCTTTCTATTTACCAGTAAATGGGAACCTGGATGTCAATCGATTTGCGGATCTTATTCTGGAATAATGGTTAGCCAGTGCAGTTGCCGAGTTGTCCGGTCTTCTCGGACTATTCATTGAAACTGGGACATACAACTCGTTAACTTAGGGTGTGGTTGTGGTGTTGGCGACAGATTCTAACACCTTAAACAAATTCACGCCTAGGTTGCTCTAGAGCCTGCCATCCTCGTACACGAAGGGCAACCATTATTGTTACGTGTATAATATTACCATCACTACCACAACCAGCATTATCACTACTATTGTCATCTTCTCAACTATCATCATTCCTTCCCTCTTCCTCCTCCTGCCTCCATATTTTAATAATTATCGTCTCAATTATTATTATCATCATTATTTTTATTATTATTATTACCGTATTATTATTATTATTATTATTAACAATACAACATGTGGCTGGAACAACAGTAGAAATTAGAAATAAGATAAAAAGTTGTATTAAATTAACAATTAAAACACAAACAAGAACCACAGGTACAAGTCGATCAGTTTTTTATCATGAGAGAGAGAGAGAGAGAGAGAGAGAGTCCCTGGCTCACTGTTACGTTATGACAAAGTTGTTGGTAAATATATGGTATGGAAATTGTGTTGATACTCTCTCTCTCTCTCTCTCTCTCTCTCTCTCTCTCTCTCTCTCTCTCTCTCTCTCTCTCTCTCTCTCTCTCTCTCTCTGTCTCTCTCTCTCTCTCTCTGTGTCTCTCTCTCTCTCACACACACACCAACCACAAACAAACAACACATCACAAACAAACAAGCAAGCAACAACACAACACAAACAATAATGACACCACAAAAAACATCATTCTAAAAACAAACAATAAAACAAACAAAAACAATAAAACAAACAAACATACCAACAAACAATAAAACAAACAAACAATCAAACAAAAAAACGAACAAACAAACAATAAAACATACAAACAAACACTAAAACAAACAAACATACATAAAAACAATCAAACAAACATAAAAACAATAAAAAAACAGACACTCTTCAACAAACCACCACCACCAAGGACTTCACTAACCTACCACCTCCACCACCACCTCCTACAACACTATTTATAATCCAAAAACTTCCCAAAGGTCACTCCTGCCTCGGTGACCTTTGGGGGTTAACACTGCCCACTGGTCTAGATCTGGCGGGAAAACTGCCCCCGCCCAAAGGTCACTTGTTGGGTGTCACAAAGCGCCTGCTGGGTGATTTAGGTGAGTCTTCCCCCGCCCTCCCCCATCCCCCCTCTCCAACCCAGGGTCACAGTGTGTAAGGTTAAGGCGTTTGAATTTTAATTTAGTTGATGATGATATAAAGCAGAGGAGGAGGAGGAGGAGGAGGAGGAGGAGAACAAGAACAAGAAGAACAAGAACAAGGCTAGATTACGTTAGGTTAGGTTAGGTTAGGTTAGGTTAGGCTAGATTAGGTTAAGTTAGGTTAGGTCTGGTCAGGTTACATTATGCATGAAGGTATTCATTTATATGTATATTTATGATCTACAGGATCGTTTATGGCCAGTCAAAGGCTTCTAGAAAAGATAAATACATAGAAGTTATCACTAATGGCCAATTATCCCTATTTAGTGTAACATACAGTATATATTAGGTGGAGTTCCGCTTTTATTTGTTTGTTTTCGTATTATTTAAGTCATTTATTTGTTAACATTTAGCTTAGAATAAGTAAATATTATACAAAACAAAACATTGAAAAACTCACAAGTGAATTTGTAACATATAATCAAGTCGAGATAATATCTGAGGAGAGAGAGAGAGATCAACTACAAATACATTTCTTTTATTATTATTTACCTTACAACCTTCACTAACGTTATTTTGGGGGAATTATTCGTTATATCTCCTGATCTAGAGAATTATTTACCGTATATATAGTTTTAAGAATTTATATCGTAGGCTTAAATATAATTACAGAATTAATATGCCATTAATTTCTGTTTTTGTGAATGGCATTATTGAAACTTCTCCCTCATTGTGTCGTCATAAGTTCTAGCTAGCTTCTCTGATTGGTTATTCCACCCTCATTGTGTCGTCATAAGTTCTAGCTTCTTTGATTGGTTATTCCACCCTCATTGTGTCGTCATAAGTTCTAGCTTCTCTGATTGGTTATTTCACCCTCATTTTGTCGTCACAAGTTATAGCTAGCTTCTCTGATTGGTTACTGTGCCCGCATTGTGACATCATTATTTCTAGCTTCTCTAATTGGTTTTTGGACCCTCATTGTGTTGTCATAAGTTCTAGCTAGCTTCTCTGAATGGTTATTCCGCCTTCATTGTGACGTCATAAGTTCTAGCTTCTCTAATTGGTTGATGTGTTTGAATTAGCTTCTCTGATTGGTTGTTGTGTCTGAATCAGTTTTATCACGCGGAATAAACTGATGATGGTGAAGAAGAGTGAAGAATAGATCCAATAGACTATTTCTCTATTGTTTCCTACCATCATTATTCTCCCTTGTCTCGTTATCACACCTCTACTGCCTCCTATTTATCATTGTGTCCTGTTTATCCGTCTTTCCCTTCAACTTTCTCTGAACAGCACTCCCATCTTCATCGAGTCAGTCATTCAGGTAACTACAACACCAGGTACTAAAAGAAGACGCGCCTCTATTCACTCTTGACAATAGGTTCATTTGACCTTTGGTTCTTGAGTATTGCTTACGTCACTACTGCATACCTGAGTCTTGGTCTGAGAAAATCTTTACCCTAATTTGATCTTTAATTCATCCTGATATAGAGGTTATTTAGGATTACTTCTCTTACCTAGGTTAAGGCCATTTTAAACCTACACTCAAAAGATCGAAATAACACTAAATTCGCCTTTAATTTCCCTTTGACATAGAGGTCATTGTCCTTTGTCTACGACCATTTTGTACTCGATATCGTAGAAGGATGGAACTATCACTAAACTCACCCTTAATTCATCTTGACATAGAGGCTATTTAAGGAGGTTTCAGGTCACTCTAAGGTGCCTAGTTCCTCACATTTTTCTCCTCTTGTCTCTGTGGACAGTAATGGCGGTAATAGGTTTAAAGAACACTGTGCATCCTTGAATGACAGTGTAGCTAGACTGGCGTAGGTCACATGTAGTTACGGGGTGGATAGGGGGGAGTAGGGTGGGGTCGGGGGAGGGTAGGGTGAGGGTAGGAGGGTGGGGGGAGGGTAGGGTGTGGGTGGATAGGTAGAGAGTATTGTGTGACATAGTGGGTAGGGAGGTAGGGTGAGGGTGGGAGGGTGGGGGGAGGGTAGGGTATGGGTGGATAGGTAGAGCGTATTGTGTGACATAGTGGGGGGGGAGGGGTGGGGTGAGGGTAGGAGGTGGGGGGAGGGTAGGGTGAGGTGGGAGGGTGGGGAGAGACAGGAGTGAGGGAGTAGGAGGGTGGGGAGGGTAGGGGTGTGGGTGGATAGGTAGAGTATTGTGTGACATAGTGGGGAGGGTGGGGTGAGGGGTGGGAGGGTGGGGAGGGTGGGGTGTGGGTGGATGGGTAGAGAGTTGTGTGACATAGTGGGGGGGAGGGTAGGGTGGGTGGATGGGTAGAGTATTGTGTGACATAGTGGGGGGGTATAAGGTAACATATGGGAGAGGTGTGTGTGTGTGTGTGTGTGTGTGTGTGTGTGTGTGTGTGTGTGTGTGTGTGTGTGTGTGTGTGTGTGTGTGTGTGTGTGTGAGTGTGTGTGTCTGTGTGTGTCTGTGTGTGTGTCTGTCTGTCTGTCTGTGCGTGCACAGTATGTATGTTATAGTGTGTATGTGTGTATTAATCATGCAAAGGGCCTTTTCCTTCAATTGATTTTAAAACATCAATTAATCTCAAGTACCTTAAGGCAACTCACACTCTAATAACATAACCAATATCTATCACAGTATTTCAGTAAATCATTATTATATAAATATTTAGTAAGTTTCTATTTTTCATTTTATATTTTTAATTTTATTTCTGTATTCAATATATTTTATTTTTAGATATTATTTTTCATTATCACAAGTGGACAAAAATCACACAAATTTATATTGTAATTCTTAATTTCATAAATTTTAACTAATACATTCGGTTATTTTTCACTATGATAAAATATTGTCAATAACATCTAAACGGAGGCCATTTTAGGTTCATATATCAATAAAATATATTAAAAAAACATAGAATTCTTATTAAATTTAATAAAACAGAATTAAAATGGTATTCAAATTATTTATTAACAATATATATGACAACGGGAAGAATTTTAGAGAGAAAGCATCTCTGTCGGCCATCTTGGATTTCTTACCCACTACACTAATCATTAACTCCAGGTTATATAAACGTGAAAGTGTTTATATAACTTCCCCTACCCTATTATAAATGTGTTTTTTGGGGGGAATTATTGACCTGGATACTGTTTGGTGTTTGACTGTATACATGTTTGTTTGGATCCAATACTCATACTACAACATGTATTTGACTGTATAAGTATGATTGTATGAATGTAGTGCTCTTATTAGTATCTGAATTAAGTGTTTGTCTGTCTAAATACATCCACTTGAGTACGATAGCTCTCTGTGACAATATAAACATTTGTCACAATAGAGTAATCGTGTCCGGTTGAATGTTAGTATCCAGAATGCTTTTTGTATCCGTTGTTTTAAAAGAGTAATTTATCTTCTACGGGATTCAGGTCAAGCCGCTGTTGTTGTAAAGTGTTTGAGTTGTAAAAAAGTGTAAATGTGTGTGTGTGGTTTTGTTTAGGTGTAAACCAGTATTTTGGGGGTTTACAGCTGTGTTTGTAATGGTTTATAGCTGTGGTTTGAAATGGTTTACAGTTGTTGTTTGAAATGGTTTACAGCTGTGGATTGAAATGGTTTACAGTTGTTGTTTGAAATGGTTTACAGCTGTGGATTGAAATGGTTTACAGTTGTTGTTTGAAATGGTTTACAGCTGTGGTTTGTAATGGTTGGTTAAAGCAATATTCACCACAGTAAACTCCCCACAGTAAACTCTCCCACACCACACTCCCCTCCCTCCCCACACCCCTCCCCACAACTCAGTTAAACTTCAACAAACAAAGGCTTTACATTGAGGCAGAATAACCAAGGAAATAAACTTTGGTAATTTATTGTCATCATTAAAGAAATCTGAACTTTTTTATGTTAATGCAGGAGGAAGCACAGGGGACTGTAGGTGTTTGTGCTTGTGGTGATGTGAGTACTGTTTGTGGTAATTTGAGTACTGTTTGGGGCGACTTGAGTACTTTTTGTGGTCTTGAGTACTGTTTGTGACGATTTTGAGTACTAATTGTTTGTAGTAAGACAGAGTTGTAAATTACTACCAGACATACGGACACAAGGTATAGCAAGGAGAGAGAGAGAGAGAGAGAGAGAGAGAGAGAGAGAGAGAGAGAGATGCATCACCCATCACCAACCATCCCGGGACCCAGGCTATAAGACTCTACGGTCCCAGGCTGCCACGTTTCACTTACTCTGCCTTCCCGCCCTCCACTCACATATACCCAACACCTATTGGTAAAGTAATGACCAAGAAACACTCTACAATATACTTTTATTCTCCACATATAAAGCTAATTATTACTCTAACTAATTATAGGAATTAATGATCGTATTTAAAATATTTTAGGCTTTTTAACATGGTCTCTGATGTCGGTGTAATTCTTCAACATGGGAACTTGTTATGTTTACACTAAGAGAAGCGTATGTTTGTATGTTCTTAATTTGTGTTTGTTTCAATTTTAATTAACAATATAATTTTAAAATGATGATTGCTTGATAATTAATAGGAATGTATGAGTTAATTATTGTTGATTAGGATAGAGTTAAATGAGGAGTTAAATTAAATAGTAAAAATAAAAGAATTATGTACTGTATATAATAATTTGTAAGTTTATAGAAATAAGTTAGACATAATAAGAGCTTAATTATACCTTTAAATGAAGTCTTCTGTCGTTCAAGTACTAAAACAGTACTTGATTGATATAAATATTTAAGAAACAGACTTAGCTACCCGGAGTTAATTATCGCTTGTTAATGTCATCACAGGGTAGTTACGTCTGATTCATGTCTTGCTGATGAGACATTATTCATTTAAAGAGAGCGAGATACTGACTAGAATCTTATCTTTCTTTTATAACCACTTGAGAGATAGTTTCATTCTCTTTGTCAATATTATCTCCAAGAATTGTACGTTTATTTTACCATTAACTAGGAATAATGACAACGATTCCTTTTATGTGTTTTTTTTTTATTCGTTATTAACCCCATTAACCATTCATAAAGGTAACACAGGTAGATATATATTCTCACCTGTCTAATTAAGGTGTAGCTTGTGTTCATTGACCTCTTAGAATCCACCTTTGTGTCGTTATTAAGGCAATCAGTTATATACTTTCTCACATCTTCAGGTAGAGATGCAAATTAGGGCATTAACAAGTTAGGACATTATTTATTTACCATAATCAACAGATAGGAGTCGATCTCATTAACTCTCATTAACTTACTTGTGTGGATGTTGGTCTTAATTAACCTTGACCTAATTATAATGAGGTGAATAATGGATTCTTGAGGTCAGGTCATCTTGGTACTGAGTACATGAGAGGGATAAAGTATATGTATGTATGTATGTATGTATGTATGTAAGGACACACACAATAAAAACAATAGACTCGAATTTCCTACTTTTATTATTGATCATTTTTAACAACATTTATTGCTTCTCTGGTCACCTGTTATCACTAAGATCAAAGCTTGTATGATACACGTTAATAACCCGCTGTATACAAGACCAAAACAGGCGGGGGGGGGGGGAGATATATTCCACAAAACGTAAACAGATTAAAAATTTGTTCTAAAATAACCTTACAGTGTGATAGGATACGGTATTGGTGCGTTATTTAGTGTTAATTATGAAGAAATAAATATTTAACTTTATTTACATCGTTTATTAAGAGATTATAACTGAAGGAAAAATAATTATTCGAAGGTTTCTAAAAAAAGGGGATTATTTTTTTTAAAGAATAAATTTACATTGAGGAAATTTTTATATTCTAAAGTATATATTTATATATATAGGATTAGATGTGTGTTTTGATTTTCAGTTTTTGTTTTTTTTTGTTTTTCTTTTGGATCTTCATTTTGTTTTTCTTCTTGTTTTTCATCATCATCATCATCATCATCATCATCATCATCATCATCATCATCATCTCTATCACCATTTCAGCAGTGAAAAACAGTGATGCTGTCAGTTCAATATTGAGGTGACATGACTTTCTGAGAGAGAGAGAGAGAGAGAGAGAGAGAGAGAGAGAGAGAGAGAGAGAGAGAGACGCAGTAATCAGCCCTGGACAGATAAATACTCATTCGAAACTTCTAGAAATTGAATTCTTAAGGCGAGATAAAGTAAAATTTTTCAGAAGCAAATCCCAGAAAGTTATTAGATTATGATTTCACGAATGTTCAAACTGTCTAAAGTGTGTACGAATTTGAGGACGGCTCAGTACTCAGTCATGCTGCGTCTGAGGAGGGAGAAGGTGTAAATAAAGAAGCTTTGGAGGTTATAGTACGAGAAGTTTCTTAGTGAAATTATTAAATGTTTGATTGTAAAGATTAGTTCAAGAATAGGAAGATAGTTAAAAAAGGTGCGTTGGGTGTGTCGACCAAGAAGGATATGTATTAAGGTGTGTTGGGTGTGTCGACCAAGAAGGATATGTATTAAGGTGTGTTGGGTGTGACGACCAAGAAGGATATGTAGTAAGGTGTGTTGGGTGTGTCGACCAAGAAGGATATGTATTAAGGTGTGTTGGGTGTGTCGACCAAGAAGGATATGTATTAAGGTGTGTTGGGTGTGTCGACCAAGAAGGATATGTATTAAGGTGTGTTGGGTGTGTCGACCAAGAAGGATATGTATTAAGGTGTGTTGGGTGTGTCGACCAAGAAGGATATGTATTAAGGTGTGTTGGGTGTGTCGACCAAGAAGGATATGTATTAAGGTGTGTTGGGTGTGTCGACCAAGAAGGATATGTATTAAGGTGTGTTGGGGGCCTTTGTTATAACTAAGTAATACCCAGGATCAATATATACTTCACAATAGGTTCGAAACCGCCAAGTAATAGGGAGAACCGATCAATTATACTTCATAAGGAACCTATTCCGATCCTATTTCGCCGAGAGAGAGAGAGAGAGAGAGAGAGAGAGAGAGATTGATACAGGTGTCCTTCAAGAGAGATCCCACTAGCACGCTCCTTTTCTTTCCTATTTCTCCTTTCCTCCTTCTCCTCATCTTCTTCTAGCTTATTCTGCTCTTCTACCTGATTTTCCCTCCTGTTTCTATTCCTCTTTTTCTTCTTCCTTCCTCCCCTTTTCCTCCTACTGTTTCTTCTTCTTCCTCTTTTTCTTCTTTTTCTTCTTCCTTCGTTTCTTCTTCTTCCTCCTCCTCCTGTTCCTCCGTTTTTTCTCCTACTGTTACTTCTTCTTCTTCTTCTCTCTCTTCCTCTTCCTCCTACTTGCCCTCTTCCTTCCCTTCCTTCCCCCCTTCTCTTCCTCCTCCTCTTCCTCTTTCTTCCTCTCTTTTCCAAGGCATATCCTCCTCATTTTCATCTTCCTTCGTCTCCTTCTCCTCATCCTCCTCCTCTCTAAAGTTGAAGACCGAGTTCCTCATCTCCTTCATCCTTCCATCCTTTTAAAGTGATGGAGTAAAGGGGAAAAAAAGTCGTCGCTTCTCTAAACTTTACTTTCCAAGCGTTATGGTTAACGATGTGAAGTTTCCCTTATTCCCTCCTTCACCCTAGCGTCATGGACCAAAACACCCTCAGTTGGAATTCCTTCTTCACCCTATCGTGAGGCACCAGGTTTAATACCTCCTTCACCCTAGTGTAATGGAACACAGCATCCTCACTCACTCCTTCGCCCTAGCGTGATGGAACAACCTCACTCTCTACTTCACCCCAGCACAACACAACACAACACAACACAATACAACACAACAACACAACAACACAACAACAACAACACAACATAGAGAGTCTCCACCCAAAAATTATGAACATATGCCTTGTGTTAGGTACGTGTGAGGCAACAAGACAAGCCACATACGGATAAAAATAAAAAATCTTTCAGTTTTAGAGGAGGAAGATATCTCTCTTGTCCCAAGCTGGGTAGGAGCCAAAACAAGGAGAAGCTATTCGTCCCAGGGTGACCAGCTGCAAGGTGAGAGGGTAAATTCTGCCTGTTGTGCATAGAGGTGTACTGTATTAATGCTGTGTATAGGATCTTGGCAGTATTTAAGCTAAGTTTCTCATTCTATTCGGATTGTAGATATGATGTGATATTCTTCGACGTTTATATAACTTTTTAGAGAATTGATTGATACGTCTGTCTGCCTGTCTGTTTGTCTGTCTGTCTGTCTGTCTGGGGAACTATCTCGCCACCAGCCAAACTCTAAATTATTTCTTCATCTCCAACTAATTTTCTTTTTGCCTTTTGTACATTTTGCAAAAAAGTGAACAAAATCGCTAAAGAAAAAGACTTATCGTAGAAGGAAGGAGTCTGATGGCCAAGAGATGCAAATGATCATTGATTCCGGTGCAGACTGAGTTGAATTGCTCTGTTCGATAAATCTCTTCAATAGTTAGGAAAAAAATTGTAAAAATTCAATGTTGAAAAGATGGGTTAACCTGACGGCACCAACTCCCTTCCCTTCCCTTCCTCTCTCTCTCTCATACCCCTCCCTTCCTTTACCCCACCCCTTCCCTCCCATTGTCCTACCATTCCTCCCCTGTTGGCCCTCCTATTAGAGAAAGAAAACAATATATATTTTTTTGGAAGGGGTAACTGTCATAAGAAGTTGTGTTCCTTGTTGATGTGTGTGTGTGTGTGTGGGATGCAGAGAGCAGGAAAGAAGTGAAAGGAAAAGTACGGTTGGAGGGGAAGGAAGAGGTAAAGTGTTAAGAGTGAGACGTGTGGAATAATTGAGAGAGAGAGAGAGAGAGAGAGAGAGAGAGAGAGAGAGAGAGAGAGAGAGAGAGAGAGAGAGAGAGACACTAAACACACACAAAAAAAGAAATGAAAACAAAATAATAAAAAAATAAATTGTCATAGTCGAAGGTGCAGTCATCGATATAAAGTACTCGGTCTACTAATTCTGAACTATTGACAGAAAAATACGAGACAAATAAGCCGACAAATTGAGCCATTAAAGGTCTCTCATGAACTTCTGCCGCTACAGTAGGAATAAACACTAGTAATTGATATACTGGTAAAATAAAAACCCCACACACAGACCACCGAACTAAAAGCTTCCGGCGATAAATAAATTAATATATCAGGTAATTTAGATAAAATTTCGATAAAGTGATAATTTATATACATTTTTATATATTTTTTTTTAAATTTAAACTTGACTGTAAATAAGAACTATCATATAAATAATAACACTGTAAAATATAAATAAATAACATAATTATTAACTTAATGTTTTTTAACTTTGCCCTAAACTTTACAAGGGAACTTTACCGGGTACAACTGGACGGTCTCCTACGCTACATGACTCTGAACACACGAGAGAACTAAACACAGAACTCACGATTCTTCTTCATATGTGTATTGTGTTTTATATATTGTTACGAGTTGGGGATTTAGAACATAGTTATACGTCTACCCAGATCCCAACAGGTAACAACATAAAAAAACAAAGACAATCGGACTATAAAAGGGTAGACAAAGGATGCGAGTTTTCGTTGTATATAATAAAGTACCATAAATCCCTTAACAAAATATTCAGCTTATAAATTACCCTTAACCAAACTTAACCTAAACATTAACAGTATATACATATTAATAAACATAAAACAATCTTGAAGCAAGTGGACGTGGGGGAGTTAATACAAAATATAAGTACTTAAGTGAGGAGCTGAGATGGCTGACGAGTAAGGCTGAGTATTGTAGAAGACGGTAGGTAGTCACTGCACGTAGGTTTAGAGGATAGATGATCCTGTGGTCACTTCCCAGAGCCAAGTGCTCTCTCCTCGAATTGGAGCTGACAAAGAAGACTTTGAGGAGGTGACGCAACAACCAGGATAGGGAGAAGGGAAACCTCGGAGTGGTAACTAAGACGAGTCATACTCGTGTCTCGTCCCTAGATGGCGTTGCTCGTGGTGCTGGGTAGGTAGATCAGGACAATAGATGGCGTGCTTCGTAGTGCTGGGTGGAGGGGTTCGTAACAATATTCATTTATTGTCTTATTCTCTCTATGTTCAAAATATTCACTGGGGGTAAAAATAACAGCACGGATACAACACACTAATAACTAATCCTGTTTTTTTTTAGCACGAAAGAACCATCATGGCCGGCACTGTATACTAAAAATCACCCACTTTCCCCAGATGCAAAGTTAGGTACCAATTCACAGATGGGTGAACTGGGAATCCACTAAGTGCAAGCCAATAATCCTAGGAATATGAAGCGAGAATTGTATCTACTCAGCCACAGCACACCTCTGGTCGGCAATAATCCGATAAAAAAAGTCTTTTATCTTTACATAGAGGGAACATAATGATGTACAACTCGTGTCAAACGCTGCATTAGGTTACGTCGTATAGTTTAGTACAGTAAAATAAAAAAAAACCTTGAACAGAGGAGCGACGGTCAGCTGAAAGTGAACCAAGTCGATGTGCCATTGTAGTTTGATGTCCACCCTCACTACGCACGACCAGAATCTACATAATACTCAATAAACAACGACTAGACACGAGGCCTGTTAGAGGGGTTATTCTTTACTCTTAAATCTATCAAAAGGTCGAGATTAGCGTTACGACAATCCTCCCAAATCCTTGTTACTAAAACATTTCTCGGCGAGGATTATCAAAGAACAAATCCTAGCATCGTGTTTTTCCTCGTACCTGGGGGAAAGGACATGTAAAGATGCAGTAGTCTCAGTGAAATGTCGACCTCATGTTCAAATCGTTCCTCTACTTAGGGGTTCTTGTAGTTATCTTTTGCAGGAAGATTAAGCTTATTATCTGTAAGTTCTTCTTTCCAAAATATAAATTATACCATTGTAGAGAGTAGTGTCAGTGATGATGCAACAGTGGCCTAACAAAAGCACCATACAGACAACCCACGGAACAGACCAAAACAATAGTGCCAGTAGTGATGTAACAACAATGGTCTAACAAAAGCACCCTACAGACAAGCCACGGAACAGACCAAAACAATAGTGCCAGTAGTGATGTAACAACAATGGTCTAACAAAAGCACCATACAGACAAGCCACGGAACAGACCAAAACAATAGTGCCAGTAGTGATGTAACAACAATGGTCTAACAAAAGCACCATACAGACAAGCCACGGAACAGACCAAAACAATAGTGCCAGTAGTGATGTAACAACAATGGTCTAACAAAAGCACCCTACAGACAAGCCACGGAACAGACCAAAACAATAGTGCCAGTAGTGATGTAACAACAATGGTCTAACAAAAGCACCCTACAGACAAGCCACGGAACAGACCAAAACAATAGTGCCAGTAGTGATGTAACAACAATGGTCTAACAAAAGCACCATACAGACAAGCCACGGAACAGACCAAAACAATAGTGCCAGTAGTGATGTAACAACAATGGTCTAACAAAAGCACCATACAGACAAGCCACGGAACAGACAAAACAATAGTGCCAGTAGTGATGTAACAACAATGGTCTAACAAAAGCACCCTACAGACAAGCCACGGAACAGACCAAAACAATAGTGCCAGTAGTGATGTAACAACAATGGTCTAACAAAAGCACCCTACAGACAAGCCACGGAACAGACCAAAACAATAGTGCCAGTAGTGATGTAACAACAATGGTCTAACAAAAGCACCCTACAGACAAACCAACGAACAGAGCAAAAACAGTAGTGCCAGATAGCAAGACCCACAAAGCAGGTTCAAACAGTAGTGCCAGTGGAAAGTCACCTGGTGTTGCTGGTGATTCATGGTGGCCTTTTGGGCGAGGAGTGCCATTTGTAAAGTGCCAGAACTATGTAGTAGGTACAACGGGTGCCTGGGAGAGCAAGGTACGTTGGTGAGAGAGAGGAAGAGACTGCGCTATGTTGGAGAGAGAGTGAGAGAGTGTGGTTTGTTGGAGAGAGAAAGTGGGAAAGTGTGGTGTGTTGGGGAAAGTGCGTAGTATGTTGGAGAGAGTATGGGTGCGTTTGGGTGAGTTTGGAAGAGAGAGGAACGAAGGGAAGACGATGAAGAGAAGGTTGAGGCAAACATAATGTAAAAAGAGAGTTAGTAGGAGAGAGAGGAGGAGGGGGGGGAGGAGGAGGAAGAAGAGAAGAGGAAGAGGAGGAGGAAATAGGTTGCACAAAAACAGGACTGGAAGAGAAGAAGGTTGGAGAAATCTGGGGAGAAGACAGGGCTAAAGGAGAAGAGAAGACTAGGGGAGAAGAGAGAACCGAGGAAGAGGAGAAGGCTTGAGAGAAGATAAAGCTGGTAAGAAGAAGAAGAGAGAGAGGGCGAGGAGAAGACTACGAAGAGGTTAAGGGTGAAAAGGGCTGGAGGAACTGTAAAGAGAGAGAGAGAGAGAGAGAGAGAGAGAGGCGACCTGGGTTAAGGGATAAGGAAAGGAAGTGAGAGGGATAAGGGAAAGAAAGGGCTGAGTGAAGGGGAAACAGGGCAGTGGAAAAGGGGTAAAATGAGGAGTGAGAGAAGGGCTGCAGGAGAAAGTGAGGGCTGAGAAGAGGGGTTAGAGTAAGGGCTGGGGAAAGGGCTAGAGTGAGAATGGAGAGATGGACAAGTCATATTTATAGAGAGGTTTTGGAGAGGGTTATGGAGAGTGCTGAGGAAGTAAGAGGGGCTAGTATTGAGGACTAGACTGATGGGGGAGAGGGGAGAGGGTTAGAGAGGGGAGAGGGCTTGGGAGAGGGTTAGAGAGGGGAAAGGGCTAGGGAGAGGGTTAGAGAGGGGGAGAGGGACTTCAGGGCGCTAGTGGTGGTGTATCGTTGGCCAAAGGAATTTCCATCGTTCGTATCACGCCAAGTAAGCTTTTGTGTGTGTGTGTGTGTATGTGTGCTTGTTTATATATACAGAGCATTGACCTTCTAGAAGGAACCAAAAGCAAAAATCACTTACCTAGGTCACTCACTCACTCGCTCGCTCGCTCACTCACTCACTCACAACTCACTCATACATCATGTGTGGTGTTAGTCCTTTCATGTTAACGTACCTAAAGACTTAGTTCCTGTTTCCATTAAGTCCTATGTTAAACACTACTTCAAGGTGTCGCTGGGTCCGTCTGTCTAGCGCTCACCAAGGGAGAGAGAGAGAGAGAGAGAGAGAGTATATGACCCAAATATACGGAAAAGACTCCATAAAAAATATAGATATTATATATACATTTTAGGAAACCATTAACTGAAGCAAAAAAAATAATTGACAAGACGTTTAACATTCACGATTTACTAGCAAGAAATATGTGTTGAAAATTACAGATGACACAGACATAAATAACTGTATGAACTGGGGACAAGTTTGAGAATGTTTTGTGAGGAAGAAAAGTACAAATTGGGGAAAAAAAGCTTTGATATGAATAAATTACTGGATAAACGTAAATGGGAAAAAACGCGTCTTTAACTAGGAAAAAATGAAAGAAAGGAAGGAAATTAATGTAAATATAACGTGAATAACCAAGAATGAAGAATAGAAGGATATTATTAGATGTAAAATATGTATAACCAGGAAAGAAAAAAAATAAAGAAAAAATAATAAAAAATAGTGAATAACCGACGGAGAAAAAATGAATGAATAAAAATTGAAGACAAAATATATATAAAAATAATAAAAAATAGCATATAAAATAAAATAAAATAAATACGAATATATATCAGAATAAATTGAAACAAACTGATGTGAAAATAGATATCACGAGGAATTATTTTTAAATAAACCCGAGAAAAAAAAAGTTGTTCCATGAAACCTTTGAGAAAAATTAATTGATTTCCATAACTGCTAGTGGTACTATGTGAGTTCAGAACGTCATAGCTACACAAGTTAAAATTCAGAACTGATATTCACAAATAATTTAGATTTTTTTTTTAAGTTACACTCAGTCATTTCTCCTAAAATAACTATGCTGAGAGAGAGAAAAAAATAGCTGGGTGTGTGTGTTGGTTGGGATGACGGATTGAACTCGCGACCCTCAGGTCAAGAGACAGGTGCCGTACCCACTCGACCACCATACCTCAACTAACTAATCAACCTACACCTATCGTAGCCTATCTAACCTAACCTAACAGAAAATCTTACTTTACCAGAGAGTGGGACGGACACAAGTTGACATCACGGTCGTGTATGAACCAATCAGCGACCAGCTTTACCCACATACGAGTGGATCTTGTACGCAACAAGCCCGACTCAGGTTATAAAGCCAATAAAGAGTAACACTCAATTAGCACAGCTCACTTCAGATGCCATTAAACCTCGACCTCATAGCTGTAGGAGGACCTATCGAACCAATGAAGTTTGTCGCTGTTGATCACTGTTTATCTTCCTCCCCTTCTCCCTCTGCTTGACTAAAGGAGTCACTCACCTACTTCCATGGTCAGTTGGTCACTCACACGTGTAGATAGTCCAGTCAGTGCGGTTTGTGAGGTACGCGGTCACTCATACGAGCCCTTGATCATGTTGGTATTGTCTACGGTCACTCACTCAGTCATTTATACTTCCCTTCTCGTTATTTATGTCCCTCCTCCTCTTCCTCCTCCTCCTCTTCTTCCTCCTCTTCGTCCTCTTCTTCTTCCTCCTCCTCCTCTTCTTCATCTTCCTCCTCCTCAAACATGAGTTATGTGAGGATGTAAAGTCCTGGACACACACACACACACACACACACACACACACGCCACATTTTTCTCTAAAGTAATTATCATGATAAGTGTCAGGAAATAAGAAAAAATGTAAAAGAATAACAGATAAGAGAGTCACTAAAGATAACTCGGGTAAACAAGTGGAAGAAGAAGAATAGTTTAAATAGTTTATATTATTATTATTATTATTAAGAACGGTGACTTAGCCCCTTGAGGATGATGACTTAACCCCTTCAGAACGATGAATTAACCCCTTCACAACGATGAATTAATCTAGCACTTACTGGGTTAAGATAACATATTCATAGGATTAACACAGTCATCGCCCATGGATTAAGTTATCATACTCAATGGATTAAAATTATCCTTACTCATTGGACTATTCCACTGTACTCAGGGGTTGGCATCGTACTAAAGGGGTTTAGATACTTTATTTATCAGGCTATTTGAGTACAATGAAATAGTACTCTAGAGCTTAAGATACCGTACTCACTGGGATCGTCTACTGCACTCAGAGGTCGGCGTCGTACCCAAAGACGTATGATTCTTCACTAACGGCGATATTGACGACGCCATCACACACAGTTATCTAGTCACACAAATCATTTATACGACGTAAATAGAAACGTAAAGGCGTTCTTTTACTCTATTGGTTCTTCTTCTGGTTCGTCTGTTTTTTTAGCTTTATTCCCATCTTTTTTTTCCGTTTCTTCTTCTTTTTCATTTTTTATATTTTGTTTCTTCTTTTATTTCCTCCTCTTTTCTGTTCTGAGTTTAATTTGTCTTCTTCATTTATTCCTTCTTCTTTTTCTTCTTCTCTTCTTCTTTATTCCCTTGTGTTTTCTCCTTATTCATTATCATCACCTTCTTCTGCCTCCCCTGATTAGACGCACCAGATATAGTCACGGTCTAATGCTGTCCTTGGTGGAGATAGTACGGTGTTAGGTCAGGTCAGGTCAGGTTATTGTTTACATTAGCGAGGAAAATTTATTAACCCCTTTATGCACGGGAGTCTCTTTGAGCTGAATAAAATCATCATCTATCCCTAACCTAATCAAATATTAACAGTAACGTCCCAGTAGTGAAGGGGTTAACACATTACTTCACATCCATTACCTGTAAGTAGCTTCACCAGGTGGGGGGTCGGTAACCATTAGCAGAGGAAGCCAAGGTATAAATATATCACTGTAAATAGAACCATTAATCTTGGGAAGCAAATAAGAAGAATTAGAACTGTGCTAATTAATCACTTGTTAATATATTACAAGGTTTGTTATTGAGGAAATCGTGTAAGTAACTTTGTACCATTGGAGAACTGTAAGTATATCGTAAGACATTAGTAAAGTAACACTGTACCACTATAAGTATATCGTAAGGAAATCGTAAGTAACATTGTACCACCCGATCACGATACGTATTTAAAAGAAAATAACACCCAATAAATAACATAGAATACATTACTTCTACGTCACTGTAATAATGTAAACACTAACACCGTAGCAATGATTCACTAAACAAATAAAGTGAAACGATGGAGAGAAAAAATTACAAATGACAAGATAAACAGTAAATCCTTGTAAACATAATTAACGAAAATCCTAAAAGAAATCGTAAAAGAAAAATAGAGAATGAAGCGAATATAAAAATCTCAGATAAGGTTATAGAAGAGACATTAATCAGATATTGGTTATTGATACACAACACCAGAGTCGAAGAATGTTGTTACGTGTAAGATAAACAATAATGTAACCTTGAAGTTAAACATAGATACTTGTTTACATAAATACATACACAAGAATGTATTATATGTACTTTAATTCAGGATAGGATACATATGCTCATACATATTACACACACACATATATATATATATATATATATATATATATATATATATATATATATATATATATATATATATATATATATATATATATATATATATATATATTGTTACGACCGTGTCGTATTTTTCTATTTTTTTTTATATAACATGCTTCCATGTTCCATATTATTCCTGTAATGATGTGTTGTATTTACTATTATATAATCTAGTCACCTTACCCTGTGCTGTTAACGTTTTAACTGTTATTATTTGTTCAAACTCATTTTGTATTGTAACCAGTACTTTGTTCATCTGCATCGTTAAACGACCCACCGGCGGGTCGCGTGGCGGGAACCGACCTTATATATAGGACCCACCAACTGACGGAGTTAGTTCAGTCCTCTTGTCATACAGTCCACATCCTTTGAGTGACACTCGTCACCTGTTACTTGTACTTAATTTATTTGTGTTGTTCCTGTCGCCACCAATGTGGTATATGTATGTGAGTACCTATTTATGTCTCTATTTATGTCCATCAGTATTTGCTTAGTTTGCATTTAAGTAATTCAGTGTTGTTTCACGTAAGTTAATTTCAGTGTTAGTTTTTATATGTTTATGCAGTGTTAACGTAATCCAATGCTTTATTATTATTCTTTTGATGTTTCGATGTTTAGTATCATTTGTGTCTAAAAGTTTCGATGGTGAATCAACTTGTTGTGACAGCCTACGAGGCTCTTTGTGTTAATTTTTAATTAATTAAATTCTTAAAGGTTTACTTTATTTATTTTTATTCACTTTTAATTTACTTAACTTTTTTTGTTTGGTTACGCCTAGAACCTGGATATTTAAGTAAATTAAGAGAAGGCGTAACAATATATATATATATATATATATATATATATATATATATATATATATATATATATATATATATATATATATTATCTTTTCATTCATTTTTATTCATTCCCTCTTATTGATGTGTGTGTGTGTGTAAGTTTTTGGTATTTTTCTTTCATAACAAGGCCATAAATACACTTCTTGTTTATCCTTTTTGCTACACACACACACACACACACTCTACCAATACCTATCTGGACTAAGTATTTCCCGAAGAATAACTCGAACACACAACAGCTGCAAAGAAATGCGAACACCAATCGTCGCTCAAAATCATCAACCAGGAAGAACGAACAGCACTTGACATTGACCCCTCAACCAACAACACCCAGCAGTCTCCTTTACCAAGAATCTGTGGTGTTTCCTTACTGCTATAGTCAATCAGGCGCTGGTATGAACAGTCACTAGATGAACGGACGACTAAAATTTATACTTGAGCTGGTGGTGGTTTTGGTTAGGTTAGGTTAAGTTTGGGTAGGTTAGGTTAGATTTTATGGAACTAGGGAGGGGATCGAACCAGGTACTCAAGAATGTACTCGATAACCCCATCGCCACGTAACCCACAAGTGTACTCGCCTCAACTTGGATATGCTCAAGACACGGGTTATTCCACTGGTCGTCTGCGGAATGTGAAATGATCGTTTTTCTTGTGACTGAACCTTCAACTATCCGTTATCGGTGGTTGTAATTTACTCTGATGTTTGTGTCACTGCTATGGTACACGAATCTACACCCACCTAACCACATACCCATCCATCCACACACCCACGCAAGCCACCCACACACAACATGACAATTCCTCACGACACACAAAACGAAGGTATATTATCTTAGGTGTAGTTGAAAGACAATATTTCTCATTTATTCTGAAGTTATATAAACAATTTTTTTAACACAATCTTTAATAGTTTTTTCTTACCATTATATAACTTAACGCAGAATACATGTAATTATTAATATTATTTTTTCTTCTTCTGCTAAATGGATTAAACATTCATATTTACATCTCTTCAGTATGAGTGGAATTCATTGTTTTCCAATTCCACTTATATTTTATTTTTTAGCTTTTATTTAATCAGAAATGAACGAGAGGAACTTTTTTTTTACGGTACTGGTTTTTAACCCATTGTTTTATTTGTTATTTTTTTTTGTTTCTGTTTCCTATAGCTTAGTTAACAGCTAGAGTTTTTATGTTTTTATGTTTTTGTTTTTAGCCTGTGTTATAAGAGAGAGAGAGAGAGAGAGAGAGAGAGAGAGAGAGAGAGAGAGAGAACTATCACTTTTAAACTCTCAACTTCCTTTCCTGGAGTTCCTATTTAGGACTTGTCGTAACCATTACTTCCTGATGCTTATTCTAATCCACCTCTAAACCCTCACTGGATGCTCTTACATAGTTCACAATACACTTTACTCCCCAAATAATACAACAAATACTCTCACATACACACATTATAAGAATTATGTTACAATTTCAATATCTAGAATCCAAATCAATCACAGTGACTGCCAAGGACGTCATATAATCAATGTGCAATAATTCATGAAGTGATTGCATGAATAAAATATTACTACCAGAGTTTTACCTGCTGTTGCCTGGTTACACCAAGGGGATAAAGTAACACAAAGTAACACAAATTAACTCTCACGGGGTAATAGTCAGAGTAATAGTCAGTTAGCTTTAAATTATGATGCCACAGCTTCCCAAGAGGGTGATAGTAACGTGTGAAATGTATACAACAAAAGCTTTCATTACTCACTGTATATTTTTTTACACTGTGGGAAATAAACTCTTCCTAGATCACTGCCACAACAGCGCTAACTACTGTATGTACAACTTTACCTTAATGATTTTGTTATTAATTAAAGATCACCTGAAGATTGGGTATTGCAGTTAAAATTTCACCTGATGATGAACCAACCTACATTATTCGAAGTTGAAGAAGAAGAAGAAGAAGAAATAGAAGTAGGAGCGTACTGAAGATATACGTAATTCTTTCTATATTGAGGTACAGAAGCACAGTTGTGATGTCCATGTCGTGTGTGTAGTGTCTTGTTCTACTTTTTTTTGCCCTCCTTCGTTTATTCTCTTCCACTCTTCTTCTATCTCTCTCTTTCTTCTGTCCGTCTGCCTGTCTGTCTGTCTGTCTGTCTGTCTGTCTGTCTGTCTGTCTGTCCCGTCATAACCTACTAGTCAAGCATCACATTATGTAAAAATCCTGTCGCCTCTCCTACTGAACCACGAACTCTTAGATTCAGACTCATGAATCAGAAGCATTTATGGACAGAATAATGCATCAGGGTTTACTGCTTCGGGTTCACGGGTCTGAAAATCGGGTTTCGTGGACCAGCTGGATAGGCGACAAGGCCTCTGTGGGTGACTCAGAAAAAGCGTATCGACAGGTGTCCCAAACTACCTTTTGTACTGGAAGATTTATGCATTGGCGTTATGCAATTTCTGCCTTTATTGACATATGATTCATTCTAATAATTGGGTCATTGATTTCGTTCCTTTATTCTAACTAGAAACATCATCCATCCACCTGACATACGTAACACACACACATATGTAACGCACACACACACATACGTAACACACACACATATGTAACGCACACACACATACGTAACACACACACACACACATGTAACACACACACATGCTGCACATACATACATATTGCAAAACATATATACACATACATACGTAATATACATATATGTAATATATACATACGTAACACACACAGACACACACACACATACGCAATATACATACGTAACATATGGCTGCAACACACACATACGTAACACACACACATACGTAACACACACACACACACACATACGTAACACACACACATACGTACCACACACACATACGTAACACACACACACACACATATACGTAACATACACACATACGTAACACACACACATACGTAACACACACACACACATGTAACACACACACATACGTAACACACACACATACGTAACACACACACACATACGTAACACGATAAGTGATGTACTCAGGCACACTATACGTGAGACTGTAACATTAATCATTTTTTAGGAAGGAACTTAATAACATAGCTCAGGTTCTCTCCTCTGTGGCTGAACGACTGTGTGTTCTTGTACTAGATTAGACATTATGGGTCCAGCTAACTACACAATTAGACAGGAATTGTGTGTGTGTGTGTTTACCTTGCGAATAAACAACCATAACTAATATAAAAATCAATCTATTGACCTCTTGTTAAGCACTGCCTTCCTGGGTCACTCACCTGAGGGAGGAAGGAACTTGTGGTTTGAACTAAATGTGTTATTTTCATGTGAGGATTATGACGTAATACCTTTACTAAATCAATAACATTAGTAATAACGTCACACCTGTAATTTGACGATAATGATGAACATAATGATGGCATATTTTTTACTCTCTCGTTGATAATAACTATAAATTGTCACAATCTATTTAATAGTTAATGATAAGGCTAATTACATCATTATATTTTTTTATTTCGTACTATTTAGGCTACAGACATTATTTTTACATCAATACTGATAGCAAGAATAATGACACTTAGAAAAAAAATATTGTTGAGCAGCTAAAGCCAGCGTCGTTGTGTCCTAGTTGTGTAGGTCACCGCGGCAAACACCTCCCCTTCACCTCTGCTTCACCACGAGGTCGAAATCTTGTCTCTTTGTGTTGGGAGTCGAGACTTTTAGCAGCTGAGCCATGGCGTCTAGGCATCTCCAACCGTAATTAATGTACTGTTCTCCTTCAAGGCGTGGTCTCCTGTGGTCTCCTGTGGTCTGCTATCACGGGCAGTTTATATCCCGGATATTTCGCTGCCCTCCACCAACCACTTGCCTCTCCTGTCGACTCTATCATGCTGTCACTGGATCTTGCCACACTGTCATGCCCGTTCATCTCAGTTATTCACGGTTAGTCTTTGGCCATCTATCCTACCGACCTGTCCAGACCCTCTCACCACACACTCCTTCACTTCACCCACCACTCCCATCCTAATCTCATATATCCTTCAAACCTCCTTCCTTCCTTCCTTCCTTAATCTATCCCCTGTTAAGGCTACTACGTGGATTAACAGGGTCCATCCTTAGCTTGTTCCGCCTTGCTTCCTGGACGTCTTCCCTGTACTAGTCTTGTTTCAGTGTATTTTGACCCAAGTTTGTTTTTAGTTTTCCCTCAGCAGCTAACCATCTTACGAGTGTTTATTTTTTTTACCTTACCACCTACAGGAACGATACAATACCTGTTTTAATCCGTCTGTATGTTTGTATATCCCCACGGACACTACAGGAAAAATCATGCGTACATTTTGGCACCAGTATCGCCGTTAAGAGAGCCAACACCCAGTTGAATATGTAAGTCACTAAACTACATAATTTCTCTATATGTTCTTTCAGGTTCTCTAGCAAAAACTACTCATTAACATATCTTCATCTACATACATACCTATTCCCCTTAACTTTCACAAGACCATTAAAACACTTCAATATTTTTCTTTGTCAATAATCCAATTGTTATTTACAATCTTTCATGATAAAATATACTGGAAACTAATTCATATATGGTAGAATTTAATCTGTTTTTTATGTTATTTAAAACAATCTTATTCCCCGCCTGCTCTGTCTTCCCCAGTTTACTATGGCCATACTCAGTCAATGAACAACAAAATAGCAAAATGTTCCCCCACCATAAAAAAAGAGTTTTTCTCAACGAATATTGCAAGTGGTTAACAGCTTAGGAAATTCTACTACCACTGATGCAGCCCGGCACACTGTGTGGTAGGGGGCGGGTGGGGGAGGGGGGAAGAGTGGTTGGTGGGAGAGGTGGGTGGTGGTGGGGGTGTATTAGTAGTTGGAGGAATACAAATTTTAGAAACAAGAGAGAGGGAGGGAAGTATGAAAGGAAGCAAGGGTCGTAGGCAGCATGAGAGGGGGAATAGAGATGCAGGAGGCATAGGAAAAAGAAAACGGAGTTACTTGTTAAGGGAAAATTATGTTATTACCGACCGAAGACTTAGACTGAAATGGAAAATATTACGATTTTCATCTGATAATTTTCTTTGTTTATTCTTGTGTCTTTACTTAATACATCTATAAAAATACTGTAGAGTTTAAGTGAGTGTTTTTCTGTCACACACACACACACACACACACACTCTCTACCACTACCCTCTGCCTCACACACGGGCACAATTTATATTCAAATGAGACCGGTGAAATGAAGAGAGCTGAGTGCGTATGACTGGCTTATGAATCAGTTGTCAGCGAGAGTTGGGGAAGCACGATACCTCCTCCTCTCCCACCCTTTCCATCCTGTTCTATCCTGCCTCCTGTGGGTACATGATCCATCAGGTTTAAACGCGTGTGTCGGCAGGTAACAGACAATCACAGCTCCATGACATTAAAAGAGATGATGCTGACTTTATGTATACAGTTTAAGACACATATACTACCACGAGACTTGAAAACATGCACTAGCGTTACTCCCTCTTCTTAGTTCTGTAGCGATTATATGTACGATTCTCTCTCTCTCTCTCTCTCTCTCTCTCTCTCTCTCTCTCTCTCTCTCTCTAGGAATACTATCGACTAGAACTTATTTTCTTATCTTTATGAAACTCGTAAATAAAATATAGTTTATTTAGAATGACAAAATGGACTGGCTTATTATTTTTATTATTATTATCTAAACAAAACTTACAGAAAATAATAATAAGAAAATAATGAAACTTTTCCTTCATCTAGTTAATTTATCTTACAATTACCTGGGTGCTTAAGCGGGTAATTCTGAGCAGTAATAAAAGGCGTAACGAGACCTTCATGTTCACTAATTACCGAGAACATAACTTATTTTTACGAAGACTCTAATTGTCTCGCTGTCTCTCAGGACTTCGTTACCACTTACCTTATTGGGGTCATAAATCTTCGTTTTTTTTATGGCTAACTATAAATATTGAGTAATGTATAAATGTCTATGTCTTACACCTGTCTCTCTTTGTGTGTCTCTGTATGTGTGTCTGTGTCTGTCTGTCTGTTTTTTTGTGTCTGTGTCTGTCTGTCTGTCTGTCTGTCTGTCTGTCTGTCTGTCTGTCTCTCTTTCTCATATCGTTAATCCCATTATATCCCTGGATTAGCTTAATCTCTCTCAGTTTCCCGTTAACAGTAAAAATTCGGGTCATAACCTAACTGTTTATCCTGACTCCGTTAACTGTTTTGTAATCGAGGGTAACAGAGACTCCCTTATAGGTAATCATTTCAACAGCAACACAACGGTAACACAAGTGAAGGTAGTTATTGAGTCTTAGGTAGGTTAAGGACCGTACATATCATGGAGGATTCCTGGCGCGTTGGGAAGCTCCTGTCCACCAATTCCAGGATTATCTCGCCATTTCCTGGATTATATCGCCAATTCCAGGATTATCTCGCCAATCGCCTGGAATCCAGACCCTGCAGACTCCATTCCCAAGCCAGAAAAGGTTCATTGGAGACATTTCGTGTTTATAACTACCAAATGAGCAATATATCCCTTCATTAAACAGTTTTAAAAGTATTTCTTAAGGAATCAGCTTAAGCTTTAACTCCTAGAAAAGTATAGAAAGCTTGAGAAAATGGACTAGATCATAATTAAGCTCCCATGTCTTTAGGGATCAGCTTAAGCTTTAACTCCCTGAAAAAACAAATAGACAAAATGGACTGGATTATAATTAAGCTCCCATGTCTTTAGGGATCAGCTTAAGCTTTAACTCCTAGAAAAGTATATAAAGCTTAACAAAATGGACTGGATTATAATTAAGCTCCCATGTCTTTAGGGATCAGCTTAAGCTTTAACTCCTAGAAAAGTATATAAAGCTTAACAAAATGGACTGGATCATAATTTAGCTGCCATGACCACCCGAGTAAGTAATGTTACGGTAGATAAACTCAATACTGTACTTGGAAACATCGATATGAGTGGACGATTATGGATGGACTCGGTCTTCCGTTACTCACGGTTCCAGGGAGAGCTAAGAGGAGCATTCATGTAGCGTGAGGTCCCTGGTGTAATGTGAGGGTCCTGATGTAATGTGAGGACCCTGATGTAACGTGAGGGCCCTGGTGTAACGTGAGGGCCCTGGTGTAACGCGAGGGCCCTGATGTAACGTGACGGCCCTGGTGTAACGTGAGGGTCCTGATGTAATGTGAGGACCCTGATGTAACGTGAGGGCCCTGATGTAACGTGAGAGCACTGATGTAACGTGAGGCCCCTGATGTAACGTAAGGGCACTGATGTAACGTGAGGGCCATGGTGTAACGTGAGGGCCCTGATGTAGCGTGAGGGCCCTGATGTAACGTGAGGACCCTGATATAACGTGAGGGCCATGGTGTAACGTGAGGGCCCTGATGTAGCGTGAGGGCCCTGATGTAACGTGAGGACCCTGATGTAACGTGAGGGCCCTGATGTAGCGTAAGGGCCCTGATGTAACGTGAGGGCCATGGTGTAACGTGAGGGCCATGGTGTAACGTGAGGGCCCTGATGTAACGTGAGGACCCTGATGTAACGTGAGGGCCATGGTGTAACGTGAGGGCCCTGATGTAACGTGAGGACCCTGATGTAACGTGAGGACCCTGATGTAACGTGAGGACCCTGATGTAACGTGAGGATAAACAAAAATATAGACGATAAACTAATGATACCAAGCTAAATTAATCTCATCTTAACATCATCTAACTTAATTTAGGTAAAGTTTGGTTACGTTGAGATAGCTAAAAACGGCTTCAGTGGAATCAAGTCAGCTTGATCGTATAATACACATTATGTATACTTGAATATACATGACATGAAATGACATGACATGACATTACATACGAATTACCAAAAAGTTATCTTTATTTTACAAAGGTGTCCTCAGCTACACATCCACAGTCAGCACTACACAGTCAGCTAAACTAGGAAGCTAATCGACAGCTAACAAGAGACACTTAACACTCGACACTCGACAGCATTAACGATAAGACATCAGCTTTTAACAGTGAACACGTTGTAATATGATGATATAATGTGAAAAGGAGAGAGAGAGAGAGAAAAGACATGAATAGACAGCAGAGAGATACAGAAAAAAATAGATAAAATAAGACAGATAGAAAGACACAGACAGACATATACCACATCACAGTCACCACCCACACCCCCTCCCCCACCCCACACCCCTCCCTCCACCCTCCCCTCCCCCACCCACCCCTCCCTCCCCACCCCCACCCCCCTCCCCTCCCACCCCCTCCCTCCCTCCACCACCCCACCCCCTCCCCTCCCCACCCCACCCCCTCCCCTCCACCACCCCACACCCCCTCCCCTCCCATCCCCACCCCTCCCCTCCCCTACCCCACCTCCCTCCACCACCCACCCCCTCCCCTCCCACCCCTCCCCTCCCCACCCACCCCCTCCCCTCCCCCCACCCCACCCCTCCCCTCCCACCACCTACCCCCTCCCCTCCCCCCATCCACCCCTCCCCCTCCACTACCCCACCCCCTCCCCTCCCTACCCCACCCCTCCCCTCCCCCACCCCCCCCCCCCTCCACCACCCACATCCCCTCCCCTCCACCACCCACCCAACACCACAGCTCTATACACAGAGGGGCACCCACTAATCAAATCTCAGCCTCTGATTATTTTTCATATTCCCCTGAGATCAAATTTCCCCAACGCCTAATAACAATGAAGGAGGGAGGGAGAGTGGTGTTCTTGTTGTTCTTCGTGTTGTTCTTCGTGTTCTTGTTCTTCGTGTTCTTGTTCTTCGTATTCTTGTTCTTCGTGTTCTTGTTCTTCGTGTTCTTGTTCTTCGTGTTCTTCTCATCCACTAATACCATCTCAACCTGTCTATAGTTGTTTATTTCAAGGAAGAATAAAATAATTTCTCTGGACTAAAATGTTATGGAAAAGTTGACCCTGAAGAGTCACAGAAATGAATAGGTCAAAGGTTGTTTAGATAGATATTTTTTCATCGTATTTTTTTTCTAAAATTTTATGTGTTTTGATTCAATTTATATTTTTGTTATCAGTATTTTCGTAATTATTTTATTTTTTATCGTTATCTTTCTTCGTTCTTTGTTTCGATTTTTCCTTTTAATTATTTGTTTATTTTCCTCTCTCTCTCTCTCTCTCTCTCTCTCTCTCTCTCTAGTACCAAAATATTTCTATAATCTGTCTATTCCTCATTTCTCTCTTTTCCTACAAATTTGTTAGGAAGTTGTTACAGTCAATTGATTTATTTAATTCTCTCACTCATTCTTTCTCTCTCTCACTCACTCTCTTTCTCTGACTCACTCTCTTTCTCTCACTCACCTCTTTCTCTGACTCACTCTCTCTATGAATACTTGACTAAGCAGGACTCAATGTACCAGAACTTCACGAAAGTATACTATAGAAAGTTTACCAGAACATCACAACTACAGGTGAACTCAATGTACACTTTCAAGTACTCATTCGTTCGTGTAAACTAAGAACAATAAAAACCCAACCTTAGTACAGTAATTATCACCCACGAGGTGTACATTAACACACAAATTACACTTCATTGTACTTTACTATGTACTAAATGAACCTTACTAGTCTCTATTACCTCTTATGATTATTCACCGACTCAATTACCTTCACTAGATTAACTGTATGACTCATTATTGCGTAGTTGGATCAGTCATAGTTACGAGTTATTGTTACGTTCAAGTCACTATTGGGTGTTGAGTCACTGTCTTTATTCAGGTTTGTTTGTTTTTGTTGGGGATGAGTAATATTTTATAGATATTTACTCATGATTCACGATCTTTTGTAGTGAGGATGAGTAATATTCACCCATCACAACACAGTATAGTGAGGAAGAGAATATCCTTTGAGACGAGAAATACTCATTATTGGATCAGCTTATCTCACTGTTGAATATTAAATAATAATAAATTAATTGTTATTTAGGAAGACAGATTATGGTAAACCAGAGGAATACACCCGTATAATGGAGGTATATCTAGCAAGTTAAACCTGAGGAATATACCCGTATGATGGAGGTATATCTAGCAAGGTAAACCAGGGGAATACATACCATTATGAAGGTAAACTTAAGGTAAACCAGTGGGACGATGACTGTACACTACAATGGACCTAAATTATAGCAAGGTATTCCTGCACGCGAGCAGCAGTATATTCCCGGAAACTACTGATGCAAAGTGTGTGTGTGTGTGTGTGAAAGTGTGTGTGTGTGTGTGTGTGTGTGTGTGTGTGTGTGTGTGTGTGTGTGTGTGTGTGTGTGTGTGTGTGTGTGTGTGTGTGTGTGTGAGAGTGTGTGTGTGTGTGTGTGTGTGTGTGTGTGTGTGTGTGTGTGTGTGTGTGTGTGTGTGTTACCTGCACTTTCATCTTCTTTAATACCACGATTATGGAAGTTTGAAAGGAAGTGCGTTTACAGGTTTATTTATGCATGTGTGTGTGTGTGTGTAATATTCCTGCATATTCACTACTGAAGAAGGGATCGGTCGTTCAGGAGATTCAGTCAATGCATTCCCAACAAGTTGTCATCCCAAAAGAATTCTAATGAATAAACATGAACAGAGGTGAGCCAGGGTACAATAATAACCCCCCCCCACCACCTGCACACCTGCTTACCACCACCACCTGCCCCTACCCCACCACCACACACCACCCACCAACACCACCCACCACCACCCCCACCCTGTACCACCCCACCACCCCAACACCACACACCCCAACACCACCCCACCACCCTAGCACCACCCCACCACCACCACCCCACCCACCAACACCACCCACCACCCCACCACCTAACACCACCCACCACCCACCAACACCACCCCACCACCTGCCCACCACCCTGCTACCCCACCACCTGCCCACCCCACACACCACCTGCCACCCACCAACACCACCCCACCACCACTACCCCACCACCCACCACCCCACCATCTCTAATGGCAAGATAGCCGACATATTAAGATTGTATCCACTTTTTTGCACTTAGTAACTATATCAATTCTCATGTACAGAACCAAATACGCAATGTGCTTGAATACCTCCCACGTAAATGTGAATAACAAAGTGTGAGGCCAGACATACTGCCTCACACGCCTGTGCCCCCCACGCATTTGTGAATAAGTTACCCTTTATGTATAGAACTAAACAAATAATGTAAATGAAATAATATGTAACATTCAGTGCCATAATATCCTGACAACGGGGGTTAATTATTATGACCCTTTGTAAACCCTACTCCGTAATCCTTTTGCGCTACCGCTCACAGGATGAGTGTGGGGTGCACAATAAAGTAGCCGCTGCAAGCGGCAAAATCAAAATCAAATCAACCACCACACACCACCACCACCACCCCACCACCCACCAACACCACCTGCACCACCCACCAACACCACCACCCCACCACCACCACCCCACCACCCACCACCACCATCAACGCCACCATTATCATCACTCACCCACTGTAAACTTCTCCTTAACATATACTCGTCTTAATTACTCCTTCACTCTTCATCATTGTGATTATTTTATACATGGGATGAATAATGAGAATCACAGCATTATGTAAATACTCTCCGATTCACCTTAAGGAACCAGAAAGTAAGATGGGTGATGTATAAAGATAATTTGTTCTACATTATTCATGAGTTAGATAGTTTTACACAGTTAATCGTCCTGAGAGAGAGAGAGAGAGAGAGAGAGAGAGAGAGAGAGACCAATAGACGCCACTCACAAGTAACAAGATCGCCGAAGTTTTCCTCAAGTTACTTTTCTGACTTGTAGAAAACCGAGAAAAAACAGCAGACAAAGAAGAAAATAAATAAAGAAGGAGGTATGGAAGAACAAAAAGAAGAGGAAGCAGAAAACACACACACACACACACACACACGAAACAAGAAGAACAATGAAGAACAAGAACAGGAGGAGTAAGAAACAGCATGAAACCGAAACACTAAGGTCCATTTTTTTTCATAAATAAATCACACATCCTGAGGGTAGTGGTAGTGGTAGTTGGTGATAGAACATAAGAACATAAGAACATAAGGAGTCTGCAATAGGCCGGTTGGCTTGTGCATGGCAGCTCCTGTCGAGAGTTACTACCACTCTCTATCATCCATGAATCTATCTAGCCTTCCTTTAAAACTTTCCAGCGCTCCAGCACTTACTACAAAGTTGCTAAGCTTGTTCCACTCGTCCACCACCCTATTTGTGAACCAGTTTCTTCCTATCTCCCTCCTAAACCTAAACTTATCCAACTTAAATCCGTTGCTCCGAGTCCTATCCTGCTCGGATATCATAAGAACTTTATCTATAGCCCCTTTATTGATTCCTTTCACCCACTTAAATACTTCTATCATATCTCCCCGCACTCTTCGTCTTTCTAGGGAATGCAAGTTAAGTTTCTTTAACCTATCCTGATATGGAAGGTTTCTAAGTACCGGAATCATTTTTGTCATTCTTCGCTGCACCGACTCTAGTGAATTTATATCCATTCTATAATAGGGGCACCAGAACTGAACCGCATAATCGAGGTGCGGCCTGACTAGCGCAAGATATAGTTGCAATTAGACCTCTGCACTCTTGTTACTTACACTTCTAGATATAAAACCCAATACTCTGTTTGCCTTATTTCGAACATTAAAGCACTGTTTTCTAGGCCGTAGGTCCGGGCTTACAAGTACCCCTAGGTCTCTTTCACAAGTCGAATAAGGTGGTAGTGGTGGTATTAGTGGTGATAGTAGTGGTGATAGTGATGGTGGTAGTAGTAGTGGTGGTGGGTATATTGATAGTGGTAGTGGTTGTGATAATGGTGGGTACAATATTCCAAAACAGTGGTGATAGTGGTAATGGTAATAATGATGATCGTGGTGATAGTGGTGGCAAGCACATGAGAGAGTCAATACCAGTATCTCGGAGAGCCAGTCGTCAACATCCGTCACTATGCCCAGGTAAACTCTTGGGGTTAAATTATGCCTTCCGTAATACTTGGTTACCTGAGGAAGACCAACCCCCCTCCCCCCTCCTCTACCTCTCTTTCCGCTAACACCCCACCCCTCCTTCACCACCCCCTCCTTTACCCCCACCTGTCCTTCATCCCACACCCTAATTCCAGTCCTCTGTTCCTACTATCCACCCTCGTCACCCCATCTCTCCCTATCTCTACTCACCTTCTGCTTTAGAGAGGAACGTTAATGTGCGTCAGGTGTCGAAGGTAGAGTAAAGGTCATCAAGGTGAGAGGCGGTTCTTCATCTGGGTTATATACTTTGATGACTCTCATAAGAGATTTGTTCCAGCCTTAAAAGAGGAAGATTATTATGAGGGAAGTTTATGCTGACACCAACGTCACGGCAGGTAAGGAGAAGGTAAATGACTCTCTGGTGTAGTGGTTATGAGGGTGTTGTTAGGGAAGGAAAACGCCAGGCGGAGATTGACTGCCTTTGCTGGCGCTGATTTTATGATATGAGTTAATGACACACGAGAGGGAGAGAGAGAGAGAGAGAGAGAGATATTCTTCCTCCCTGACGTCAACACACACACACACACACACACACCCCCCACCCTCCACCCACACACACACACACACACACACACGCCACGCCCACACACACCCCCACCTACACACACACACACACACACACACACACACACACACACACCCCCCACCCTCCACCCACACACACGTTAACAATGATCACACGTCTCTCTTGTGCCTGCCCGTCAGTTTTCGCGTCGCGTGCCATCGATTTACTGTCAGCATGTTTGTGGCGCGCCTCAGTGAGCAAAGTGGCGCACAAGTGGTCCTTAGGGGGGGGAGAATGAGTTTTTTTATTTTTTTTATTTGACGTTAAAGAAAATACTACCGAGAAATTGTAGAAATGATTAAGTGAAGAATTCTGAAGGATCTGCCAAGGTGAGGTGACACTTAATGATTTGGTGCTGTCATAGACACAGGTAACATGACCCTTTTGTGATATCTGCAGCCATAAATACGAGGTCCCGTACACACACACACACACACACACACGCAAACCTACACACACACACATACGGAAGTTCAAGGAGCGGCATAGAGTTACCTTTTGAACACATTACACGGCCTCGTTCACAAGGCTTATTGTACTCGACATGAAAGAAAATACAGCAGAGGATTTTCCCAGTGTGGTCTTAGGAAGGAAGGTAAATAGAGGGAGAATAAATAGTGATATTTTCTCTCTTCTCAGCCTCTTAAGTGCCGCATAAACGGTGCTTCAGATCTTTTCCGCACAGGTGATAGGAAAAAAGCACTGCTGAGGACACTGCTAAAGGACACAGATAAAGGACACTGCTGAGGACACTGATAAAGGACACTGCTAAGGACACTGCTAAAGGACACTGCTAAAGGACACTACTAAAGACAAGACCAGGATCGTTCAGGAGTTAAGAGTACAGGTGAGAGACATTACCTCCATCATATACACTGGAGGGATAAGTAGAGACGGGGAAGGGAGAGGTAGGAGAGGGATAGGCAAGGGAGGGAGAGGCAGGGGAGGGAGAGGCAGGGGAGGGAGAGGCAGGGGAGGGAGAGACAGGGGAGGGAGGCGGGGATGGAGGCGGGGATGGAGGGGAGGCAGGAGGAGGGCAGGAAGGGAGGAGGCAGGAGGAGGCAGGGGAGGAGAATGAGGGAGAGGGATGGGCAAGGGAGGAGGAGGCAGGGAGGGAGGCAGGGAGGGAGGAGGCAGGAGGGAGGCAGGGGAGGGAGAGGTGGGAGAGGGAGAGGTGAGGAGAGGGATGGGCAAGGGAGGGAGAGACAGGGGGGAGGGAGAGAGGAGGGAGGACAGGGAGGAGGGGCAGCAGGGGAGGAGAGGGCAGGGGAGAGGAGAGGCAGGGGAGGAGGGAGAGACAGGGGAGGGATAGGCAGGGGAGGGAGAGGCAGGGGAGGGAGAGGCAAGGGAGGGAGGAGAGGAGGTGGGACGTTTGTACATAAAAGAGGCATAGAGAAGGTCATTCACGCGTAACTGCACAAAGAAGGCGTGAGAGTGAGAGCTTATTCCTTGCATTCTCTCCCCAGTATAAGAGAGAGAGAGGGGGAGGGTTGGGGAGTGGGGAGGGGCATTTAACCGTATTATTCGGGGAGTATAGTATAAATGGAGCTATTTCCTGTGTAATCTGGTGAGAGAGAGAGAGAGAGAGAGAGAGAAATACCTCATCATCATTTCCTTTATTACATCCAGAGAGAAAACACACTCGGGGTATTTCCTGGATTATATATAAAAAAAAGCAAAAAAAAAAAGAAAGTTAAAAGCGGGGGGAAATTTCCTGTGTATACTGGGAAGAAAGCACACAGAGGGTCATCTCTTGCTTGGTGTCACTAGGAAGGAGGAGAGGGAGGTGGAGGTTCCATTGTCCCTGGAATAGAGCACAAGAGGAGAATGTTCCCTATAACGCACCACTGCAGTTTAGATAAAAACATTTTCTCCTTTCCACAGTAATTCCTTCGGTTATCATCGTCCTGTTGTAAATCTGGTGATGTTTGTCTCTCAAGAAATATTTCCAAGTCAAGAATAGCGACAAAAGCAAAAAAGTATATATTTATAAAACGAAAGAATTTACCGGCACACGCACACATGCACCCACACGCTCACACACGCACACACACGGCTGAAAGGAAAAACCAATCAATTTCTTGTAATAGCAGGTAAGTGGTCAAGGTTTCAGCACCTGACTAAAGTTCGTGTTCTAAAATAAACTTAATTATTTCCTATTTTTCATTCATGTTACAAGATAGCGTCCATTCTCGAGCCAACCTTATATTAATTATATTTAAACAATGAACAACTATATCCTCATCCCTAATATTCCTCATTAAAGTCTACATACAGTATAAGGGTTTATTATATTACTCTACCTCGACCACCAAATACTTCGACCTGACGATGATATAATAACCCAGCGGCAGAAACACACTAATAAACCTGTAATATAACCTGAGATGTTTATTTTATCACATAGACCAGAGAGCTGTATAAAGTTTTAATATTGATGATGTCTTATGAATGATATAGCTTAGATAAAGCTTAAAGACCTTGAATGTTAAGACGCAGTTATTTCACCATCTTCGTAAATACAGATATTGAAGTTTAAAAAAGAGATCTGGTTCGCATGTTTTTTTTTCTCTAATGATAATACATAATTTTTCAAGTTTTTTTTTAATTTTGTTTCAACGTGGTTCATTTTAATTCAATCTGTTCAATAAAACCGTAACCTCCACTAGGAAACCGGAGAAACCCACCCCTGACAGACCATACCACCACACTGAAGTTCCACGGATATGGTATGATCTCCCGTCTTTACTGCTATCCAACGTCACTTCCCTAGCTAACAAGTTCGACGAGCTGGCAACTACAGTCAGGTCAGCCGCCGCGAGCGTCGTTGCCATATGTGAGGCTTGGCAAATTGTGCCTGAAACGTGTCATATTGAGGGATATCAACTCTTTCATCACCTTCGTTCACATAGACGCGGAGGGGGCGTTGCCCTGTTCTGTCAAGATGACCTACGCCCGTCACGCCTGGATGTCCAAGTCCCAGCAGATGTGGAAGCATTATGGGTACGTGTTGTGCCACGGGCCCACCCGCGCAACACTGCTTCCATCATAATCTGTGTGGCATACCATCCGCCACGCTCACCCACCAGAGACACTCTTATTAATCATCTCATTACCACCTCAGACCACCTCAGAGTTAGGTACCCATGTGCCAAGTTAGTATTATGTGGGGATTATAATGAAATTGACACCGCTGATATCCAGGACCAGCTATCACTATCACAAGTTGTGACCTTCCCCACACACGGTCAAAATACCCTTGACCTTATCTTAACTGACTTAGCGGACCAGTACCAACCACCTCAACCAATGTCTCCTATCGGGTGTAGCACACACTTATCAGTGCTCTGGTCCCCAGCTGCCACTCCCACTCAAGTACAGAGACCCTACATCAAGACCTACAGGCCGATTACTAACTCTGCAGTGCGCCTCTTCGGGCAGTGGATAGTTCACCATCCTTGGACTGAAGTACTTAGCGTGGATGACGTGGAAACCAAATAGATAAATTATACCAACACCACCACGGAAGCTCACCACCACTTCTTCCCCGAGAAGTCCGTCAGATCTCACCCAGCTGACTTGCCCTGGATCACACCTCGGATCAAAAGACTTATGCAACAGAGAGGCAGAGCCTTTCATCTCAATGACCACATCCGCTACAGGTCCCTTCGCAACCGAGTCATCCGCGAAATACGCACTGCAAAGAAGTCCCACTACCCAACCAAATTACAACACCTGAAGCAGACCAACATCAGTCAATGGTACGGTAAGCTTAAAGAACTCTGTGGACTAAACAATAAGACACACCCCCTCCCCTTCCTTAGCCATCTCACTAATGTTGACGCAGCTGAGCAAACAAATAACCATTTCGCTACTATATGCCAGACGCTCCCCCGGCTTGACACAACCACTCTCCCTGCTTACCTACCAGCCCCCCTTCCCACTGACTTAGTAGAAGAATTTGAAGTAGCAAAACGCCTGGACAAACTAAAATTAAAACGCTCTACCACCCCCATTGACTTACCAATGAAACTCTTCAAGGAGTTCTCCCCGGAGCTTGCTAAACCCCTATGCTCCATCATCAATGCTTCTCTCAGTCAAGCCAGATGCCCAGCTGACTGGAAGACCTCTTATGTATCACCAGTGCCCAAGTCAACCAGCCCACAATCCTTAAATCAGCTACGACCTATTGCAATCACCCCAATACCCAGCCTAATCTGTGAAAGTTTTGTGTTCGACTGGGCTTATGCTGATATTGCAGGAGTCGTAGACCCTCAGCAATTTGGCAACATGAAAACTTCCTCCACCACTCACTGTCTTGTCAGCTTTCTCGATTACATATACCGCCATCTCGAGAAACGAAAAACGTCTGTAGCTGTCGCCTTCATTGATTTCACTAAAGCATTCGACCTAGTCGACCACAATATAATCATCAACAAAGCTATTGACCTCGGGCTTCGGAGAAGTCTTATACCATGGCTTACAGACTTCCTCAGTGACCGACGCCAAGCTGTACGCTTCCGAGGGGCTGTCTCCACCTTTCAGTCACTCACCTGTGGCGTCCCCCAAGGCACCAAGATGGGACCACTCTGCTTCCTTATGCTCATCAATGATGCCCTAAGAGAAACCCTGCTCGCTGGAAATATGTCGACGACTCCACCATTGCGATCAGCGTCAACAATTCTGCTCCCAACTATACCGCCCTTCAGGATTTATTGAACAGTCTCCAAAACTGGGCCACCAACAACCATGTCACCATCAACCATACCAAGACCTCTCCTCCGACATTGTCCCACCTCCTTCCATTACTCTAGGTCCGAACACACTCCATGTTGTAGATTCCACGAAGCTCCTCAGCGTCACCATAGGCAACAAACTAAATTGGAAACCACACGTCAGTGAAGTTGTCAAATCCTCCAGTTTCCGTCTCCACCTCCTCCGCCGACTCAAGTCCCTCCGAGTTCCTGCACCCGAGCTCCTCAGTGTTTACACAACATTCATACTTCCCAAGCTCACCTATGCCTCCCCCACCTGGTCTTCCTCCTTAAATGCCACACAACGTAAACACCTAGAAAAAGTGCAAAAGAGGGCATGCAAGATTATTCTCTCCCCTTCCTACTCCACATATCAAGAAGCGCTCAACACACTGACCCTTTCGACTCTCACTGACCATCACCACGACCTCATCTGCAAATTTGGTAAAAAGCTTCTACACCATCCTCGATACCGGCTCCTACTACCACCTGAGATCCCTAGTCCGAGAATTGCTGTTCGACGCCACAACCGCATCCAGCCCATACGTGCACGAACTGATCGCTATAAGAACAGCCCAGTCCCAACCATTGTAAAAATTATCAATAACTTGTAATAGACCAGTGTATTCACTCCCAGTAAATACTACTCCTTGCACTGTCACTATGTTGAAATGAACTGTAGTTTGAGCTTTTCCCCATCTTGTTATTATATGTCTTATTTGTGTCACTTATGTTACTTGTATATTATTTGTAATTCGAAACCCATTCCCCAAATATGTAACTGTATATTTTCAGCCTTCTGGCTGCCAAGCTCTTTCAATAAACCGTTAATTATTATTATTATTATTACGTCTAAATCCTCCGAGAGTATAAACAATTCCTTCAACACCGACATAGAAGAAATATTACTTCTCCTGGCGAGACTTATATTAATATCCAACTCCGCTAGAGAGACACAAACACCGGGGCACATCTCACACTACCTTCCGAGTGAGTCTACAAAAGGAAACAGACGTGTCCTTTTTTTTCCACCACTTTTTATGGAAAGTTTTCACCCTCGTCAAACTTAATGGCCGAGGTAGGAGAAAGTATGCAGCCTCAGGGCCTCTAAAATTAAAATTCCCTCCTCAAACTTGTTCTCCCACTTTACCAGGTTCTCCTCCTTCCCTTGGCTGGTGTCGCAGGAGTCCAACATAGATTATTATTCATTCAATGATTCTTGGACACGGTTCAATGATAGAGTGAGAGACAAGTTTCCTCATAACTCCGATATTTGTTTTCTCACTTATTTGTTGTTCTTAAGAAAGGAGGGGTGGGGGAAGGAGGGGTGGGGGAAGGAGAGGTGGGGGAAAGGAGGTGCTGAGGGAGTAGGAGAGATGAGGTGGAGGGCCGGAGAAGGAGGGCCGGGAGAAGGAGGAGATTGGGAAGGAGGGTCGGTGGAAGGAGGTGGAAAGAGGGCCAGGGGTAGAAGTGGAAGGCAGGTGGGGGAAGGAGGTGTGGGGAAGGAGGGCAGGGGTGGGGGTGGGGAAGGAGAGGTGGGGTGGGAGACCGGGAGAAGGAGGGCCGGGAGAAGGAGGGGCGGTGGAAGGAGGGGTGGTGGAAGGAGGGTCGGTGGGGGAAAGAGGGCCGGAGGTTAGGAGGGGTGGGAGAGGGTAGAGGCGTGGTGGTGGGGGAGGGTAGGGGTGTGGTGGTGGGGAAGGGTAGGGGACGTAGTGGTGAAGGACTGGAGGGAAAAAGAGGAAGTTAGGGATTTTGAATCTTGTGAACTTCAAATTGGATTCGGAAGAAGAAAAGATTCACCAGTGTTTTATTCTGCGTGGTCTTGTCTCAGAGTCTTTACACCTTTATGAAACTTACTTTAATAACTCTTATATTGGCTGTTGACGAGATACTCTGCCTTGCACACACACACACACACACACACACACACACACACACACACACACACACACACACACACACACAGACACGCACACACACACACACACACACACAGACACACACACACACACACAGACACACACACACACACACACACACACACACACACACACACAAGACACACACACAGACACCCCACACACACACAGACACACCCACACACACACACACACACACACACACACACACATAGACACACACACACACACACACACACACACACACACACACACACACACAGACACCCCACACACACACACACACACACACACACACATACAGACACCCACACGCACACGCACACGCACACACACACACACACACCATCTCTCATCGACAGTTTGTTCTTCCTTCAATGTGATGTCTAGGCAGAGAAAGTATCTTGCCGTAGCGATATTTTAGGCGACGTTATATCTTTCCTCGATTGCTGTTTGAAAAGAGTTTCCATTCCATAACTCTGGAACAGCGTAAGATGAGCTTTTAAGTTCGATCCCTTATAAAAGACCAGACCATTTCTTTCCTAGAGGATTCGATCATTTATTACAAGTGATAAGACTTCCTTCTTTATATCTGCCTCAACAACCATGGAAACTACGTCTATTTTCTTTTGTTTTTTATATGTGTACAATATATTCTTCCTTTCTGAGTGTGTGTGTGTGTGTGTGTGTGTGTGTGTGTGTGTGTGTTCGTTTCTTCTTGCCAGAATTAGTGTGAGGAAATTAAAACAAATAATATATTTCACAGGTTATGGTCAGGTGTTCCTTAAGATATACCGCAGCGAAGCGAAACGACTATGTCACAATCACATACTCCAGTGATCAAAAGTTTCCCATGACCATTAAATTACACTGGCGAGACAGACCAACGTACTATAGGGACCAGTGTTTGAAAATACTCACAGAAAGTCAATCCTAACCTAACCTAACCTACAAATATAAATAAAAATCAAGTGATATGTTTACCCAGACCAAAATTCCCCTTGGAGGAGAAAGACCAATATCGTTTTACAGTGCAGTGGTGGAGGTCTCTAATAAAAGATGCATCACCTCACCTTTCTCCTCCTCTTCTGAAGACTTCAAAACTTTCCCTCACTGAGACGGGAAGATACTTGCCCCTTTGTCCTGTGAGAACCCTATGTACTCTCCTCCAGAACTCTTTCAACTGGACAAGATTACAGTACCCTATCAAGAAAACCTTAATATCTTTTTTTTTCTAATGAACTGTATATAAAGTGTGCCTTCCATCCTGTGTATTCTTGCTACACTGACTCTTACACTTTGTCCCCTATCACAGGTATGTGTAGTTCTTCAACAGCTTAGGAGGTGTAAGGTATACGTGATGGTGGAACGGCTTCTGTCTTAAGGCTGGCTGGTTTGTTCCTGAGTCACCTCTCGTCCACCCAATGGTATTCATCGCATTTCCTCAGTTCTGTCTCCTAGGGATTCACTTCATTATAAGAGAACGGAAGACGTAAGGCAAGGCACCCCATTATGACACCGTCACCACATGAATAACATCGCCCCTGTTCTTTGTACTTAATCTCAGCTTAATCTGGTATTCATGAATAAACTTTCGGAGGAATCACGACTCCGAATACAAAGGAGTCAGCGTATACCGCCCTCCCTCCCTCCCTCACGCTGTAGACGTACGGGCGTGGGATAAGCTGGTGTGAACAAAATATGTTTTGAGAGTTTTCGGAATTCTTAAGCCGGAGGTGTGTCGAGGGAATTCTTGGATTATTTTTATTCTTTCTTGTAGACCGGGAAGTACCGTCTTAGGAAACCTTGTCGTTGTACTCTGCCTCGGCTGGGCCAGACTGGAGAGAGAATTCCTCCCAAATGAAGAAAATTGAGTTTGTAGCAAATATTAGTTTCTATTGGTGGATTTTGCTGTTGTTGTTTCATTGTCGTTACTTTAGATGTTGCCCTTGTTATTTTGTGCTGATATTGATATTTTTATTACAAATATCCGTTGTTAATTTTTTTTTGCATTACCATTATTATAAAATTCTTCTTCTTCTTCGTCATCATTATTATTATTATTATTATTATTATTATTATTATTATTATTAAAACCGTACGCATGTGTGTGAGTGATACAGGAATATATATCTACTGTCGAGCGTCTCACTTTGCGTGGCAGAACCGAAGTGCAAAAAATAAATAAATAAAACAAACTCCCCCCCCCCAAAAAAAACACACACACACACAAAACAAAGACAATCAAGACAATCACAGTGATATAAAAGATAATTTGTACTTTTATTGCCCACTGGATATAGCACGATTGTGTCGCCTGTGTGGACGGCGGAGAAAAAAAAATACGCCAGTATTTTTTTAAGCTGAAATACACGTGAACAAGAGGGAATCTGGCTACTTCCTTATACAGTACACTTCCTCAGTCCCTTGAAAGACGAATGAGACACGAATATATGTGTGGTTTTTTTAGTCAGTGTAAAGAATTATCACCGTGTGTGTGTGCGTTACTCCACTACCCTCCTACCTGAGCCTAGGAATGGTGGGAACAAAGTCAAGGTATTAAAGCGGATGGTGGTGTAGGAACGTAACACGGACTGCCGAGTTTTTCCAGACAGTATCACACACACTCCACACTGAACATGATACATCACGGTGGTTTATATTCTCCTGCCAGGGATTAAAGGCAGGATAGTGATGTCCGAAGAGAGACAAAAGGTGATGTTTACTTAGATATTTTTTCAAGTTTTCACATATTAAGTAATAGTATGTGGAGGTATATAAACTACCTTACTAAAACTAATTGAATGATAACAACGGGAAATGTAGTTTGACTCGTGTTGAAATTATATAATACTTTTTTCAATGAAGAAAGAGATTTGAAGTATTTTTTTTTGTAGTTTTTAGTCATAGTTTAGATTATTTACGGAGGGATTAACCAGTTACTGAATAATAAGGTAGACAGTATGTATAAAACCCCTTGAAAGTCGAACACCGACCATCGCAACTTTAGTGAACGCTACATTTTCGTACACGACTTTAAACACCAAATAATCAATACACGTCTTATATATTCCGAACACATAGAACATAGAAATCATATTATATTTTCCATTCTGAAGTTAGTAGATAAAACCGACATTACATACAAACAGACAAACAACAACTCAAATAATACAATATATATATACCCTAATATTTTTCGAGCTATATGTAAGCTGTCGACTTTTATCAGTTCAGAATAACGCCAATCTATTCACAATGGATATATCTTACGATGAATTGTTACCAGTGTACTATTGCAAGATTGGCATTGTTGATTTAATGTTGTAATAGTAGTATTGTTGAGTGTTGCAAGATTGATTTTGTTGATTTAGTGTTGCAAGATTGGCATTGTTGGTAGTTTTGCAAGAATGTAAGTGGTGGTTATAGTACTGCAAGATTGAAATTGTTGATATTGTAGCAAGATTGACTTTGTTGAAATAGTGTTGCAAGATTGACATTGTTGAGTGTTGCAAGAATGTAAGTGTTGGAAGAATATTACAAAATTAGAATTATCAGTATGGTGTTGTAAGACTGAAATAGTTTAGTTGTTAACAGCACAATGATATAATTCCCTGCCTCCCTCACTCTTGTTTTCTGTTCGAGGAATACAATAGAAGAGAATTTATTCCATTTCATCTGGGTTTTTTGGTAAGAGAGAAAAAAAATATGAAAATTGGAACAAACGGGGATCAAAATAAACCTATCCGGTGGGTTTTTTTTATATTAAATTTATTTCAGTGTTTAGTAAGTAAATGCAAATGGGTGGAATTCACATATGTTAATTAATTTATTTTATTTGTATTTTCTTAAGGTGAAATTAGCGGAAGTGCTGTACAGTAATAAGGTCCACCACCACATATATTTTGGAGGAGGTGGAGTGGGGGTATTGTGAGTGGGGAATGTGGAGTGGGGGTATTGTGAGTGGGAAAGGTGGAGTGGGGGTATTGTGAGTGGGGAAGGTGGAGTGGTGGAAGGAAGAGAAGATAAGGTATAAATAAATAATTCTGTTTACGTCTCAGTATCCTGGTGTTGCTGTTGTTTTGGGGACTCGAATTGTAGACGAAATTAAATTTTTTTTTTTTCCTTTGTTGGTGTAATGATTTATTTAGTTTATTGGATGGAAGAGAAGTAGGGAAGGAGAGAGGGAGAGAGAAAGGAGGAGAAGGAAAGAAAAGGAGTAGAGGGAAGGAAAGGAGGAGAGAGGTGGAAGAGCAGGGAGGAGAGGGAAGAGAGAAAGAGGAGAGGGGAAGGGAGAAAGGAGGAGAGGGAAGGAGGAAGGAGGAGAGGGCGAGGAAAGAGGAGAGGGAAAGAAAGGAGGAGAAAGAGAAAGGGGAGGAGAGGGAAAAGAGAAAAGGAGGAGAGGGAAGAGAAAGGGAGAGAGAGCGGAAGGAGAAAGGGAGGGGAGAGGGAAGGAGAAGGAGGGAAGGGTGGAGGAAAAAAGGAGGAGAGGGGAAAGAAAAGGAGGAGAGGGAAGGAGAAAGGAGGAGAGGGAAAGAAAAGGAGGAGAGGGAAAGAGAAAGGAAGAGAGGGAAGGAGGAAGGAGGAGAGGGAAGGAGAAAGGAGGAGAGGAAAGGAGAAAGGAGGAGAGGGAAGAGAAGGAAGGAGGAGAGAGGGAAAGAGAAAGGAAGAGGAGAGGGAAAGAGAAAGGAGGAGGGAAGGAGAAAGGAGGAGATGGAAGGAGAAAGGAGGAGAGGGAAAGAAAGGAGAGAGGGAAGGAGAAAGGAGGGAGAGGGAAGGGAGTAGGGAGGAGAGGGAAGGAGAAAGGAGAGAGGGAGCAGAAAAGGAGGAGAGGGAAAGAGAAAAGGAGAGAGGAAGGGAGAAAGAGGAGAGGGAAGTAGGGAAGGAGAAGAGGGAGAGAGAAAGGAGGAGAGGGAAAGAAAAGGAGGAGAGGGCAGGAGAAAGGAGGAGAGGGAAGGAGAAAGGAGGAGAGGGAAGGAGAAAGGAGGAGAGGGAAGGAGAAAGGAGGAGAGGGAAAGAAAAGGAGAAGAGGGAAAGAGAAAGGAGGAGAGGGAAGGAGAAAGGAGGAGAGGGAAGGAGAAAGGAGGAGAGGGAAGAGAAGGATGGAGAAGAGAGGGAGGGAAGGAAGGACAGAGAAAGCAGGAGAGAGAGAGGGAGGGAGAGAGAATGAGAGAAGGGGGGGTGAAGAGAGGAGGGAAGTGGTTGAGAAAGAGACAGAGTTTTCTGTGGAAGGTGTTGTTTCGGCATGGGGGGGTGGTGGTTTAGGAAGAAAGGGAAGGAGTGAGAGGTATGGTTTAAGGAGGTGGGGGGTGTAGGGTTCAAGCAATGTTACAGAAAAACAGGTGCGGGCGGAGGATAAAGTGGTGTGTGTGTGTGTGATCTATTTCAAGTACATTGTAAATTACAAGACCAAATATACACATTTACGTCTATGTATTTACCGTAAGAAAATATACATCTCAGTATAAACATTTTGTCTCTCGAGTTTTTTACATTTCAGGAAGAAAATGTGGAGAGAAGCTCAATTTACACTTAGACCACGATCCTCTGTCAGACACCCGAAGTGGGGGAAGGAAGAGGAGAGAGAGAGAGAGAGAGAGAGAGAGAGAGAGAGAGAGAGAGAGAGAGAGAGAGAGAGATCTGTGAATCGTGACAAATAAAGATAATATTTTGCCATATTTCAGATATTTATACCATGAATTTATGACTAATCAATTTTATTTTATTTTACTTTACATTCCAACTTTAATATCATTTAAAGGGGTTACTATATACCTTTACTAGTTTAAGGAGACAGTAAATATATTTCCTTAATTATCTCTATTGAAAGTATAAAGTAAACTATTAAACTCCCTTTTGCTTTATTGGGGATGATTGCTGACACTATGAAACCCTGAGTCATGGGTGAGGGGAAGGGAAAGCCTGGAGGAACAAACTCTGTATATTAGAAGGAAATAAAAGAGAACTTGTATCCTGTACTTAGTGTTAGAGTCATCTGGATTCTAGACGGCGAGGGTTATAGCTACAGGTGTTTTCTGACTAGTAAAGTTAATCTGAGAATCCTTGTATGAATTCCCTATAGCCTTCAGTCCCCGTGTATAGTGTATAGTCCCCGTGGATAGTGTATAGTCCCCGTGGATAGTGTATAGTCCCCGTGGATAGTGTATAGTCCCCGTGTATAGTGTATAGTCCTCGTGTGTATATTCCCCAGACAGTGTAGAACTGTGGACAGTTCCTGTGATAGTATACCCTGTGCATAGTATAGTCTGTATGGTCTCAGATGTCTCCTGTGACAGTGTATAGTTCCCTGTGACAGGTACAGTCCCCTGTGATAAAAAAGTGTCTCTCGGTGATAGTATAAGTTCTCAAAAGGCAGTCTCTCGTGCAGCAGCAGTCCCTGTGATAGTGTATGTCTCTTTGTGATAGCAAGAAGTCATCGTGATAGTATAGTCTCGAAAAGTATCTCTATGTATATTCCTGTGATAGCAGTGTCTCTGTGATAGTGTATAGTCCCCTGTGATAGTATGTCCCTGTGTATAGTGTATGTCCCTGTGAGGGTGGTAGTCACTGTGTATAGTGACAGTCCCTGGATAGTGTGTGTGTATAGTCACTGTGTATAGTGTATAGTCCCCTTGTATAGTGTATAGTCTTGTGAGGTGTGTATAGTCACCGTGTATAGTGTATAGTCCCCTTGTATATGCTCTATCCTGGACATATCTTCGCTTACTACGTCTCCTATTCCACAATTATCATAACTTGCATTTCTCCCTTTTAGTATTCCTTGCCTTTATTCGCCATTCCTTAAGTAACTTCAACCGTAATGTTTTGTTTTTTTGGTCCTTGAGGTGTTATAGGGGTTGGTCGTTGCCTGCAGTGTCCGTCATATGTATATTTTTACCATCGACCTAATAATAACCCATTGTTGTTTGTGGGTTGGTCACTTTAGATGATGAATATATTGCCATTACATATCAGCCAATCAAATGGAAAGGAGGAGAGGGTCTTCGCTAGAAAATTTTGGATAGTACGTTTCGTGTAGTTTTAAGTAAGGTCGTAGAATGATATAAATATATGTACACAAAATATCATCATAATAAATCATCGGCACCTTACGTCACATAGAATATGGGGTGTAGTCATGTGTGAGAAAATGTCGTGTTGATAGTGTTGCAATTTTTCCTCCTAATATCTGGCACAATTTTGTTATAGCCTCCATAACTTGCCAGAAAATATCGAGTCTTGTCACAAGTCACCCAAGTTCCATCAAATTGAAATCCATATGAATGTTCATGTTTATTAAGGAGGTGAATAGCGTTTTGCCAAATCAAATAACCACACACCAGAACCCAGAAAAATTGCACTAAAATTACACTTACTAAGAACGTGAGAATACAGTCCATGAATGTGGCAGCTGAGGTTTGAATGGGTGAAAATGTTGATATTGATATTTACCTCTAAAGTTAAGGCTTCTTTTCCAAATAAACTCTATGAATTCTGAATCAGTAACATTCAACACGACTGAATGAACAGGAGCCATTTTTAACACACCGCAAGAAGTGTTTATGTTATAATCAATTGGAAATGTTATTGTGTATTATTTCTACTCAAAAAAGAGTCGTGTGGAAGGTGACTAGGCATGCATACAGTCAATAAAAATATTATAAGGCCACTTTCCGTACGTCTCATTCTGGTAACACAGGATGAAATGTTTAGAAAACTCGAGTACGTCAATCCACACATACCATGAGTGTCTGAGGTATTTGTCCATTCCCAGTTCCAACGGATCCCAGGGGCGAGGTCATTTTTTTGTTGACTGTATATCTGGTCACGATAGACTACCGTGTGGATCCTCACACACCAACACTTCCTGGTTTACTGTGATAATTACTGTCTCGGGGAAAGTTGCCACACACACACTCAAATATCTATATGAATGAGAAGCATAATATCTCACCTTAACTTTTTAAAGAGCTTTACAACTGTGAACGTGAGGCTAGAGTGTGAAGCCAACTGCCTCACTACTGCATATACTCTCCCGAAATACGTGTGGACTGTCCTCCAAGTATCATTCCAGACACTCTTTAGGGGAGGGCTGGCCAAGAAGAGTGTGTTTCAAGGGTCGTGAGTCGCCCCCTGAAGTGTCTCCTACCTCGTGAAGTGCTCTCCTTTATGTGTGTCATGCAGCTGCCTCTCTGATGAATATTGTTTAAGTTTCCTGACAACTTCTCGACAAATGAGGCTTTGCTTAAGACAACTCAAACAGTGCGAGGGAAGTTGGTGGTGCACATCACAGCCAGATACACGTACCCTGAGCGACATACATACACCCACCAGCATCCTGTGTAGTGCAAAACACCAAATACAACCCTCCCCACCCCGCACCCACCCACCCCCCAAAAATATAAAGATATATGAAACGAGAGTAATTAAAATCTGCAATCAAACGGACATGGGATCAACATTTGTTTTTTTCTTCTCTAAATCCTTCCATCAAAGAACTGTAGTTATAATAAGTAACTGATATATGGAAACTTTCGTCCATGATATATTAAAATCCTCTTTATTAAAAGTAATGGAATATTGGATCTTATCATTAAATTTTTTACCTTCACTGATATTAATTCTTCGCATCAAAGACCTGGATTTTTAATTAGTGAGTTGCCGCTGGCGGGACCATCATAAATTCTTCGTCTTGGTTACTCAGGGAGACATATCATAAGGAGGAATATTCTGGCGAGATATATCTGATGGAGAAAGATCTTGGGGAGAAATATGTTGAGGAAAAAGATCTTGAAGAGCAATATTTGGGGGAGAAAGGTCTTGAGGAGCATTATTTGGGGGAGAAACGTCTTGAGGAGAAATATTAAGGGGAGAAAGGACTTGAGGAGCAATATTTGGGGGAGAAACATTAGAGATAAGAAGACCTCTGGGGAGAAAGATCTTGAGGAGCAACATTATTGCCGATATACATGAGGACTGTGTCTATCTGAGCCACACCGATCACATAAACAATTTACTAGATGAGCGTAAAAAATTCCCATCGTCTTGTTTACAGACTTCAGCCAGGTCCCTGTCACTCTCCTGGATGACAATGTATGGGGTTAGATAGCGGTGTTTGTTTGTGGTTAAGGTGGAGGTGTTTGTGATTAAGTATTGTGGAGTTTGTGGTTAAGTATAATAGTATTTGTGTTTTTTTTTTAGTGTCAGGTAGAAACTAGAGGGATATGTATAGTTAAACTGAGTAGCGTACATACATACCTCAAAGGTTCAACTCATACATAAAATTTCCCTAAGCAGACGTGTATAGCTCCCAGAAGAGGCAATGGCAGGAACGAAATAATTCCTAGGATGTTTCCGTTGGGGTTAAGAATAGGTGAACGGGCGAGTTTTCCCTGCCAAGAATAGATAATCCAGGAAGTTTCCAGGACCACAAAGAGCAGAGGGTAAGTGGGCCATCCCCAGAGGCACAAACGAGCCAGCTGTGCCACGAACCTGTTGAACAAGGGGCAATTTTTCTTCCCTGGGGCGGAGCACGGTCGAGTAACACCCTCCTTGGTCCGCTACACTGAGTACCTCCGTGTGTGTGTGTGTGTGTAAACAAAAAGAGAGAGAGAAGAAAGTTAAATTTTAATATACACTAATTATATCGAAGTAAATACGTAAAAAATAGAACACGACTGCATTCACTGACATTGCTTAAAACGACAGAGGATTTACGTGGGACGACCATTGAACCAAAACAAAATTAATACCAAATATATCCTTAACTGACATATACACACACAGTATACACAGTGACATCATAATATAAGAGTTAGGTTTTCTGGTGAAAATATTCCATCTTGGCAAAAGAGGAGAGATGGGTCATACTACCTCATAAAAAAAGCGATATGTATCTTCTTAAGAGGAGGCTGCACCACCACACTATTTCTACTATACACTCTCTCTCTCGTGTCTAGTAGTTTCCTCTTTGGGATATTGTTTTATTCCTATTAACTTTTTCTTATTAATTCATGTCTATATTTTTTTTTTTTTATTATAAGTTACGTCTTGAAATCAATTATCTTCACTGTTTATTCACATTTTTTATGCAGTTTCAGTTTTATAAATTTTTCCTTATTCCTGCGTGATTTTGAGAACTTTTTTATCTGTGAAATTTCAAGTGAGCAATTTCTCAGACATTCTCGTCCACAAAATTCGTCTTCACATTGCAATATATCCTTGAATTTCCACTGCATTTTCCAAGTATTTTTCTAACATTATTGCGTCACCTTTCTCGTGTGTGGTGGTAGTGGTGGTGATAAGAGTAATGGTAGAGGTGGTGGTGATGATAGTGGTGATGGTGGTGATAGTAGTAATGAATTCTAGAAACGGTGGCAGTAATGGTTGTAGTAATAATGATGTTGATGATAGTGGTAGTGAGATGGTTGACGTGGTAGTAGTAGTAGCCCGTGTGGACGTCAGTGCTCGAGGATTCTGGACGCGGGGACAGCGAGCTTTCTTCGACATCAGGATTTTTGATCCCATGGCCGCTTGTCACCGTAACCTAGCTCTCGATGCTGCGCATAGGAGGAACGAGAACGACAAGAGAAGGGCATATGGGGAGAGAATTCAAAACGTTGATCAAGGCAGCTTCACTCCTCTAGTGTTCACAACCTCTGGTGGGATGGGCTCAAGTGCAAGATGTTTCTACGCCAGACTCGAGGAGGTGATCTCCGAACAGAAGCAGCAGCCCAGAAGTTATGTTACAGCCTGGATGAGATGTCGACTGTCTTTCTTTCTCCTTCGGTCGGCTTTGCTCTGCCTCAGGGGAACGAGAGCTTCTGCCCCTACTCCGACAACTGCTGCAGATATTGACTATGAGGCTACAGTCACTGAATGCCGCATAGATCTGCGGCTCAACTAATTTAACACAGATAGGATAGCTTCTTATGTATTAGGATATTTAATATTAAGGTAAATAAATGGTGGCGACGGTGTGGCTATTGGGGGAGGCTGGAGGCCATTTTAATTTAGTAGTAGTAGTAGTAGTAGTAGCGGTGGTGGTGATAGATGCTGGGTCACATGCTCACGCTGGCTGCACTTCTCCAGAAAATTCCATCTTATTTTATAGCGTCCGATCCGGCATATTGCAGCGAGGGGAAAACATGACGTTGTACCAAGAACCCCCATACGATTTTATATATAATATATATGCATAAGTCTACATATATACATACAAACTCTAGGGATTCATTATTCTAAAGGGATTAATAGAATATATACGATTATTTTGCTAATTATAACCCAACTAAAATATTTATATAAAAAATGGCAAGTATCAGACACACAAAAACTCGAATGTTTATCATGCAACAAAATCATCCAGGAAAACAGGACAAAGATCATACATATAAAAGCCTAGGAAGTGATGACAGATGGACGAGTAGAGGCGATGTGTGGAGCCCAAGATAGGCGATGACTTGGTGGGGGGGGTGTGAGATGACCTAAATTTCTTCGGCATTGGGTGGAGGGGGGTGGGGGGTGGGGGTGTCACTGTATGGGAAAGTGTCGGACTTATTCATACAGACGGATGGACTATTTCATATGTGTGTGTGTGTGTGTGTGTGTGTGTAATAATAATAATAATAATAATAATAATAATTAACGGTTTATTGAAGAGGCCAGAGGCTGAAATATACAGTTACATATTTGGGAATGGGTTTCAATTACTAATATACAGTTACATTTTTCAACATAGTGACAGTGTAAGGAGTAGTGTTTACTGGGAGTGAATACACTGGTTTATTACAAGTTATTGATAATTTTTACAATGGTTGGGACTGGGCTGTTCTTATAGCGATCAGTTCGTGCACGTATGGGCTGGATGCGGTTGTGGTGTCGAACAGCAATTCTCGGACTAGGGATCTCAGGTGGTAGTAGGGGCCGGTGTCGAGGATGGTGTAGAAGCTTCTTACCAAATTTGCAGATGAGGTCGTGGTGATGGTCAGTGAGAGTCGAAAGGGTCAGTGTGTTGAGCGCTTCTTGATATGTGGAGTAGGAAGGGGAGAGAATAATCTTGCATGCCCTCTTTTGCACTTTTCTAGGTGTTTACGTTGTGTGGCATTTAGGGAGGAAGACCAGGTGGGGGAGGCATAGGTGAGCTTGGGAAGTATGAATGTTGTGTAAACACTGAGGAGCTCGGGTGCAGGAACTCCGAGGGACTTGAGTCGGCGGAGGAGGTGGAGACGGAAACTGGAGGATTTGATAACTTCACTGGCGTGTGGTTTCCAATTTAGTTTGTTGTCTATGGTGACGCCGAGGAGCTTCGTGGAATCTACAACCTGGGTGTGTTCGGACCTAGAGTAATGGAAGGGGGTGGGACAATGTCGGAGGAGAGGTTGATGTGCATAACCATGGTCTTGGTATGGTTGATGGTGACATGGTTGTTGGTGGCCCAGTTTTGGAGACTTCAATAAATCCTGAAGGGCGGTATAGTTGGGAGCAGAATTGTTGACGCTGATCCCAATGGTGTGTGTGTGTGTGTGTGTGTGTGTGTGTGTGTGTGTGTACGTGCGTGTTGTGTATGTTTGCCATCCTGCACGCGTGGCTGGGAGTCTGTCGGAGTAGGAAGTGCTTGTACCTTGTTGTGCCACTCACCACTAAGGTTGGAGGTTAGGTTAGGTTAGGTCAGATTAGATTAGGTTAGGTTAGGTTACAGTGTTTGTCTTTGTCTTTCTTTGTTTCCTTCTTGCTGAGTGTCAAAGAAAATACGGTGTTACTTCATTATATCTCTTTTGATAAATTATTATTTATTATTACTTACTACTTATTTGCCTATTGTTACTTTAGTGTCAGTTCGGGTAAATTCACCACACACACACACACACACACACACACACACACACACACACATTGGTTAATCGATTATGTTCTTCGAAATGTTTGTCTGTATAATTATGGAGTCTCATTTCGAAGCATTTGGAGGGTTCACTTCAGACGTCAAATTTACTAATTTGGTTTTATATCGTAAATCGAGGCCAACTTGTTGTAATATCTCCAAGAACTGAGGAATAAACTGAAAATTTTCGTAATATTCATTCTTTTAACAATGCATTGGCTATTAAATGAAGAGTATTCCCTTGCTGAGTTGATGTTTTGCTGTTCAGAACAAAAAAAGATTACTTAGGTGTCGGTGAAGCACTAGAATATAATTATATATCAGTGTTATATCTAAAAAAATGTAGAATTAGGCCCAGCATCAACAAAGAGATTACCTTTGTGTTAAAAATACCCGGAGGCTCTAAATTAATGTTTACAAATACGAGAAACTGGTTTGAGCATTTGTCAGTAAGCTCAGCAGTGAACAGGATAGGTAGTAAGTCCTCACTGTTCTTCTTGACCAAGTAGTGTATTACAAAAACCGAGGGTGTTGTAGTGAGCTGAGCGGGAACTGTGGTGGCGTGAATGTAGTTGCTGTAGATATATGAGACGAATATGGCTGTAATATGTAACTGTACTATTTACCATTATTGATTCAGGTCTCTGTATTATATGTTATAATCATACTCCATTTTGTCACTTGAATGTTAGTTCAGACTTTGAGCACATGCGCGCTGTACGCGCATGCGCAGATAGAGATACCCAGAGAGATTCCAAGACAGGACGCTGTTTCCCCCTGTCTTAACTCCTTTTGTGTGTTTGTCCCAGAAATAGAACTTACGAACTTGACATCAGTGTGTTTCCTTCAACCCTGATTATAAGGATCATCTGAGTCTCCCACAGTTGCAAGCTGTAGATGTATCCCAGTTTGGACTTTGTTTACTGAGTGAAAAGTAAAATTAGATCTCATAATATATTAAGAGCAACCCTGACACTGTATACTAAACCTCTGTAAGTACACGATGAGGCACACCATACGCGGGGCTGGACACGAATACCATCACTTCGTAGTTGTAAGGTTAGTTACTCCTTCACAGCTGGGTAGACTGTGAGTGCCCCCGCCCCCTCAGTACAAAGTAGCAACCCTAACGACAGAAGGCGAGCGCAATATCCACCCGGTCACCGCACCCCATGCTTACAGAGTAGAACATTAGATTATTTAACGCAGTACTCAGTCCAGTATATATGTGGTTCACGAAGACACGGTAACCTCGACCGTATGAAGCGTGTAAGGCAGGGAACAAGGACTGAACGTCGTCATCTGCTATTTGGTGTATTAGTCTTTGTCCCATCTAGAGAGTACAATGTTAAGACGGACGGCCCCGGCTCCAGGAAGTGGGTTAATAACATTTATCACACCAGGTTGTGCGGTATTATGTCTGCAATGAGCCAGACACGACACAAGGTATGAATTTGGCCGTCAGAAGTTGATGTGTTCCTTGAGGGAGCGAATCATACAAGTGACTGACCCAATATTCAGACCAACAAGTGCGTACATTAAAGGTAACGCCCTCAGTACGGTAATGCAGTGGACCGGCTAACAGAGAACAAGGTATAAATTAAGTTGTCAGAGGGAGTAGGAGTGTGATGTTGGGGAAGAGGGGGGGGGTGGCTGGCGGACACCACACTAGCACCACACCAACATCACACCAACACCACACCAACACCATCATACCAAACCAAGGACGGCGGGGAAGGGACGAGAGGAACCAATATCACCGCCATTGTTTTACACGCTCAGTATACTTGTGACACACCTGACCAGGTAAGAAAGCTTCAGGAAACTAATTATACCGAAACTGGTCTCCTTGCAATATGTGTGTGAAGATATTATTGGTGTAGTTTATTGGGTCAGTTCGTTTAATGGTGCGCAGATATTATTGGTGTAGTTATTAGGTCAGTTCGTTTAATGGTGCGCTCTCTGGTTGTAAACAGCTTGTGTGGCGGCAGGTTTTAATAGCGGTGTTTGCCAGCGAGGTGAAATAAAAGTTACTGTTACAACATAATAAATGAACTCGACTGTATAATAGTGAGCCAACGGTGAAATGTGGTATTATTGTTATAGAAATGTAATATACACAAACGTACACACACACGCATACACACACGCGCACACACACACACAGCCACTACAGAGAACATTTCCAATAAGCATACACACTCTACCTCTCAGTTCTGTGTGCGTTGTACGGAAAACAAACCACCAAACAGACAACACATAAATGACTACGTTATTGCCTCCTGTGGAAGATAATGACCCCAGAGGTCACACTGTCGAGGCCCACAACCCCGCTATCATGACCCCGTGACCTTTGCCCCCCCAAGAGTAATAATGTAGATGATTATATTACAAATGAAAACCATATGATGATAACTCGTTTACTTAATCTGTATCACCTGTTGATTAGTCATCCTAGCTTATTTCACCTGATGATAAAACACCTTAACGTTACCTGAGGAGGTTAGGTTAGGTTAGATTAGAGTGTTTAATCTTAAGGTGATATAAGCTTGGGGCTAATCTTTAGGTTACCTGTCAAACTATATCACCAAGCAGACACACACACAGACAGACAGACAGACATCCAACCATACAAACCGTCTCGGAAGATCAATTTCCTTGCCAAGTCCGGCCTCTCGTTCACGTGAGTGAGAAAAGGAAATATCTTTTACTTTTATCCTCTTCGCCACTGATCGGCTTGTTAGCCGCTTGGGCGATCGGTCACGTCTCTTTTCATTTATATTCTTCACCAAAAGATCCGCTCGCTAGCCGCCCGGGCGATCGGTCACGTCTCTGTCACGCACTGTTGGCAAATACTGGGCATGCACCGGCTCCTGAATGTACCTGAACCCGCTCCAGTGTTGGTCAAGTCTTCTCTTGAAAGAGCTCACACTCGGTGCCGTCACAACACTCTCTGGTAGATTGTTCCAAGAGTTTACAACCCTCACTCCGAAAAAGTTTGCCCTCACGGTTTTCTGGACTTGCGGCTTCTTCAATCTTGAGCTGTGACCCCTTGTGGGGCGAGCGTCCGCCAGCTCCAAGTAAGGACACTCAACTGAGTAGTGCCCCCTGAGATGCTTATAAACCTCAACTAGGTCCCCCCTTGCCCGTCTGTAGTATAAGCTAGGCAAGTTCAGGCGCTCCAATCTCTCAGGGTAGCTGAGGTGCCGAAGTGCAGGCACCAGTTTGGTGGCCCTCCTTTGAACATTTTCAACCAACTGACAGTCCCTAGCATATCTCGGGGACCAGATGGGGTGACAGTACTCCAGATGGGGAAGCACTTCACTCCTGAAGATCGTCACGAGGGACGGACCGTCTAGATATCTGAACGACCTTCTTATAAGACCCAATAATTTATTTGCCTGATTTACCTTCTTCTCACAATGGCCCGAGAACTTCAGCTCATTGTCAACATACACACCTAGGTCCTTCTCACACACAGTCTCAACTAGTACATTTTCTTCATCCCGTTGGGACATATGGTACGCCTCCTTACCGTTGGTACGCCCCAGGTGCATCCTCTTACACTTCGTGACATTGAATCTCAGCAGCCATTCCTTCGACCATTCCTGGAGCCCACAGAGGTCCTTCTGCAGCTCTTCACAGTCCGCTTGGTTCTTAATTTCCCGAAATAACTTGGCGTCATCGGCAAACATTTGTATGGAGGAGTGTACAACGTCAGGCATATCATTTATGAAACAAACAAACAACAGCGGGCCCAATACACTACCCTGCGGTACCCCACTTGTTACAGGTACAGATGACGATTTCGTGCCATTAATCACCACACATTGCTTGCGGTCATGTAGAAAGTCTTCTATCCACGCTAGGACATTTCCCCGAATTCCGTACCCTTCCAGTTTGATTTTCAGCCTTTCGTGGGGTACACTGTCGAAAGCCTTGGCAAAATCTAGGTAAATATTGTCGATATTACCACCCCGTTCTAGAATATGGGTCCAAATATCCAATACCTTGAGCAATTGTGTCAAGCAAGAGCGCCCCGGCATAAAACCGTGTTGGCAATCTTTTACAAGGTTGTTTCGTAGTAGATGTTCCATCGCTGCATCTCTGATAATACTCTCAAGTACTTTACATATTATGCTGGTCAGGCTCACCGGTCTATAGTTGTTCGTGGAGTGACTATCGCCCTTCTTGAAGATAGGACTCACATAAGCCACTTTCCATTCACTGGGGACCATTTGTTCATCCAGGCATTTACAAAACAGAATCTTCAGGGGCTCTGCAAGCTCGTTGCACAGCTCCCTTAGCACTCTAGGATGCACCATGTCAGGTCCAGGACTCTTATGGACCTTTAGCCTGGACAGTTTATTTCTAATACCCTCTTCTGTGAACACAATGTGGGTCAGTGCTGTGTCGAACCGTCTGTCCTCAAACGCAGGAAGGTTAGTTGCATCCTCTCTTGTGAACACTGAGGAAAAGAAGCTGTTCAATGCCTCAGCTTTATCCTGGTCAGAATCTGCGTAACTACCATCTTCAAGCCTCAGGTCTGATACTCCTACTCGCGTTTTCAATTTCGACTTTGCATAGCGGTAAAACGCCTTTGGGTTTGACTTGACCTCGCGTGCAACCAGCCTTTGGAACTCCTTTTCAGCCCTCCTACACTCTATCTTTGCTTGGTTTCTGGCTCTTGCATACATCCTCCTGTCTTGCTCATCGTTTGACCCAACCCACGTCTTGAATTTCTGGGTTTTCTTCTTAATTTTGTCGACCGCTGCATGGTTCATGTGTAGGGATCCCCTCGTATTCCTAGAAGCACTGGGTTTGGTCTTGGGTATATATTTATCGATCAAATGGGTCATTTTACTAGTTATGATATTCAGCGTAGTGTCTGCGTTCTTGTACCTTAATAAGTCAGGCCAGTTGATACCCCTCATCTCTTCCCTCATCCCATTGTAATTTCCCTTGTAATATTTGCACCTTGGCCTGGCCTTATCTTGAACTAGGTAACAGTTAAATCTGAATGACAACACTGTATGGTGACTGGTGCCAACTGGGGCAAGGTGTTCCAGTTTGGCCACCATACCCTCCTCGTTTGTTATGATGAGGTCAAGTGGCTTGGGTGTTTGCTACCCTCTGTAATGTGTCGGGTCTCTCACATGTTGGAACAGAAAATTATCTCTCAGAGTTTCTACAAAAAGAGTAGCAGGATTATTCAAGTCATTCGGGGTGGACTCGTTTCTCCAGTCGATGTCGCCATAGTTAAAGTCCCCCATGATAAGGAGGTGGCTGGAGTTGAGCATCGCCGCATTGTTTATTAAGGTTCTTAAGTTCCTTTGATTTAGTGGGCCACAGTTCGGGGATCTGTAGATACACCCGACGATAAGTAAGTCCCCTCCCTTTAATTTAATTTTACACCACTTGGACTCTTCAAAATCATCCTCTCCCTGTACCCTCGCCTGGCTGGCTCTAAGGTCTTGCCTAGCGTAGATAACCACACCCCTCCTGCAGGATTCTTGAGTTAGGTTCGTAAATGAGTCATATCCAGCAATACTGAACAAAGGAACTAAGTGCCGAATATTGATTATCATTACATTGGGCGTCCGAGTGTGTGTGTATGTGTGTGTGTATGTGTGTGTGTGTGTGTACGTGTGTGTGTGTGTGTGTGTGTGTGTGTGTGTGTGTGTGTGTGTGTGTGTGCGCGTGTGTGTGTGTGTTTGTGTGTGTCACCAAAACTACTCTCACGACAAAGCATTTATCTCTTCTCCATTTAATGCCACAAGAACAATACAAAAGGTGTGTCTCTTAGTATCATGATGGGATTGATTTTTATTCCAAATTTATACGCGTCAGGATATTAATTCATTTATGTCGTCTATTTTAATGTCAAGAAGATAATAATGTTCATGTCTGTTGCTGCTGTTCTTGTTCTCGTGGTCAGAAGTTAAAAGTGGTGAATATGTAGCATTGGTTGGTGTCGTTTATATGAGGGAGCATATAAAAGGGAGTATATTGAAGGGAGCATATTGAAGGGAGAATGTGTTTACTGGGTTGAGAGGGAGGGAGGGAGGAAGGGTGAAGGATGGCGAGAGTCAGATGGAGATAATGACAGACAGGACGTAAAGTTGGAGGTAGGTGGCGAGAGAGGGAGAGAGAGAGAGGGGGGTGTTGGGGTGAGAATCAGGAGGTAGTGGCAGGGTGAGGTGGTAGGTAGTGGCAGCTGGTTGAGAGACTCCACCTGTCCCCCGCGGCACACCAGCTGTCCCTCACCGTCACCACCTCACTCAATATCATAACAAACAACACCAAATTAGGAAAACCATTAAGGATGGCCTAACAGGAGACTATGTATATGTGTGCATTAGAAGGATTTTTTTTTTCATCCTCACATGGGCATTTTTTTCGTTTTTTGTTTTTTTTTGATTAGACGCATTTTTTATGGGTTAATGGTCAGTGAGATGTGAAGTGAACTAGTCTGCTCTCTTGACTTACCTCTAAGTGATCTAAATTATACGTATATAAAGAAACATCAATCTATTATGAAAGGGCCAGGTAAATAAAGATCGTTTCCTGTGTGTATGTGTGTGTGAGTGTGTGTGTGTGTGTGTGTGTGTGTGTGTGTGTGTGTGTGTGTGTTAGTACTCTGACGTGTTCACTTAATAACTTGTCCCTCAACAACGTCGATAAACAAGGGAGTAAATTTGTAGTTTATTTATAACTTGGTAGTGTACCCTCCTCCCCATGGCACTGATCGTCACAAAAGTTTTAGGTACGCTTGTGGAAACACCGATACACACACTCACATAAACAGACACACACACTCACATAAATAGACACTCGCACACATACACTCACATAAACAGACACACACACTCACATAAACATACTGACACACACACAAAGACTGAATGCACCTAGTAGTATCAAAACCCTCTTGTCATCCACCTACACTCCCTGAGATAAGAAGAGATAAAAGACAGACACACAAACGGAGATCCAACCACAAAAAAATTAACTCCTTGGATACAAAAAGGTTGGGTAGCTCTTTCTTCCTCCACAGCCTTCCACAAAGACGAGAGAAGAAGGCAAAGGGAGTGTGGACCGTTTCTTCCAAGTCACAGAATACTTGAAACTTCCTCAGAGGGGCATGGTGGTGTTCTCGAGAGCTGAGGGCCTGGAGGGAAGGACTCTTACAGATGGTCAAAATAACCGCGAGTGGACCACCGTGTCTCATGCTTGGTCATGTGAGGGAAGTGAGCATCCTACAGATTGAGTCACGAACTATATCTTCTCTTCTGAGGCACCAAGTTGAGTGTCATGGTAGGATGGAGTATTTTAGAACATCATCAAAATATTCTAGTGTGGCGTCTGAGATCCATCTTGGCCACTGTTTAAACAACAAATCGCGCATAGAAGCACCGAAATGAGGATAACATTACACAAACACCTGAGAGTTGAAAGAGTGATACCTAAAGGGGGAGGGAAGAGTCTCCCAAAGGGCCACACCACAACCCACGGGAGGACCACTGTAATCTTTGGCCACAACAGGAACAAAGAACTATTCAACAACACCTCAAACGTAGACTGCTTTGACCTTCATTTTCTTTTGGTTTTGTATTGTCTGGTTGAAAACTCTAAGTCTACCTTCAGGATAAAACACACACACACACACACACACACACACACACACACACACACACACACACACAGACCACCATCATGCTTCATCTTTATGACCAGTTAAACCAAGCACCTTCTTCAGAGGCACCAAGGATGCATCACACAAGCTCTTAAGGTATGTCGGGATACTTGAAGGGGGTCTCTAAGGCCTGTCGGGATACTTGAAAGGGGGGGGGGGGAAGATCTGTCGGGATACTTGAAAGGGAGTCTCTGTAACATATATCTTCACCACATCACAAAAGATTTAATATCAAATCTAGCCAAGAATAAAGAGACGTTGCTTGGTGTCGTGTACTTAATGGGTGCTGGCTATTCCGCTGGGAGAACGTCTTTACACGCAGTCTGCAGTTAATTGCATGATTTTTTCTCTTCCCTCCTGGTCTAAGTGGTCTCAGTTCTTGCTTGTGTTTAATTATTTGCTTGTGGGTTTACATGTAGTCCATTGCAGCGTTTCCTCCAGGGTATATTTATTTCCTACGCTTTTTAGTGTACATTAAATTAGCCTTGTCTTCATCCTCGAGTCTATTATTCAGGTAAGTAATAATGTAATCACTGAGTCAGGTGTATAGTTGTGCATTAGGGTATTTTCCATTACAGGTGTTTTAGTGTATGTTTAATTGCCTACACCTACTTAATGACCTCCCCCTCCCCTTTCCAATGTATATTTGATTACCTTCGTTCATTTAATTACCTGGGTATATTTAATTACCTGGATATTCTAACGATCTAATCACCTACCTTTGTATATCTGTTTACCTGTGTATATTTAATTAACCTGGATATTCTAACAACTTAATCACGTGTTATCTAGGATATATCTAATTGACTGTATATACTTAATTATCAAGGCAACCTAATAATATATAATTCTCTCTCATCTACTGGAATTAATTGTAGTCAAAACTGTACCATCTTCATTATTACACTTATTAAAACTTGGTACAAATTGTGTGACTGTTCTGGTACAACTATATTTCCTGATCTTGTCATAAAATATATTTCGTTCGATTTATTTATTTAGTCAGACTTTCATTTGTTTATTCGTGTCTATTTTTGGGGGAATTTTATATTCTGAATAAAATATAAAATGATTCAATAAATATTACAAGGATTTATAATAGATTAATTCATTTTACAACATATACGAACTTGTTGTCAAAACGAAGAATGACAAATGATTCCTTGGTATAGAAAACGAATAAATAAAAAAAAATTAAAAATCTAGTTAACAGATTAAAAACACATTTCCTGGTCTGTCACTGAATATATATATCTACATTTAATCAAGAAATGTTTATAACAAATCTGAAAATTAAGTAATATACACATTACTCCCTCCAAAGAGTATCAATATAATTTTGTGGTAGAAAATACGACACAACGGGCGAAGGATTCTGACGACCTTACCGAGACAACAGGAGTCACAGTGTTCATTTTGCAGCGAATAACATTAAGTGGTCTTACTGAAGCTAAATACAGTATATATTTATTAAATTATCAATAATAACTACAAATACTTGAAATTATAACAAAAGAAGATCATTACAGAGATTTAAAACACATATTTCTTATTACTAATTAGATCTAAAACAAATAATAAGCAATATTTCAAGAGAGAAAAACAAAAGAGGTGGACCACGAACAACAAGACTAAAATTATGGTAAGGCGGAGGTAAAGACTCTCTCTCTCTCTCTCTCTCTCTCTCTCTCTCTCTCTCTCTCGTCCGTATTAAGTGTATGACGTATAATATACACCAGATAAGGGTGTTTGTATAGTTAGTATAAATGCAAAAAAAAAAAATTCTTTAGCCAATTTCGTAAAAAAACCCCTACGTAACACACACACACAAGCAGATAGATAGACAGAAACACAGAAACCGATAGACAGATAGACAAACAGACACAGACAGACAGACAGACAGACACACTCCCCTTGTTATACTCTGCTCAGTCAGTTTAAGAAGGATATTATGTAGATTTATCATCGTGTTATTGAAGACGATTCTGGCCATTTATTCTCCTCATTTATTTCTGATATGAGATTAAGAGAAATTTGAAACGTAATTGAACGAGAGAATAGATCAAGGGTGATGGATGCTCTCTCTCTCTCTCTCTCTCTCTCTCTCTCTCTCTCTCTCACACACATTCATAGTATTCAGACGGTGATCCTGTCCTATCCTGTATAAACACACGTAAGCGAAAAGCACTCAGGCATACATACACACACACACGCACACGCACACGCACACACACACACACTAATAATAATAATAATAATAACAATGGCTGCTTCTCATGTTCAAGGCTGCCCGGCTGAGAGCCATTTAGACGTGAATTTGTTTAAGGTGTAAATGCTGTCGACAACACAACGACCACACTCTGAGTTAAAGAGCTGTATGACCCAAACCAAATAATAATCCGAGAAAGATCGGACAACTCGCCAACTGCACTGGCTAACCATTACCTAATTTCACCCTGCCCGGGAATCGAGCCCAGGTCCATTCACTTACAAGGCGAGCATGTTGACTATATACACCACTTAAGTTTTTTGTAATATTAAACACAATTTTAGACACATACACAAACATTTACAAAGAACATTATTAATTCACACATAGTTGAGTGAGTGTGTGTGTGTGTGTGTGTGTGTGTGTGCGCGCATGTGTGTATGTGTGTGTGTGTGTGTGTGTGTGTGTGTGTATGCATGTGTGTACATCAAGTTATTTAAGAGTGATATTATCAGAGGTTCATAAAGCTCATCATTACCGGTAATTTTCTATTTTTAATCCCTAAAATTGGACAAAGTTTTAACCTGAAAAATATTACTTTAATCATGACACAAAAACCCTGAAGAAGAGAACAACTAATTCTTATAAAAGTAAATAACTATCATACTTTTATGTCTGTCTGTCTGTCTGTCTGTCTGTGGAATAGTTCTCGATCTTCCTCCCAAGACAGACCCCATCCCTCTTCTTTTTCCTCCTCCTCCTCCACATACCTATTGTCCTCTTCTTCCTCCTCTACATCCCTCTTCTCCTCCCCCCCCACCATAACACCATAATGATAATCCCTCATAAGCCACCCCATTATAACCAATTTTCATCGCTACACTCAACAGATCATAAACTGTTGAGGGGCCTTCAAGTTAGGTTAGGTCAGGTTAGGTTAGGTCAGGTCAGGTTAGGTCAGGGCAGGTTAGGTCAGGTTAGGTTAGGTTCACAATGGCTCAAAGCAAATTAGAATACCGTGGTCAGGGATGCTGTACAGGTGCATTCCATAATCCCATTGGTATTAAAGGTGTGGGAGGATTAAATTATTTTATATCTATTTACGGAGTTACATAAAGTTCCTTAATATCCAATACCAATATTTACAAACACTTCCTTGTATTATGGAGTGAAACTTGATGTTATTTTGGCGATATTTATAATAAAGAGAAATGTTCGCTGACTCTAAACCAAAGATGTGATAAATGAACGTACATACAGAACAGCTGCCGCAAGCAAAAAATTATACCATACTAATTTTTTAAGGTCATAGGTCAAAACTCAAGGTCAAACTTTTTAAGGTCATAGGTCAAAACTCAAGGTCGGACTTTTTAAGGTCATAGGTCAAAACTCAAGGTCGGACTTTTAAGGTCATAGGTCAAAACTCAAGGTCGGACTTTTTAAGGTCATAGGTCAAAACTCAAGGTCGGACTTTTTAAGGTCATAGGTCAAAACTCAAGGTCGGACTTTTTAAGGTCATAGGTCAAAACTCAAGGTCAAACTTCCGATAAACTAAAAAAATAAATGAATTGTAGTTATTGTATTAATATACATCATTAACCACTATACTGTACAAGTCATTGTTTATAAATTTCTGAGACTGATTAACTACGGAAAATATGAGTCAGGTAGAAAGATGAGAAAGTCACCGTTACTAGAGAGCTAAATTGGCCAAGATACCACAAGACAAGGTAAAAGAATACAGGTGAATACTGAACAAATTTATCATACAGGTAAGACAGAAATTTTCTTAACCTAGTATTATTCCTGGATGCTTTAAGTCAGCACACACACACACACACACACACACACACACTTAAGCTGAGTCAGAGATCAAAGTCATACCATCACTGGTACAATACCTGTTTGTGTTTTAGAATATCTCAAGGGGAGGAAGACCAGACTTACAGAACAGGTATAACATGAAATACCTTTTGAGAGTTATAGGTCATTATCAAAAGGTCACTGGAACTATACATCACTATTAAATTGTTTCCACTGCTTTTAGTTGAAATTATTTAGTAATATAAATTGATAAATAGATAACATGGAGTGACCTGTTGCCACCAGGATTACACGTTATTAATTTTGTTACCTTTATTGTTAATATTGTCAGTAGGTAAGAATTTACTATTGTTACTATTATTGTTAACCATATTGGTGGGGATATTTTGTGTGGATCGTTGTTGGTTGAAAGAGTAAGGGAGTTTCTATATAAGAACATAAGAACAGAAGAAAGTGGGATACTGCAGGAGGCCGACTGGCCCATACAGGGCAGATCCCTTTCACACCCATCCATTCCCAGCACTTCCATGTGCCTATCCAACTTCGTCTTGAAGCTCCCTAGCGTCCCCGATCCTACTATAGCACTCGGTAGCCTATTCCACATATCCACAACTCTATTACCAAACCAGTGCTTGCCTAAATCCTTTCTGAATCGGAATTTATCTAATTTAAAGCCATTTGTTCTAGTTATTTCGTTATTACTGAGCTTCAGAACATCTTCCATTTTACCCTTGTTAATCCCACTTACCCACTTGAACACCTCTATCATATCTCCCCTAACTCTACGCCTCTCTAATGAATGTAAGCCTAAGCTTTTCAGTCTTTCTTCATATGGAAGGTTTCTAATATTATGGATCATTTTTGTCATTCTTCTTTGTACTCTCTCCAAAGAATCTATGTCCATTCTATAATAAGGACACCAGAATTGAACCGCATAATCCATGTGTGGCCTCACTAATGCTAGGTAAAGTTTCAAGATAACGTCAGCAGTTCTGTTACTCACACTCCTAGATATGAACCCAAGAATCCTGTTTGCCTTGTTGCGAACGCTAATACATTGTTTTCTAGGTTTCAAGTCGTTGCCAACAAATACACCTAGATCTTTTTCACAATCTGAGTTTTCTATTTCCGTGTTACCTAGTTTATACTTAACGTTTGTATTCGTCTTCCCTATCTGTAGTACCTTGCATTTATCAGCATTAAAATTCATTTGCCAGTCTACTGACCACTCATGTAAGGTATCTAGATCTCTTTGAAGGTGTTCAAAGTCACTGTCTGAATTTATCACTCTCCCCATTTTGGTATCATCTGCAAATTTACTAATCCTACTAGTTATACCTAAATCAAGATCATTAATGAATATAACAAACAGCAGAGGGCCTAATACAGATCCCTGGGGAACTCCGCTTTTGACCGCACCCCAGTCTGACTTAAATCCATTTATGCTGACTCTTTGTTTCCTACCAGTTAACCATGACCTAATCCATTTTAATAATGATCCACCTATTCCATGTGCTTCTACCTTCCTTATCAATCTCTCATGAGGGACTCTATCAAATGCTTTACTGAAATCTAAGTAAATTATATCATATGACTTATCATTATCTACCGCTTCATATACTTCTGAGAAAAAGCTAAGCAAATTTGTGAGACAAGAACGTCCCTGGGTGAACCCGTGCTGAGAAGAATGAATTAAGTTGAATGTTTCAAGGTGGCTTCTGATTTTCGTAGAAATAATTGACTCTAGCAACTTGCCTATGATTGACGTGAGACTAATGGGACGGTAATTTGATGCAATTGATTTATCACCTTTTTTGAAAATCGGAACTACATTTGCAAGTTTCCAAGCTTCTGGCACTAGGCCCGATTCTAATGACTTATTAAACCAATATATGAAAATACGGGTGGCTAAGAATATCCGGACTCACCTGAAGATTAGCCCCCCTCCCCCTGGCAAGGGATTCTAATAATTATATAATCCATAAATGATACAATTGCAAATGTTTTTTGGCCTCAGACTTAGTGGTTACGGTCCATGAAACAAACAACAGAATTACGGACAATATTAACCAAAGAGAGATTAAATATCGAAAAAGGTCAACAACAGATTACTACTCCAGTATTTTAATCTCTAGAGACGAAGATATTAGCTTTTACCGTAATAACATCAAATGCAAAACTAAACATCCACGAATAGACGAATGACGATAAAAAAATGTACACTGTGTTTTGCCAGAATTTCGACAGATTTGTATTTTAATTTCGACAAATTTGTATTTTACTCCTTAATACCGACTTGGCATTTAATTCTCAGTCAGAGGTTTTAATTAAAAAGAATATATAATCCTTTCATGCAATAATACTATATATATAAAACTGGTGGAGGCAAAGGTTAAACCAGTTTACACACTAATTGACCCTCAGGCAATTATAATCCTCGCCAGAGTTACCTTTACAAAGAACGCCAGAGTCTTTATAAACAAACCGATATATTGGTGTTAAAGGTTCGCTAGGTTTAGGAGCCACGTCATTTGTTTTTCTTGTGTCATGAGTAAGCGTTGCGCCATCGTGTGTGATTTATCTAAGTAGAAATAATGTCGACTACCTGTCAAGGGGGAAGGTGAAATTTCATTGTGATCTTGTGTATTAGTCTTCCCTGATATTGCCACAAGTTTTAGCCATTAATAAAGAAATATGTTAAGCTCTTTACAAGAACACACACACACAAACACACCGAGAATACTGCAGGAGGTTCACACATGCAACTTGAAGGGAAACGGTATATACACACGTTGAACAAGAACAAAGGACACGCCAGAGTTCAACGATAGACTGAACAGTGGATATTATGTTGAACTTCAAATTATATTTCTCGAATTTGAACAAGATCAGTCTCAATATCCTAGGGTATATACAGTATGTGTTGTAGATGGACCTAAAACACTACAGTACATCGTAAGTTCCGTCAACACCCCCAAAGGAACTCACATCTCAAGAATAATATAAGTTTTAGTTGATCTTACATTAAGTTCTCTGATTTAAACACAGGTTCTATCTCGACATCCCATAGCTGACTCACCACCTCTCTAGAAACAGATGCGTCGCGTGTCTAGGGGAGGACAAGCAGACACCAGGCACCACAAGTTATGGACCCATCTAGGACCTGGGCGTGTTATTAAGTAAAGCACAACCGGAGGACCACACGCGACTCCCGGGCACTCAACTCCTGTGAAAATTTGCCTTGGTGCATTTTTTTTCTCAGGGGGAAGAGGGGACGGGGAAGATGGAAGGAAGCAATGTAAAACTTAATGATTTGTGTTGTGACAGTCGTGTTAAGGAGGTCAGGTATATATGTAGGTATGTAAATAACTCAATCAAGCTAAGGAAAACAACAACAGCAAGAAAAAGAATAATAATAAGAATAATATAACATACACTCCAGCTAACAATCCCGAACATAAAATATTTTTCAACCAACAAAATATGAAGAAAAAAAACCTCTTCCATTTATATCTCAGTTTCTATAAATTTTTGGAGGTAATTTAAAACGCTATTACAGAGCTATTGTCCTGATTTAAGTGAAAGCAAGAAAGTAATAAAATGGTAAAGTAAGAGGAGTGAAAGTATTTATATTTTTAACTTGTACTTGGTGTGTGGTGTAAATATTTGTTACTTTGTATAATGGATGGTCATGCATGTTTGCGTATTCTTAATTAACAAAACAAGATGTGATGTCGTGTGTGTGTGTGTGTGTGTGTGTGTGTGTGTGTGTGTGTGTGTGTGTGTGTGTATAATATCTTTTAACAAAATGCCAATATTCACAGGTTTATATAGATAATTTTCATCCTTTAATACAGTACAAACTACACAAGATATATTTTTATAAGCCCTAACCTAACCTAACCTAACCTGTAGGTTATGTATATAAGCTACTGTGCCGAGTAGCAACCCTGTACATAAGCTACTGTGCCGAGTAGAATTTATATATATTATCACGTGGCATCACTGCACGGGTTATGTGGCAACATTGCCCCGAGGCTGCCATATGGCAAGGCGCCTCAGTCTGACTGTGTGAGCCGCGCATGGCACACAGCGTCCCCACTTGTATTTCTCTCATCCACAATAAACGGACTCAGTGTTACTCAGTGTTTCCCTAGCCATCACTGCATTCTTCAGGGCACACTAGTAACCTTCATGGCGCAGTGTCTAGGATCTGTGGACTTACAAAGTGAGTGAACAATGCCGACAGTTACGTCTGCCGGTGATGCGCGTCGACTCAGTGTGTTGTGTTGTGTTGCGCTGTGTTTCGCCGCGATGTGCAGTGTTGCTCCGTCACAGTGCGTTGTAGTGACGGTGCCAGTGTTAGTGTCAGTGTATTAGTGTGTGTCTAGAGCTGAGTTGTGCATTGGCCTGTGTTTTTGCGGTACCCACGGAGCACGCAGGCGCACACCCTTCTCGTGCGACATCCGGTGGGAAAATGGTCTTGCCTCTGCCTCCGCCCGAGTCCGCCGTCCACCACGCTCCGCTCTCAGAGACACACACACACACGCACGCACGCACTCACTCACTCACGGACAGAACAGTGGACCTGGACCATAAGCGTGATTTTTGTGCTGTTTATGTCTTATATATGTGGTTCGAGCTGTTGAGGCGCCACTTTATATATTAAACAGTGCAGTCCACGCACACACAAAGATGGGAGGTAAGAAGGGACAACGTCAAGATGGGAGACACGACTCCCCACCACCTTCCCCTCCACCCGGCGCAGACTCTCATCCTCCACCTCCTGTGACGGACATTGCCACAATTCTGAGGTGGATGGACGACCGGGACGAGCGACGTAGAGAAATGGATTTTCAGAGGGAGGAGACACGAAGAGTGGAGGAAAAGTTGCGTTTTGAGGCACTATTGGCGACCCTGGCGCTAACCCACCCTCCCTCACTCGCAGGTAGCGCGCTTCAAGGCACCAGTACACTCCCTCCTCCACCACACCAGCGTCCTCCAGCTCCCAAGGCATCTGTTCAACCCCCACCCGCCCTCTCACCAGACGTCACGTTTCAGCTTTTTCGTGAGTGGAGGCGGCGTTGGACAGATTACTCCACGATGGTGGACCTTGACAGCATGCCTCCAAACAAACAGCTCATCCAACTGCGGATGTGTTTGTCGCTGGAGACCCAGAGAGTTTTGGAGCACACGTTGCACGTGCCTCCCGACTCTACCTCTTCAGTGACGGATGTGCTCGACCTTTTACAGGAGCATGTTAAGGGTCGGAACAACGAGGCTTTGCGTCGCCGTGCCTTTACCAGCTGCAAGCAGGCGGAGAACGAATCCTTTGACGACTTTTTTGTACGTTTGAAGAGTTTGTCGGAGGAGATCGACGTCTGCAAGGCGCACAGCCGGGAATGTGAGGAAGCCTGGATCAAGCACGGGATCTTGACAGGTGTCAGGCACGAAGAGTTGATGCAGCGACTCATCCCCCTGGACGCTTCCTCCACACTCCAGGTGGTAGTGACTGAATGTCGGTCATACGAGGCCACTAAGTCCGCCACCTCTGCCTTATGGGCCCCACCTGCTGTGAGAGCTATCTCACAATACAAGAAGGATAAGAAGGCGGCCAACAACGCGAAGGCTGCCACACGTTCTTCCACGCCTCCGCCTAGTGCTTCCTGTGGCAGCTGTGGAAAGCAGCACAGCCCCAAGACTTGCCCGGCCGCCGACGCACTGTGTCGTGGATGTGACCGTAAGGGCCACTGGTCTAACACAGACAGGTGCCCTGCACGAGGCCACAAGTGTCAGGCCTGTGGTCGCTATGGACACTACGACAAGTGCTGCCGCCAACCCAAGCCCAAAAGCCCGAGACGAGGAGGACAGCAGCGCACTTCCCTCGGGGTGGTTCGCACACAGCCCCCTCCAGATGGCCCACGCAGCCCCAAGCAGCAGCGGAGTCACATCAGGAGGGTGGAATCGACCACACGCCCCAGGGCTACCCCTTCCCCTACTATCCGCGTCGCCGTCACACACGGTGATGTGTCGGGTCACATCGAGGTGATACCGGACACCGGCGCCGATACTACGGTGATTGGGTTGAAGCACCTCCAGAAACTGGGCCTCACCAAACGCAGCCTGGGACCACCGCCGCAGCTGCAGTACTACAATGCGGACGGTTCCCAGATGCCGGACGCTGTGGGCTCCTTTCAAGCAGAGATCACCTACGGCGACAGGTCGTGTCACGGATGGATCGACGTGCAGCCTACTCTCGCTACACCCTTGTTGTCGTGGGAGCACTGCAAGGAGTTAGGCGTGGTGCCCAGAGACTTTCCCGAGCAGATCCCAGCTGCTCGTTACACCGCCAGCAGGGTGTGTGAGTCGACGAGCGACGCGCCTGGCGCTGCCACACAGAGCTGCCCAGAACCTGCGTCCACTCCCGCCCTGCCTCCACCCAAGTCACGGCTGCTTCCTCTTCACAGCGAGACGTCTCCTTCAGCCGCAAGGGCCTACTTCCTGAAGGAGTGCTCGGATGTGCTGGTGACGAAGGAGGCCCTACGGACCGCGCCACTGAAGGCTATGGCGGGTCCGCCTATGAGGATACACCTGCCGGAAGATGCACTGCCGTTTGCCATACACACTCCCTGGTTGATTCCTCTCGCCTTCAGGGATTCAGTCGAGAAGGAACTGGATTCCATGGTGGCCCAGGGTGTCATCGTACCCGTTGGTGATGACCCATCCCCTTGGTGCCACCCTCCAGCCGCTGTGGCTAAGACTAACGGTGGAGTGCGGATTACTACCGACTTGTCTAAGCTTAACAGCCAGGTGTCCCGTCCCGCCCACCCTTCACCCACACCTTTTGCAGCTATACGGAGTGTGGATCCGAAGGTACGGCACTTCTCGACGATGGATGCCCTCTGTGGTTACTGGCAGATCCCACTGAAGAAGGAGGATCAGCCACTGACCACTTTCATCACGCCTTACGGACGCTTCCGCTACTGCCGTGGCCCTATGGGATTCGCTGCTACGGGGGACGCCTTCTGTCTCCGTGGTGACATGGCACTTCAAGGCGTGACCAACTGCGTGAAGGTAGTGGACGACGTCCTCCTTTACGATGAGGACTACCTGACGCATCTTCGCCGCATCGACGAGGTACTGACCAGGTGTAGGACGCACGGCATCACTCTGAATGCCGAGAAGTTCGTCTTGGCCGCACCTGCAGTGTCTTTCTGCGGCTACCGACTCTCAAGGGATGGCATTGCTGCGGACCCGGAGAAAGTTCGCGCCATAGCGGACTTTGCGAAACCTGCCAACCTTACGGATCTCAGGTCTTTCATGGGCCTGGTGAACCAGCTGGCAGAATTTTCCCCTGGCGTCTCCGCCGCTGCCGGGCCTCTCCGCCCCCTGATGAGCCCCAAGAGGACGTTCACGTGGACCCCTGACCACGACCTCGCCTTTCATAAGGTGAAGGAGGCCCTGTCAAGTCCACCTATCCTCGCTACTTTCGACCCAGCGCTCCCCACCGTCCTCCAGACAGACGCCTCGCGCCTGTACGGGGTTGGTTACGCCCTTCTCCAGGATCACGGTGGAGGAAAGTACCGGCTCGTACAGTGTGGCTCTCGCTTCCTCACCGATGCTGAGTCTCGCTACGCTACCATCGAGCTGGAGCTGCTGGCAGTGGTATGGGCCTTATCGAAGTGCAAGTTCTACTTGATTGGCCTACAGCACTTCGACCTCATCACAGACCACAGGCCCTTGGTCCCCATTCTTAACCACTATTCGCTGGACGCCATCGAGAATCCCCGCCTCCAGCGCCTGAAGGAGAAGATTTTGGCCTTCGTCTTCACCGCAGCTTGGCGCGCAGGTAAGGAGTTGTGCATCCCGGATGCCCTCTCCCGCTCCCCAGTCAGCCGCCCTACACCTGAAGACGAGATGCTCAGCACCGAGGCCGGTTTCTCCGTCAGCAACATCGTCACCTTGCAGGCCGTACAGTCCCTCGCCAGCACCCAGGCCTCAGTGTCGCCACCCGACAGCGATCTGGCCCTTGAGGAACTACGGACCGCGGCACGCGACGACCCCTCCTACACTCAGCTCTTGGAGAGTGTGAGGACTGGGTTCCCTCGCGACCGTTTTGACCTCCACAACGCCCTACGCCCGTATTGGAAGATACGTGAGGACCTCTACGCAGATGGGGACCTCGTCCTGTACGGTGCCCGTGTGGTCGTCCCTGCAGCTCTCCGTCGTCGCGTTCTGACCCGCTTACACGACAGCCATCGTGGAGCAGAGGCCACCAAGCGCCGCGCAAGGCAGGCTGTGTACTGGCCCGGCATTGACGCGGATATCGTCAATACGGTCCGTGCCTGTGAGCCGTGCCAGATCATGCAGCCCAGTCAACAGCAAGAGCCCCTCTTGTGCGACGACGAACCCACCAGGCCCTTCGAGTCCGTGTCGGCTGATTTCTTCAGCACAGCTGGGAAACATTTCCTAGTTGTCGCCGACCGACTCTCTGGCTGGCCTGTGGTGGTAATCTGTGGCTCGGACACGACGTCCGCGGCCACCATTCGCCACTTCCGGCACCTCTTTCGTGACCTGGGCGTCCCCGTACGTCTGCGGACGGACGGTGGGCCACAGTTCACCAGCCGGGACTTCACAGGATTCCTGGAGCGTTGGGGAGTCCGCCACATCGTGTCAACACCCCACTACCCACAGTCAAACGGCCATGCTGAGGCTGCAGTCAAGACAGTCAAGCACCTCATCCTCAAGGTGGCCCCTTCAGGCAACATAGACTGTGAGGCGTTTGACAAAGGACTCCTGGAGTTACGTAATACTCCTACCCACACAGGGCGCTCCCCTGCCCAGATCCTGTATGGTCACCCTCTCCGCTCTTGCGTTCCTGCACACGCCAAGGCCTTTGCGAAGGAGTGGCAGACCAGAGCCGAGAGCTGCGACCGCCGCGCCGCTTCACGTGCCCAGGACGCCAAGGCTCGGTATGACGACCGTGCCCGCCCTCTTCAGCCACTGGAGATTGGTGCCCTTGCCCGCGTCCAGGACCCGACGACGACACGTTGGGACAAGGTGGGCATAGTGATGGGCGTCGGCCGGTCGCGGGACTACAAGGTCAGGATGCCGAGCGGCCGTGTCTGGTGGAGGAACCGCCGCTTCCTCCGGCCAGTCCCACCCCCTGCTGCTGGCCCCCTGACCGAGGACGAGTCACCTACACCTCACGAGGATCCGCCCCACAGTGCACCTCGACGCTCGGAGCGACTTAGGACTAAGAAGTCCGCTCAAGACAAAGACTATGAGCGTGAGGGGGGAGGGAGATGTAGGTTATGTATATAAGCTACTGTGCCGAGTAGCAACCCTGTACATAAGCTACTGTGCCGAGTAGAATTTATATATATTATCACGTGGCAACACTGCACGTGTTATGTGGCAACATTGCCCCGAGGCTGCCATATGGCAAGGCGCCTCAGTCTGACTGTGTGAGCCGCGCATGGCACACAGCGTCACCACTTGTATTTCTCTCATCCACAATAAACGGACTCAGTGTTACTCAGTGTTTCCCTAGCCATCACTGCATTCTTCAGGGCACACTAGTAACCTTCATAACCTAACCTGTGTAAGTTATAGGTCAGTGTTTATGATACGAGGTCCTATGATTTGTTATATTTCACACATTAAACTTAAGTCTGATTTTTTTGCATTCTTTCATGTATAATTTCGTATAATACCAGTATGTTCGTTTATTATTCACAAATTATATCAAGATGTATAATTTTCATCAATAATATCTGAATACTTTACCCTGAAAGTTGTCACAGAGTTATAATTTTAAAATTCTGTCTTTCAGTGAATTCATCTTTAATGTGCTGCATTTTATTTTCCTCGCTGACTTAATTCACTTTCTAATTGACTTGTGATGTAAATTATAAAAGTTCTCTTGACAACTAATTATTTCTCTCCACCAACATCTGTTCATCTACGACTTTGGAAAATGTTGTACAACTTTTAGGTTAGGTTAGGTTTATAAGAACTATCCTACTTGAGTCTTTCTACAGGTCCGACTTGACTTGTGTGCCTGTAGTAAGTAATTCAGTAATTATATTAGCCTTGATTTGTTTACTAGAGCTCTAACTACTCCTCCTTGATGACTGGTTACATAGGCCCTGGGATCAAGAGGCACCAGTCGCAATTGGCCCCAGTCCCAACATGCACCAATTCTAATAGGTACCAATCCCAATTAACCCCAGCCCTAATGGTTAAATTTAAGCAGCTTAGATTTTATCCCGGCTAATTATTGGCCCTATTAGGTCTAGGTCCCATTAGAACAACTTGGGCCAATTAAGACTCTGGTCCATTAGAACTTGAGCTCAATTCACCTGCAGTCCTCCTCATTACCTCTTGGATTATTCTCAAGTACGACTCCATTTGCTAACACTTTACGTATATTAACTAAATCACCCTTGAGGACAAGTGATGGAGAAATCGATGAGTATGAATCATTAATACTCCTCTGGGTATTAATGAGGCCTTGAGCTTGATGACAGTAATCAGTGAGACTGTGAGAGTAATATTTTACCCATCAGAGTACGATCAGCCGAACCGTGTTGTATGATTTCTTTTGTTTGAGTACTCGATTTTTAAAGACGATTCAATTTATTTAAAGATTAATTATGAAGGCGTTGAATAATTGGGGTTTGAATTATTTAGGAAATTATGTTAAATGGGTTCAAATTTGTACCTAGAGGGTTAGTGAATTGTATTGGTAGGTTCTAGTAAAACGCACTCAAGTGGATGGAGAATCGTACTCAGTCATATAAAAAAATAATGTGTTAAAATTGAAGGCTTATAAAAACGTACTCCAATAATTATAAAACTAGATATACAAACCCTACCTACAGTATCGTCCACAATCTTAATCCAGTTGTCTAAATATAGTACTCAAATATTAAAAAAAATATGCAAAAACAGTTAAGTAATCTAACTCAGAATTGTTCATCTCTCCGAGTACTATTTCTAACCCTTTGAGTACAACAATTATAAAACCATGTATTCTCAGTACCACTAAATTCACTGACTGTACAATTTGGAAGTTATAAATAACGCTTATAGCCAACACTAACATTTTTTTTTTCGGAAAACTGCTGCGCCCTTGAAACGTTTTATAAGCTTTAAGTACTGCCGAGTGGCTACAGGGCTCGCCTCCCTTCCTAAGGGTCGATGAATCGATCCCAGAACCCTCCCCAACCACCCAGCTCTAAATGGGTACCTAACTTTACATTTGGGAAAGTGAAGGCGGGAGAGTTCAGTGCCAGCCACGGTGCCTCCTTGAATACCACAGGCTTAGTTTAGAGTGTGTTGTATGCACAATGTCCCGAGAAAGCAGTCATGATTATAAGAACCAATTTCGTCTTTCACTGCTTTTGAAGGCTATTGACTTAAGGGGAGGGAGGGGGGTGAGAGGCGTGGCCTAGAAGGGCGGACAGGTGTAACGCTTGTCATTAATTAATAAAGAGCTTGTAAGCTGGTAAGATTAATTCGTCGAGGAATACGTCTCCTTTGTGAGTCAGCTTATTCACAACTTGATAACTCGGTTAAGCGCGATGTTTCCAGAAGTTGCTAACCATGTTAACAAGATTAGCTAAGACGGTGACTATTAGGGGGCAGTGAAATTTTGCTCAAAGCTGCACTCTTCAGGCATTGTTCCTTATACATATCTAAGACTCCATGCCAAATTTGAAGCTGATATGTCGAGGTTTAGTCTACCGCATTTTCTACTGAAATTTTTAAATTTACCTACAGTACTAGCCAAACAGCCGCTGTGGCGGTGCAATGTTCTGTTCAGTGTTTATCAACTTTTTTTTCATATCTCTTATTTCATTTAAGTTGTCTTGTTGCAGATGAGTATGGTGCTATGTCTATATTGATTATCAGCCTTTTCTCATTTCATTTCTCAATGTTGTGTTACTGTACTGTAATGTAGATATCTGGTAGCTGGAGATATTCCTTATGTTGAGGATAATTCAGATGATTCAAGAGATATTCCTCTCGTCAATACTGATGCTGATTTTGTTCCTGATCCAAGGGCTCTGACAGACACCAGTTCACAGAACCGGACAAGACTCCCTACACTGGCTGCCGCTTGTGACCGATACTTGATTAGTGATTATGCTGGAGCTTCCATTGCTACTGCCACCTTAACTGACTATGGCATTATCACAAAGGATGACAAGAGTCAGGTTATTGGACCACATAAGCTGCGGGATGCGAGACAAAAATACCGATTTAAGAGGCAAGAAATTGAGATGGCTAGTTTAGATAATTTGACGTCACTCTATTTTGATGGTAAGAAGACCGCCACTCGTGTGATGATAAAGAATGAGAAGACCGAGAAATGGAGTTCGAGGATGATGGTGAAAGATCATTATGTCATCATGGTTGAGCCTGGCAATGAATATCTCACACATGTGACTCCCAAGACTGGACACGGAAAGCAGATTGCCAAAACTATTCACGAGTTTCTGGTGGAGAAAAATCTAACCCAGCAGCCCATTGTGTGTGTTGGTTGTGATGGAACCAATGTAAATGTAGGATCAGAAAATGGAGTCATTCATCATCTTGAAATGTTACTTGGTCACCCGCTCCATTATTTCATATGTCAGCTTCACGGAAATGAGCTGCCTTTCCGCGCAGTTTTTTATCACTATGATGGTAAACCAAGTGGTCCTGAGCATTGGCGTGGTCCCATTGGAAAGCAGATCAAGGAGTCTTTGTCTGAGCTTCCAGTTGTCGCCTTCCAGCCAGTCAGTTTCCCTGATTTCCCTGTGTTTAATGATGAAGTGGAGAAAGATCTGTCCTGGGATCAGAAATACCTGTATAGGATTTGTAAAGGAGTTATCACAGGTGTTGTTGAAGATGACTTGGCTGCTATTGAGCCAGGTCCTCCCTGTGTGTCAAGGTGGAACACCTTATGGAGTAGAATCCTCAGGCTGTATGTAGCAACATCAAGACCCAGCCATGAGTTGAAAAGAATTGTCATTACAATAATAAAGTTCAGTGCTCCAATGTGGTTTTACATCAAGATACACCCTTACGTAACACACGGCTCAAGGAACGTATTCCAGTCCCTGCTATATATGAAACACCTGAATAGTGAGGAGGAGACGATAGTGAAGAAGGCTGTCCAGAGAAATGCATACTTCGCCCACACAGATCAACTTCTTCTTGGTATGTGTGCAGATGAGGACATGACTGTTAGAGAAAAAGCTGTCTCAATGATAAGAAAAATTAGAGAGGAGAATCAGCAAAAGGAAGAATGCACTGGCAGATCTGAAGAGGAGGAGGAAGATTCTGATGCTGCTGTTGACGAGAATTTGTTAAACTATACTGATGAGGAGGGTAAAGGTGGAGATGGGAATGAGGATGTGCCTCCTGTAGTCAACATGAGAAAGGTGGTGACTCCGAAACTAAAGTGGCAAGCAAAAAACTATCATTCCATGATTAACTGGAGGAATGAACTCAAGACTGAGCCTCCTTACATTGCTTCTCTGTCAAATCTACAGGTTAATGACATTCTTGAGACACCATTAGTGGTGCCCAAGTGGCCAAACAGCACTCAGGCGGTCGAGAGAGGCATAAAAGTGATGACTGAAGCTTGCACTGAAGTGACGGGATACGAATCGAGAGATGGATATATTAGGCAAAGATTATTGTCTAGGAAAATGATGCCAAGGTTCCGCACAAAAAAGAATTTCAATATGAACTTGTAATGATTTTCTATACGGTGTACCTGTAAAATAACATGTGAATTAAATCGATGTCACCCATGTAAAATTTATCATTATCCTGGAAAACATTAAATGACACCTAATTTTTGGTATACACTAAAAGTTGACAAAAAGTCGTTCGCGATGCGGCAGGGTAAGTATGCATGAAATGGCATGAAATTTTGCACAGGTGTTTGTTACAGCCATACAAACGATGCCTGAAAAGTGCAGCCTGCAACTCAAATAAAAGTGTTTTTTCCCTGCCCCCTAGTGACTATCGTGAAAGACTTTGGCTCCTCCTCGATAACAAAAGTCAACTTGTTATCTCAGCGTTCACGTAGAGCGGGGAATCGTTAGTTTAGGCACAGCCGGTGTTTCGCATAGTGTATGTGTCTTAATATTGGCATAGTTTATGTGAGTATATGTTTGTTAGCATAGCATGTGTGTCTCAGTGTTGACATGCCGATAGATTTGTAAACAAAGAGGGCACAGCAGTAAGTGTTAATATCTTCGAATTTTAAAAATTTCAATATAGCAAATTTTTCGTTTGTGTGATCAGTTTTTTTTCAAGTAGGTCATTGTCCGTACAACTCTCTTTTGTGCAGTAACCAGAGATTGTGTTTTTGAAGAGCCAGAGGCCCCCCATAGTGTGTGACAGTGTATCAGGTGTTGGTAAACAAGATCATGATAGATTTCTTTCATTGCTTTGTTGTGTATTTCTACATTGATTGCTAGGAGGTTTGCTCTCTTGTGTAGCTGTTCATTATATTGATGTGGTCTGTATATTTTATGTTATATATAAATCTGAGGGCTATATTTTGTACTGTTTGTAACCTTTTAATGCTCGTTTTACTAAGGGTGTTCAATGGGATGGGTGGGTAGTCCGTAATTGATTTGACAAGGGCTATATAAATCTTTCTTTTGTTATTAATGCTAAGGTTCTTACAGCGTTTTTTTTTATAATCTTATTCTTGCCTGTCGTTCTTTATCTTTTAAGTATGTTATATATCCTCTTTTTGTTAGTTTTAGTCCAAGCATCCTGCCTTCAGTGTTGTATGGGTATAGTTCCTGGTCGACTATTACTGGACTTGTTTTGATCTTTGCTATTGGTATTATCTTGAATTTGTTCTTATTTGTCCTGATTTTCCATATTTTCTCAAAATTATTTATATTTTTTATCGCTCTTACCGTGTAGAGTGCCATAAATTGGGTTGATTTTCCTGGGTATGATACAGTCAACCCTCACTTTACGAGGTTAATATAACCCACAGGGTACAGCGGAAAGTGAGAAACCCGTAAAGTGAACAACATAACATATGGGATTAATTGAAATAGAGAGCGGGCCGACCCCCTAACTCCACTTTTTGACGACACACAACTATGTTGTAGTAAAAATTTTATCTTAACTTTATGATGGTATGCACAAACAATTAATATAGAAGAGGTTAGGTTAGGAAAAATAAAGGTTAAGTTAGGAAAAATAAAGGTTAGGTTAGGAAAACTAAAAGTTAGGTTGAACAGTTACGTTAGTAGAAGAGATGGGTCGGCATACGGGGATGGAGGCTGGTTCCGAGACAGAGGGCAGGCTACTGGCCCTCAGGTGAGTCACCATCACTGTCATCCACACTTGTCAGGGCCTCCCTGACAAATCCCTCAAAGTCATCATCACTGTCTCTACCTCTGTTATGCTTTGCTGACGGCTGGTGTTTATGTTGTTGTGATAAACCTTGAAGTAGGGCTCCATAGTCTGCAACAGCTGGGTAGTGAAGATTTCATACCTGTTTGCGTCATGGTCGTCGGAAAGGAGGAGCTTGGCTTTCTCAACACACTCGATGGCACCCCTAACATTACGATGGGATAAGCGGTGTTCTTCTTGGGATGACGCACCACCTGCCTCTTCACTGACGTCATCATCATCTACCACCTCGTCGGTAGTCACATCAGGATCCCTTATCACCTCCAGGATGTCGTCGTTGGTGGTCTCGGAGAAGCCTGCAGCTGTAACACTCTGCACAGCTTCTCTGGCAAGGTCCACTGCTACTGCAACAGTCTGAACCTCACCAGTCACAGATTGACTCTGCCTTACGCCCGGAATGCCTTGCAACACATGTCTCCATGCGTGACGAACAGTTGCTACAGACAGCTGATCCCATGCCTCCACCAAGAAGTCCACAGCTTTCTTGATGTTAAACATTCTCCAGAATTGTTTGAAAAGTATTTTTTGCTCTGCCAACTGTTGATCCTCGTCGTCTTCGCTCTTGCTATCGGTGGTGGTGTCACTCAGGTTACGCAACTCCTCTCCTGGTGTTGCTGTAGTCGTTCAGGAGCTTTAATTTTTTTGTTGAGAATGCAGCTTTTACATTACAGATTAACTCTTGGTCCATGGGCTGTAATATAGACGTAGTGTTGGGAGGAAGTAAGACCACTTTTACGTTGGGGTGACGATCTAACAGTAGGGGCGAGTGTCCTGGTGCGTTGTCCAGCAGCAACATAATTTTGAATGGCACATTCTGTTGCTCACAGAATTTCTTTACATCGGGAACGAAACAGTCATCAAACCAGGAGAGGGACAGTGTAGAGAACATCCATGCCTTACGTGCTGTCAGCCAGTGGACATTTAGCTTGGTCATGTCCATGTTCTTGTAGGCGTGTGGCTTGCGGGCTGTGTGGATCACCGATAACTTGAGCTTACAGGTACCGGAGGCATTGGTGGTAAACAGGACGGTGATGCGCTCCTTCTGCATCTTCCGGCCCCGAATCTTGCTGGCATTCTTCACAACGAAGGTCTTAGAAGGTAGTTTTTTCCAAAAAAAAACCAGATTCGTCCATGTTAAACACCTGGTCGTCGGTGTACTGTCCTTCCTCCATAATCTCACGTAAAAACGGAGGAAATTCCCTAGCCACAGCACAGTCAGCACTTGCTTCTTCACCACCAATGTTTATATTGGTGATCTTGTTCCGCATCTTAAACCTCTGTAACCACCCAGAGGAAGCATTAAAGTGTTTGGGCTCTGTAATTCCCATCTTTCGTGACACTGCAGCATACAGTTCACGTGCGTACTCCTTAACAGAGCGCGTGTCGACCGCCATGTTCCGTCGCGCCTGACGCACCAAGTAGCTCACAAGTAATTTTTCCGTCTTGAGAAGCACCTGGTTGTGGAAACACTTGATCATAGAAGCACCTGTAGACTTTGTGATCTTCATGTGCTCCTTTATCTTGGCTGCATCCTTCTTTATCGTCCGGATCGTAGATTCGTTCACACCATGCTGGCGCGCCAAATCAACCTGTCTTGTTCCTTTCTCTAACTCTTGGATGATCTTGTACTTCACCTCGTAGCTTAAGGAACGTCGTGTCTTCTTGGGCTTAGGCCGGCTGGGTCCAGGCAAGGAAAGGTTTCTCTCTGGGGGCGGTGGTCCGGCGGAAGTCATTTTACAGAACAATGGATGCAAGATTACACAGTGTGGCCTGGAGGGATGACACTGCCGTGGCTAGGTCAAGCGTGGTCTTTCCTCCCTCCCTCCCTCCCTCCCCCGGGTGGACACGTCATATTACTTTTAACCAATTACAGCTAGCAGCGGAGGGAGGTAGGGATGCATGGCCAATCACAGTCCGATACGTCATATGACGTCAGTGATAACGCAACAGAGACATGCACTGCGCAACCTTACCAAGCGGCTTGCCCAGGCGGAGGCAGAGGAGGGAGGGGGTGGGAGCAGGCGGGTGGGGCGAATCTAAAAATAGCGTGGAGCCGGACACTCTCCGCGTAAAGGGGTACACGCACCGCGGAATGTGAGCATCCTGGGTTCCGGCAGGGTACCGCGTAAACGTGGAAACGCGGAATGTCTGACCAAGTAAAGTGAGGGTTGACTGTACTATTTGAGTAATATCATCAGCAAACATTACAGATTCGCTAAAGGGGGTAGGTTGAGGTGTGTCTGAGGTATAAATTGTATAGTATAGTGTTGGAGAAAGGCATCCTCCTTGAGGTACTCCACTCTCAAGATTAAACATAGTTCCCATAAAGTTTCCAATTTGAATTTGTGCTCTCCTATCGTCTAAATAGTTACACAATATTCTTAGCAAGTGTTCGTTAAGTCCCAATTTTAATATTATATATCTTAAGCCTAAATGCCAAACTTTATCAAAAGCCTTAGAAACGTCCCTTAAAATTATATTGATCTGGTTACCCTTGCTTTTTTCTATTGTAATTATTTCCGTTATTGTAGCTATTGCAGTTAAGGTATTTCTATTGGGCATAAATCCATGTTGTCTATTGTTAGTTTTCCCATGTTGTGTTAAAAAGGTTATAAGTCTTGAATATAAATTTTTTTCCAGTTTTTTCCAGTTGTTTCCTTATTGTCCTTACCCTCCTTGGGAATAAATATAATTTTAGCATATTTTAGTTTGTCTGGAAAGTAACCGGTTATTAAGCATGCGTTATAAATGTTTAATAGTGTTTTTAAGATGTTTTCAGGTAGATTTATGATCATATTTCGTGTAATACCTGTGAGCCCGGGGGCCTTTTCCTTAAATTTCCTCAGACAGTGCATCATTTCTCCCATGGTTATTATTTGATTATTAGGTAATAAGTGATAGTCTATATATTGCTTTTGGGTGATTCTATTTGTGTCTGTCCATTTCATCTTCTATCCCTTTTTCGTGTTCACTATCAAAATCTTCATTTTCCTCATCTGATATTTTAAAAACTTTTACCCATTCCCTTTTGAATGCTGACTCTTGTTCATTTTCCACGTACAGTTTTGTTCCATTTTGGTCTTTAATGTATGGTGTTTCTTGCTTGTTGTGCCCCATCATCTTGTTTATGGAAGTCCAAAATGTTTTTGTATCTTAAGTCTTGTCGGCCGCCATTATAATATCATTCCATTTTTTATTGTTTGCTTCCTTACATGCATCTCTTAATTTTATGTGTAGTGCTGTCTGCGTCGTATATAGCCATCTGTTACTGCCGTGTCTTTCCATATGTAGTACCTTGCGTTATTTAATGGGAGAATGACGAGTCACATGGTCAGTCTAGCTGGGGAGTTTATTCTCTGGTGTTGGTTACAACGTGCCTAACACATTTTGTGTTTACACAAGCCTAAACACTTTCTGACTTTGGTAAGAAGTAACATAATATATAATGTATATATTCAATAAAGGCAGCATATAAACATACATATATATAACACTATTTCTCCCTTTCAAAAGAGAACATGGCTGCTACAAATCCTAAATAAAAAAGCTTACAGAATTACATATGGCAGGGAAGAAGGGAATAGAACACAACAAATATAACTTCCTAGCTAAACAGTTTTGAAAGGCCTGTTCACAATTCATATAATTAGAGGTCTAATTTAATTACAGGTCTCCTAACTCTGTTTGATCTTCTTGGACTATTCCCTCCATCGAGTTTTACAGGTGTTTCACTTGCACTCTGTGCATTATCAGTGACAGACATATCATCACTACAATCAGTTGACACAGTGAGTGGATGCTGGGAAACATCATCTTTTACATCATCATGATGATGATCACCTGAAACTGTGTCAAGTTTATCATCATGTCCTGGTGCTACATTCATCTCGTCATGTGCCTGAATGATGTGATCCACATGAACATATATCAAAGAGTTACCACATTTCACTAAATATGTCCTAGATCCACATACCTTGTCAATGACACCAGTTATCCACTTTGGATGTACAGTACCATAACCTTTAGCCATATTCCTAACTCTCACCCTATCATTTACCTTGAACACTCTTTCACTGGAACTCTTGTCATGATACATTTTTTGTTGAGCTTGTTCCCTCTCTACAACTTCAAACAGACTTGGCTTGACTAAATTTAATCTTGTTCTCAACTGTCTCTTCACCATTAACTCTGCAGGAGTACATCCTGTCACACTATGTGGCGTGGTTCTGTATCTGAGTAAGAAATTTGCTAGTCTGTGTTTCATTGATTTTCCTACAGTTCCTTGAATTACCTGCTTGGAAAGTGCTTCCTTTACCATTCTAACTGATCTTTCAGCTGCACCATTAGAGGCAGGATGATAGGGTGGGGTCAGTACATGCTTTACACCGTTGAGTCTCATGAAGTTTTAAACTCTGATGATTGGAATGGAGGACCATTGTCAGAAACTACCTCTTCTGGTATTCCATGTTTGGCAAATATTAATCTTAATTCATCAATGGTGCTACCAGCACAAGAAATTTGTCTGTTCCCTGATCACAGAAGTCAATATGTACTCTTTGGAAGGGACGGGTAGGCCATTTCCAGGTTTTGAAAGGTGTGCTGGGTGGCATACTCCTAACATTCTGACAAACAGAGCACTCACGTACCATCATTTATATTTCACCATCCAGTTTAGGCCACCACACAAAACTTCTGGCCAGTGCTTTCATAGCACATATACCTGGATGTTCAAAATGCAGTTCATTCAAAATTTGCCCTGTAAAACACTGTGGAATTAACACTCTCATACCCCACAACACACATCCCTGTTCTACTGATAATTGACATCTCCTTAAATGATACGGTTGAAAGTCTAAGGGTGGACAAATCTCTGGCCATCAATTTAGTGTATACTCCAGGACTCTTCCTAATACAACATCTTTCCTAGTTTCATGAGCAATCATTCCGGAGGTGACTGGAAAATCTTCTGCTATCATGGTTACAGCATAAACCTTAGGCTCTACTCCATCATTTGATGCACTACATGGCAACCTTGACAAAGCATCTGCATTTGAATGATCATCTGAACGTCTGTACTGTATCTCATAGTCATATGCAGACAATATCAAAGCCCATCTCTGCATTCTTGCTGCAGCAAGTGTAGGAACAGGTGATTTAGGACCCAAAATTGCCAAGAGAGGCTTGTGATCAGTTATTAAAACAAAATTCCTCCCATATAGATACTGGTGAAATTTCTTTACCCCAAATATGATAGACAAAGCCTCTTTCTCTATTTGTGCATAATTTTTCTCGCTTTGGGTAAGAGTTCTCGAGGTATATGCAATGGGTCTTTCTTCACTGTTATCCATTATGTGACTTATGACAGCACCTAATCCATAGCCCGATGCATCACAAGCAAGCTTTAGTGTTCGACTGGTATCATAGTGGACCAAAACATCAGTACTAGACAGAGCAGCTTTACAATCTTCAATTGACTTCTGAGTTGCACTGTTCCATTTTTATGGTATCCCTTTCTTTGATAGTTCATACAGAGGGGCTAAAACTGATGAAAGTCCACCCAAGAACCTTGAATAATACTGTATCAAACCTAGGAAAGCTTTCAATTCACTGACATTTTTTGGAGCAGGTAAATTTACTATGACTCCTACTTTATCTTCTACAGGTCTCAGCCCTTCTGCATTCACTTTGTAGCCAAGATAAGTTACTTCTTTAGCTAGGAATGAACATTTGCTCTTGTTGAGCCTGTGTACTGCGCGCATCATTGTCATTCCTAAAAATCCATTTTAATTCATATTACGCTACATAATATTCAAATCCACCGCTCTTGTAGAATCCCAGGAGAGCGGTCTTTTTCCCCTTTGTTTTACACTCTGGATCACTCCCAGCAAATCCCGCCTTCGAACACAGTTGTCACTACGTTTATTCCACTGTCTACTGGCAAATGCAATCTCGAATTAGTCTGTGTAAATCAACTTTAGTAATTCGCCAGACCTTTGTCAACTGAGGGTCATCCTTGAATGAGTAACAATTAGATTGTTTGTAATTATTGTCATTGCATGAGTAGCGATCACTGGCAACTCAAGGGTGTATATATATATATATATATATATATATATATATATATATATATATATATATATATATATATATATATATATATATATATATATATATATATATATATATATACCCGCGCATCACGCAGGACGAGCGTCCTCTGACGCCCGCCCCAACGTTTGTTCCAGATATGTTTATGTGTAGCCATTCAGTTTAATTCAGTCAATATTAATGAATATCAGTGTTCATCAGTGTTCATGCTTTAACAGTTGAATTGTCATTCACCCAGTGTAAAAAGTAATATAACCTAATACATCTGTCGTCTAGACAAGAGATTTGTTTGTGTGTTGTCATGCTTCCCAGTCCGTCCCCTGACGCCCACCCCAACGTTTGTTCCAGATCCCATTGTGATTCTTGCATCACTCAACAACTGCCCCGGATGTAGTAGAAACCCAGCAGGGACCATATATGAAAGGATGGCACTGATGTGGCTTGATTAGTATGCTCCACTGCCTCGTGGTGCCAGACTCGCCAGACCCCAGACTCGCCATGTGTCTGGCCACCACCGACCATAGCAACAGTCGTGAATCTCAGTGTTCTACCCTGGGACGCACCCTGGAAGTATATGTCAACAGAGAGTGTCGTAAGATGTATGTTGGGGATAATTAGTTGGAAATAATTATCCCATGTTGGGTAGTGGACCCATATTCCTGCTGATTTCATTATTAACGTGTATGTGGAGTAAAGTCTTGTATCTGTACTGTAATGCCACGTACCACCAGTAGGTGTGAGAAGTAAAGTAATGTACAAGGAGTGCTATGTACTATATAGTGTGAGTAGGGCCAAGGAACTGGTCCTGCTTGTATGTATATTATGTATGCTGTATGTATATTATGTATGTATATTATGTATGTGCTCCATTTATATGCACTATTTATTCAGCCTAGCTAGCAGCGTGTGGCAATGTATTTACCATGTCCCACATGCTTAATTAATGTGCCTGGCGACATATGGAAGCTGCTAATGTATCACTTACCACATGTCGCCCTAGAGGCTAGTTGACCCCCCATACAGAGTAAGGAGTGCCACCTTCCTTGTGTACCTTCGTTTATCCAGTAAATAGAACCTACGAAAACTCTACAGGTGTTTGTGTTCGCTCCTGTAGATAGAACTTGATACCCAGAACACATGCATGGCGCGGTGAGTCATTTTACTGGACCATTATACAAGTGAAGTGTAAAGTTTGTGGCAAGACCGGCTTATGGACCCCTGCTCTGTGTCAACCACCGCTAATGGCCGTCTCCTCCAAGAATTTATAACAACTTTGAGCAGTGTCAGTGACAGTGATTTTCTGTGAAGTGTTTAATGCATTGTGTGTTTAGTGCCATAACTGTGTGACCTTGTTCTAAAGGATTCCCAAGGTAAAAGGCATGTTCTGGGCATTTGTAAGGAGTAAATTTCAGTGCATCCTCCTCTCGCCATGTCCAGAGGGTAACTAGCTGACTCTGAGTCGTCGCCTCCACCCTCTCACAGCGAGACACTGCCCAAGGCCCGCACACACACACACACGTATGAACACACTGACTGCGGCCATTCCTTTATATATATTTTATATATATAATCTACTTATTTGTGCATTTAATTAATTTTTTTGTCTCAGATCTTGTTGATACGACGGGCTGACCGGTCAACACTGATTTAAGAAACAGTACACAGATTAAGTTATTATGTCTCGTGCCTTATGCAGTCGTGGAGCCAACGCCTGGATGACTCAGTTGGATGACAGATCGGCAGAGATGGATGACCAGGCTGAACAGGACGCTCCAGCTCCCACCACATCGTGCAGCCCTTCACCTCGATCTTCAGCGTTGCCTTCAGAGATAATTGCTTCAATGAAGTTCATGAGGGATGAAAGGCGTCACGACTTGGCTAAAAGACGTGTGGAGAACGAAGAAAGAAGGCAAGCAGAGGCAGAGAGAGACCACCAACGGAGATTGGAAGACAGTGCATGGTTTGAAGCTTTGATATCTCGCCTCACTGTTAACCAAGCCCCTGGCTCTAACACTGCCTCGGTATCGACTGGTTCGGATACCTCATCAACGCTTTCTTCACGCCCCCCAGCCCCACCTAAGGCGGCTGCTCAAACACCGCCCATCTTGAAGCCTGATGTGAATTTCCAGACTTTTCGTAAATGGCGGCGATGGTGGACTGATTATGCTACAATGGTGGATCTCCAGAGTTTGTCACAGCCTAAACAACTTATTCAGCTGCGTATGTGCCTGTCCTTGGAAACTCAGCGTGTCTTGGAACATACGTTGCAGGTACCTCCGACCTCTTCGTTGTCTGTAGAGGAGGTACTGGACATTCTACAACGGCACATCAAAGGACAGCAGAATGAAGCTCTACGCAGGAGGGAATTGTTTAGCTGCAGACAGATGGAGGGCGAGACTTTTGACGCTTTTTATGTACGACTCAAGAGAGCCTCGGAAGAGGTAGATATATGCCCAGGAAACCACCAGCAGTGCGAGGAGACCCAGTTGAAGCAGGTGATCCTGATGGGTGTTAAGGACGAGGAGCTTGTCCAACGCCTCACCTCCCTCGACTCTTCCTCTTCTCTTAAGGATGTGTTGACGATATGTCGCTCCTATGAGGCTGCCATGTGTGCCACCTCTGCCATCTGAGCTCCCCCTACAGCTGTATGCGCTGTGTCCCGGTACGAGAAGGACGAGAAGTCTACCCCAACGCCTTCGCCCACCACGCCCACGCCCGGCTCCTTTTGTAACAACTGTGGTAAGCAGCACGAAACACAGGTGTGTCCAGCTGCTGAGTCTACCTGCAACAGTTGTGACCATAAGGGCCACTGGTCACTCACAGTACGATGCCCAGCCAAACGCGTCCAGTGCAATGTATGCGGTCGTCTGGGCCACTACGACAAGTGTTGCCCTACCAACAAACCCAAGGGACAGCGTCGGCGGAAGCTTTTGCGCCATTCCACCAGTGAGGGCCGCCCACAGTCTTCCAATCAGAAGCATGACGACCCTGGACAACGCTCGAGCCATATTAGGAATGTGTGCTCCCCCTCGCGTCCCAGGACCAAGTCCCCCAACACATCAGCGTCATCGTGACCTACGGCAGTGTGTCATCCCGTCTTCAGATGTTGCCCGACACCGGCGCTGATGCTACAGTCATCGGTCCCCAGCATTTGCAATGCTTGGGCTCTCTCCAAGTGATCTAGGACCGCCCCCAAAGGATCTCCGCTTCACGGCAGATGGTTCACAGATGGCCCCAGCCCTAGGTTCACTCCAAGCACAGGTCACCTTTGGCAACAGGTCGTGTCAAGCCTGGATTGATGTGCATAACGGTGTCCCGACTTCCTTGCTGTCCTACAGACATTGTCAAGAGTTGGCCATCATCTCCCAGGGCTTCCCCAAACCTATTCTTGAGGTAAAACTCTCCAACAGGGCGCACGAAGGGAGCAGCAACTACCCTGCTGCCGCCCTACCCCTGCCTCTTGCCAGTGACACCTCTCCTTCGGATGCTCGGAAGTACTTCCTGAAGGAATTCAGCGACGTTCTGGTGACCAAGTCCGCTCTGGAATCCAAGCCTCTCAAGAAGATGGTAGGCCCCCCCATGAGGATCCACCTGAGGGACGACGCGAAGCCCTTCGCTATTTACACCCCTCGACTGGTTCCCCTGGCCTTCCGCGAGGCGGTCAAAAACGAGCTGGACTCCATGGTCGCCCAAGAAATTATTGCACCAACCGGTGATGACCCGTCTCCATGGTGTCACCCTATGGTAGTCGTCGCAAAACCCAAAGGTGGTGTTCGGATCACCACTGACCTCTCCAAGCTCAACAGCCAGGTGTCTCGTCCTGCGCACCCTTCTCCCACGCCCTTTGTAGCTATACGCAGTGTGAACCCGAAGGCGCGCTTCTTCACGACGATGGACGCCCTGTGTGGATAATGGCAGATAGAGCTTGCCGAAGAAGACCGACCACTGACAACTTTCATCACCCCGCATGGACGTTACAGTTATTGCCGTGGCCCAATGGGATTCGCCGCTACAGGAGACGCTTTCTGTCTTCGAGGTGATATGGCTCTACAAGGTCTGGCAAACTGCGTGAAAGTGGTCGACGACATACTCGTGTACGATGAGGATTACATGGATCACCTCTGCCATATCTACGAGGTACTCAACAGGTGCCGGAAGCACGGCATCACCCTAAATGCCGACAAGTTTGTTCTGGCCAGCTCTTCAGTGGACTTTTGTGGGTACACCCTCTCAGGGAATGGTATCGCAGCTGGCCCGGAAAAGGTCCGCACCATCACGGATTTTTCCACCCCTGCCAACCTCACCGACTTGAGGTCCTTCATCGGTCTCGTCAACCAGTTAGCAGAGTTTTCGCCGGACTTCACCGCAGCTGCCCAACCACTTCGCCCCCTGATGAGCCCCAAGAGGACATTCCTGTGGACCCCCGACCACGACAAGGCCTTCCAGCAAGTGAAACAGGCCCTGTCTAGTCCACCTGTCCTCGCCACGTTTGACCCAGCCTTGCCGACGGTTCTGCAGACAGATGCCTCACGCTTGTACGGCGTGGGATACGCCCTATTGCAGGATCATGGTGGAGGGCAGTTCCGGCTCGTCCAGTGTGGCTCGCGTTTCCTCTCTGACACCGAGACGCGCTACGCCACTATTGAGTTGGAGCTGTTGGCTGTGGTTTGGGCGATGTCCAAGTGCAGGTTTTACCTCATAGGCCTGCAACACTTTCACCTAGTGACCGACCATCGCCCGCTTGTCCCGATCCTCAACCACTACATGCTGGACGCCGTTGATAACCCTCGCCTCCAGCGTCTGAAAGAGAAGCTCTCGGCGTACATCTTCACAGCAGTGTGGCGTGCTGGTAAGGAGCTCTGCATCCCTGATGCCTCATCCCGCTCTCCTGTCAGCCGCCCTACTCCAGAAGACCATGTGCTCGACGCCGACCTCGCTCTTTCCGTCAGGACTGTGGTCACTCTACACGCCGTCCAATCCCTTCGTTCGGACCTGTCACCAGATGACAAGGCAATGGAGGACCTTCGAACAGCGGCCCGAGATGACCCTTCCTATGTCCGACTCATCGAGTGTGTGAGGAATGGATTCCCTAGCAACCGCTACGACCTTCACAACACCCTGCTCCCGTATTGGAAACTCCACGATGAACTCTACTGCGACGGAGACCTTGTTCTGTATGGAGCACGTGTAGTTGTCCCTGCTGCATCACGTCCCCACGTCTTGGCTCACCTTCACGACAGTCACCGTGGATCTGAGGCCACCAAACGACGTGCACGACAGACTGTGTCCTGGCCCGGCATCGACTCCGACATCTCCAATGTTGTCCGTGCGTGTGAGCCCTGCCAAGTATTACAACCCAGCCAGCAGCAGGAACCCTTCATGAGTGACAACAACCCCTTTGAGTCTGTGTCGGCCGACTTTTTCTGTGTCAGGAAAGTCCTCTGGTTGGCCGGTTGTCATCAAGTGCGGTAATGACACGACGTCTGCCGCCACCATCAGCAAGTTCCGCCACTACTTCCGTTACGTGGGCGTTCCTGTGCGCCTGCGAACCGACGGAGGGCCTCAGTTCACAAGCCGGGACTTTGCTGTGTTCCTTGACCGATGGGGAGTCTGGCATGTGTTGTCATCGCCCCATTACCCGCAGTCCAACGGCCACGCTGAGGCTGCTGTCAAATCCCTGAAGCACCTCATCCTTAAGGTGGCCCATTCTGGGAATATTGACTGCGAGGCCTTCGACCGGGGTCTTCTTGAACTCTGCAACACACCTAACTACACTGGACGCTCCCCTGCCCAGATCTTGTATGGACGCCCCCTTCGTTCTTGTGTTCCTGCTCACCCTCAATCCTTCTCTAAGGAGTGGCAGGACAAGACAGAGGATTGTGATCGCCGAGCCGCCGAACGTGTTCAAGACGTCATCGCCCGCTACAACGACCACTCCCGTTCTCTCTCCAGGTTGAGTGTCGGCACCCAAGTCCGTGTTCAGGACCCGACCACCCTACGTTGGGACAAAGTGGGCGTAGTCATGGGTCTCGGTAGGTCACGGGACTACCAGGTGCGGTTACCCAGTGGTCGTGTGTGGTGGAGGAACCGCCGTTTTCTCCGCCCCGTAACAACGCCTTCTGCTGACCCCGTCACCAGTGTTGAGTCCCATACCCTTCCCAGTGATCAAGTCCCTCGACGCTCAGAACGGATTCAAAAGAAAAGGTCCGCTCAAGACCTTGCTATGAGCGTATAGGGGGGAGGGAGGTGTATGTATATTATGTATGCTGTATGTATATATGTATGTGCTTCATTTATATACACTATTTATTCAGCCTAGCTAGCAGCGTGTGGCAATGTATTTACCATGTCCCACATGCTTAATTAATGTGCCTGGCGACATATGGAAGCTGCTAATGTATCACTTACCACATGTCGCCCTAGAGGCTAGTTGACCCCCCATACAGAGTAAGGAGTGCCACCTTCCTTGTGTACCTTCGTTTATCCAGTAAATAGAACCTACGAAAACTCTACAGGTGTTTGTGTTCGCTCCTGTAGATAGAACTTGATACCCAGAACACATGCACTGCTATGTAAGGGAATGTGACACCACTAAGATTGTGCACGGTAAGAGTATACTACCTGAGTGATTGTTGTTGAGTAAATAAGGAAATAAGGAAATAAGTAAATAAGAAATTAAGGGAATAAGTAAATAAGAAGTACGGAGTCTGTAATAAGCCCAGGAGTTGAACCTGGTAATTATACAGTATGTTAGTAATATCTATTTTCCCCTTTGATTTTATATTAATGAACTTGTTCTTTGAGTATTTGATGAGTATTCATTTCTCCCACAGTAGTTACCTTTATTTCCGTCCAAGTGACCCTGATATCAAAATTACACTACCCATGTGCCTAGACCACCAACATGCTACCAAAATGAACTGAAGTAAGTAGAAAGAATAATTGAAAGAACTAAGACATGTTGTGGTTTCATCCTTCTTTCCCCTTATCGATCTGGTCAATGAAAAACCTAACCCAATGCTTAGTCCACTCTGCCCGCTACCTAACGAGTGACAAACTGTCCAGAGGGGGTCTGGTGGCAGCGAACCCTTAGAAATTAAGATTAGATTTAAGTATTCCCCCTTAGGATTAGTGACCCCAGGCTGGCAGTACCTGACATTGTGTGCCAACAATCTTTCGAATACTGTGGCTAGGGTTTTGACATGATTTTGGATGTCACTGTCAACAATAAGGACATCATCCTGAAAACATAACACATTGGGAAGACCCACAAGAATTTTGTCCATGATGCACTGAAATAACTTTGGTGCACTTTTAACACCATAAGGCAACCTTTTGAACTTATACAATCCTTTATGAGTGTTGATAGTAAGGCACTGTTGACTTTCAGTATCAACACAGACCTGAGCATATGCTTGGGACAAGTCTACCTTAGTGAAAATGGTTCCACCTGTTAGTGCAGCTGTCATGGTCACGTTGGCTGCTAATCTATTTTACGAATGATTCTTATTAAACTCCACCACTGCAAAATATGAGTGGGTTAGCGACCCCTGAGAAGATGTGTTTTTCCCCATAGACGCTACAGTTGTGTTTCCCTCCCAGAGTCCCACCTTTGTGAAGACAGTTATCAATGCGTTGTTTATTCCACTTTCTCCTGGGAAGCTCAATCTTGAATAAGTCTGTGTAAATCAACTCGAGTAATTCGCCAGACCTTTGTCAACTGAGGGTCATCTTTGAATGAGTAACAGTTAGTTTGTTTGTGATTATTGTCATTGCGTGAGTAGCGATCACTGGCAACTCAGGGATATATATACCCAGGGATGAGGCGGGGAGAGCGTCCCCTGACGCCGCTCCAATGTTTCCCCAGGTATGTTTATGTGTAGCCATTCAGTTTGATTCAGTCAATTGTAGTGAATATCAGTGTTCATCAGTGTTCATGCTTTAACAGTTGAATTGTCATTCACCCAGTGTAAGAGAAGTAATATAACATAATACATCTGTCGTCTAGACGAGATTTGTTTGTGTGTTGTCATGCTTCCCAGTCCGTCCCCTGACGCTCTGCACCATATTTTCCCAGATCCAATTGTGACTCTTGGATCACTCGACAACTGCCCCGGATGTAGTAGATACTCAGCAGGGATCAATATATGAAATGATGGCACCGATGCGGCCTGAATAATATGCTCCACTGCCTCGTGGTGCCAAACCCCAGACTCGCCATGTATCTGACTACCACCGACCATAACAACAGTCGTGAATCTCAGTGTTTTACCCTGGGACGCACCCTGGAAGTATATGTCAACAGAGGGTGTTGTAATATGTATGTTAGGGATAATTAGTTGGAAATAATTATTCCATGTTGGGTAGTGGACCCATGTATCGGCTGGTTTCAGTATTAACGTGTATGATGAGTAAAGTCTTGTAACTGTACTGTAATGCCACGTACCACCAGTAGGTGTGAGAAGTACAGGAATCTACAATGAGTGCCATGTACTATGTATTGTGAGTGGGGCTAAGGAACTGGTCCTGCTATGCCATGTAATGTAACACCAGTAAGGTTGTGTGCAGTAAGAGTGTAAGCTCTAAGTAATTACTGTTGAGTAAAGAAATAAGAAAATAAGTAAATAAGAAATAAGTAAAGAAGAAAGTACAGAGTCTGCAATAAGCCCAGGAGGTGAGCCGGGTAGTTATATACTAATAATACCTCTTTTTTCCCTTTGATTTCATATTGATAAATTTGTTCTTAGAGTATTTTAGGTGTATTCATTTCTCCCACAGTATTTTACCTTTATTTCCGTCCAAGTGACTTGATACCAGAATTACCATACCCATGTGCCTAGACCCTCGACCATGCTACCAAAAGAATGACCATGCTACCAAACGAATGTCCTTGCTACCAAAAGAATAGGTGACAGAACCGAGTAAGAACTAAGTTAAGAGAAGTAAGTAAGATAAGGGTGGTGTAGGTGTTGGAACACGCGCCCTCACACAGCAAACAAATCTTGAGATGTGGATAAAGGATATTGCTCATCCTCAACAGCTTGATTAATGGTGACTTTATAATCACCACATAGTCTAACAGATTTATCAGCTTTAGGTACAATTACTATTGGAGCAGCCCAATTGCTCTTGGCGGTTTTCACAATAATTCCCTCACTCACATGTCTGTCTAATTCTTTCTCAACCTGGACTTAGCATATATGGGTGTAACATCTTTGTCAATGGTGATATGAGCTTCATAACCCTTTATACCATCCTGTCCCTTTACAAATAAAATCTTGTATTTTTCAAGCAATTTCTCAAGATCTGGAATACTGTTACACATTCTAACACTAAATATCTCCTTCCAGTCCATATCATGTTCACACAACCAGTTCTTACCTAACAAAGTTGGTCTATTCACATAACTAGCTACAATTAATGGCAACTTTAAATTCTGATTTTTGTACTTTACCTCACACTCTAATTTACCTTCTGTGTTCAAAATCTCTCCAGTATAAGTTCTCAACTTGACACCTGAGTCTTCTAAAGGCACATGCACAAATAGTTTCTCATACATATCTTTACTCATTATGGAGAAATCAGCTGCAGTATCCACTTCCATGGTTACAGGTGTGTCATTAATACACAAGTCCACAGTATACCTATGTTTAACTTTCTCTTCACGACTGGTGTAAATAGTGTACACATGGGCACTCTCATCATTATCAGATCCAAAATTACTAACACTCTCATGAATACTGTTTTTCATTTCCTTCTCTCCACCTTCAAAGGCATGTACTCTACTTTTATTACTTCTACAGGCAGGAGCAATATGTCCAATACATTGACAATTGTAACATTATGAATTCTTGAACTTACACTGAAAGCTTTCATGTTTCCCTCGGCACCTCTTACATTTTAAATCAACATTTGTTCTTTGTTTTTTGGTATAATTATTCCTTTTAGCTACAGTTAGTTTACACACTGAGCCACTACTGCCAACTGTTTCACTACCAGCATTGGGAACAAATTCTCTGGTGTTTTTCTCGGCCAATTCCATACTCGTAGCTATCTGACATGCACTTTCAAAAGTTAAGTTAGTGGTGTTCATTAACTTATTCTGTATTTTTTCATAATTCAGGCCTATTACAAACCTGTCTCTTAGAGCTTGGTTCAAGAACTGTCCAAAGTTACAGTGAATGGATAATTTCTTCGAAGCTACTATATAATTACTTACTGATTCATCTTTACCTCTATCTCTTGTGCCAAATTTGTAACTTTCAGCGATCTCAAGTGGAGCAGGGTCAAAATGTTGCTTCAGAATCTTGGTAATCTGAATCAGTGAGGAGTCTTTGGGCTTGTTTGGAACCAGCAAATTGATCAGAGTAGAATAAACATTGGCTCCTACCTCTGTCAAAAAGACTGCCTTCCTTTTCTCTTCAAGGGTCTTTCTCTTCCGAGCATCACCACCGTCGTCCATTAATTCATTTGCCAAAAAGAAGAAGTCCATTCTCTCACAGTATGATGTGAAATCTTCCTTGTCTGCATCATACTCCCCCAATTTTCCCATGTATCTAGTGACGCCAACCATGGTTGCTCTCTTCACTTAAATTCTCCAGGTTCAGAGTAGCCTTCCCTTCAGTGGTCACTACTCTCTCTTCAAGGAGTTCACAAACACTTTGCCAATCCCATCCTCGTCGCCAGTGTAGTATCTTGCATTATTTAATGGGAGAATGACAAGTCACATGGTCAGTCTAGGTGGGGAGTTTATTCTCTGTTCTTGGTTACAACGTGCCTAACACATTTCGTGTTTACACAAGCCTAAACACTTTCTGACTTTGGTAAGAAGTAACATAATATATAATATATATATAATCAATAAAGGCAGCATATAAACATACATATATATATAACACCATATACCTGTTTATTTCATTGTAATGGGTTTGGATTAATTTAACTTCTTCTGTCAGTCTGTTGTTAGGTAATGTTCTAAAGTGTGAAGGAGGAGTGTGTTTGGTTATAGATGTTTTTATTGCTGAGTGCAGTCTGTCCATTTCTGAGTCTATGTCTTCTGCTGTTTTCCCTTGTAGGTCAATCGAATGGTGATTACCTAAGTCGTCTTTGAAGCTGTCCCAGTCTGTTTTGCTCATTTTCAGTCTCTTTTTTTATTGGTATCTGTATGGGGCTTGTTGACAGTGTTAGTATAATTGGCAGATGGTCACTGCCTGTGAGAGGTCCTTGTTTTATATGGTAATTGAAAAAGGCTTTGTTGTCGGTAAAAATTTGGTCTGGTGTCGATTGTGTATTGTGATTTCTCCAGGTTGGAAAGTTAGGACCTAGATGATTGATTTTCCCTAGGTTTATTAATTGATTAAGGGCGTTTCCCACGGCGTTATTATTTGTATTGTCGAAAATCCTGTGTCTGGTGTTAAGGTCTCCTAAGATGTACATCGGGTGACTGTTGTTAGCTAATTTTAATAGATCTTCTACAGGTAAGTAGGGTCGTCTCGGTGGCAGATAAGTAGTAGCAATGATTACGTCTCCTTGAGTTGTATTTATTTTTATTGGCAGAAATTCATCCTGGAAATCATCGATTAGTTTAAATTTTAAGTTTCTTTTAACCGCTATAGCTACTCCGTCATTTTTCTCGCCCGATTTATTTCTTTGGTTTACATAATAGTTAAAGAGTTTTATGTTGTTGTTGTCTGTCTCACCGTGACTGTTTATTAATATAATGTCAGGGTCAATTTCTTGATATATATATTGCTCAGGTTAATTATCTCGGTCTTCCAGTTTCTTACGTTGTGTTGAATTATTCTTAAAGTTCTTACTGTTTGTCTGTTGTCCATTATTTCTTATACTTGGATTGTGGCAGTTGGAGTGGAGACCTATCATCCTGTTTCCCGCTTCTGACTCTTCTAAACTCTGACGGGTATACTATTTTAAAGTCATTGGCCGTAATCTTTAGTTTGTCCATAGTGATTAGTGTCCAGACGTAATCTTCGCTTAGGGATTTTTCTCGATATGTCCACTTGTATATCCCTCCTTCACAGTTTTTGGCTATTGTCCCTCCTGTTGGTCTCGATGTTGGGATTCCATGTTTTGTTGTAGTGATAACTTTTAATCCAATATCTTCAGCAGATTCAGGTTGTATATTGTGATCAGTCTCCATCTTATCTTCTCTCCGCCTTATCCTTTGTCTTATAGACTGTCCTTTTGTTATTTCTATCTTCTCTTTGTCACTTCTAGTCATTTGTCTGGGATCTCTATCAGTCGCTTGTGTTTCTTGTGTATCAGCTGTTGCTCCTTGCTCAAACCTTTGTTTGTCTAGCTGTAATCTTTCTTTCAGTTCGCTTGAGTATGTTGCATGAAATAATTTTTCGGATTCTGGATTCTCTGGGAATATCATATCCGGAAGGTAATTCAATTTAAGCATTTTCCTTAACTCCTCATTGTATGATCCGGGTGCAAAGATATTGTACAGGTGTGCGTGGATCATACTAATCATTACCTTGTCATGTATTGGTTCACTTAAGTTTAATATGGTGGATTCTGGTCTGTGAGCCTCTTGGACCGCTCTCTTGGCTATTTCGACGTATGTCGTATCCTTCTTTTCTTGTTCCTTTTTCCTTGTTTCTTGTTCCTTGTACTTTATTATGTTTTTTTTTTTTATTGGGCACGCCATTACTAACGTCCTGTGTCCTATATATGCATTCCCGTTTCTCATACAGTTGAGACAGCCAACATGCTTGTTCTTACATTCAGTGTAGGTATGGTCGTCGCCTGCACAATCTGAGCAGTACTTTTTCTCTTTTTCTAGACAGTCTCTCGTTGTGTGTTCTTCATATTTGTAACAGGTAAAGCAAGTTTGCAGACTGATAAATGTAGGTTATGTATCTAAGCTACTGTGCCGAGTAGCAACCTTGTATATAAGCTACTGTGCCGAGTAGCACCTATGTATATAATTACGTGGCAACACTGCACGTGTTATGTGGCAACATTGCCCCGAGGCTGCCATATGGCAAGGCAGTCTCAGTCTGACTGTGTGAGCCGTGCATGGCACACGCTAGTCACCACTTGTATTTCTCTTATCCATAATAAACGGACTTCAGTGTTACCCGGTGTTTCCCTACCCATCACTGCATTCTTCAGGGAACACTTGGAACCTTCATGGCGCAGTGACTAGGATCTGTGGACTTACAAGTGTGTGAACAATGGACAGTTAGCCGGCGATGTGATGTGCGCGTCGACTCTTAGTGTGTTGTGTTGTGTTTCGCCGCGATGTGCAGTGTTGGGCCGTCACAGTGCTTTTTAGTGACGGTGGCAGTGTTAGTGTCAGTGTATTAGTGTGTCTAGAGCTGAGAGTTGAGCATTGGCCTGTTTTTTGTGGTACCCACGGAGCACGCAGGCGTACACCCTTCTCGTGTGACATCCGGGAGACACTGACGGTCTCACCCCCGCGGCGCTCTAGCCACCGCATTAAGGCCACCACGAAGTGCTCTGCTCTCAGACACACACACACACACGCACGCACGCACTCACTCACGGACAGAACAGTGGACTCTATGCGTTATTTCTGCGCTGTTTATGTCATATATATGTGGTTCGAGCTGTTGAGGCGCCACTTTATATACTAAACAGTGCAGTCCACGCACACACTAAAGATGGGAGGTAAGAAGGGACAACGTCAAGATGGGAGACACGACTCCCCACCACCTTCTCCTCCACCGGGCGCAGACTCTCATCCTCCACCTCCAGTGACGGACATTGCCACAATTCTGAGGTGGATGGACGACCGGGACGAGAGACGCAGAGAGATGGAACTTCAGAGGGAGGAGACACGAAGAGAGGAGGAAAAGTTGCGTTTTGAGGCACTATTGGCGACCCTGGCGCTAACCCACCCTCCCTCACTCGCAGGTAGCGCGCATCAAGGCGCCAGTACCCTCCCTCCTCCACCACACCAGCGTCCTGCAGGCACTCTTGCTACCCCAACAGCTCCCAAGGCATCTGTTCAACCCCCACCCGCCCTCTCACCAGACATCATGTTTCAGCTTTTTCGTGAGTGGAGGCAGAGTTGGACAGATTACTCCACGATGGTGGACCTTGACAGCATGCCTCCAAACAAACAGCTCATCCAACTGAGGATGTGTTTGTCGCTGGAGACCCAGAGAGTTTTGGAGCACACGTTGCAAGTGCCTCCCGATTCTACCTCTTCAGTGACGGATGTGCTCGACCTTTTACAGGAGCATGTTAAGGGTCGGAATAACGAGGCTTTGCGTCGCCGCGCCTTCACCAGCTGCAAGCAGGCGGAGAACGAATCCTTTGACGATTTTTTTGTACGCTTGAAGAGTTTGTCAGAGGAGATCGACGTCTGCAAGGCGCACAGCCGGGAATGTGAGGAAGCCTGGATCAAGCACGGGATCTTGACAGGTGTCAGGCACGAAGAGTTGGTGCAGCGACTCATCCCCCTGGACGCTTCCTCCACACTCCAGGTGGTAGTGACTGAATGTCGGTCGTACGAGGCCACCAAGTCCGCCACCTCTGCCATACGGGCCCCACCTGCTGTGAGAGCTATCTCACAATACAAGAAGGATAAGAAGGCGGGCAACAACGTGAAGGCTGCCGCACGTTCTTCCACGCCTCCGCCTAGTGCTTCCTGTGGCAGCTGTGGAAAGCAGCATGGCCCCAAGACTTGCCCGGCCACCGACGAACTGTGTCGTGGATGTGACCGTAAGGACCACTGGTCTAACACAGACAGGTGCCCTGCACGAGGCCACAAGTGTCAGGCCTGTGGTTGCTATGGACACTACGACAAGTGCTGCCGCCAACCCAACCCCAAAAGCCCGAGACGAGGAGGAAAGCAGCGCACTTCCCTCGGGGTGGTTCGCACGCAGCCCCCTCCAGATGGCCCATGCAGTCCCAAGCAGCAGCGGAGTCACATCAGGAGGGTGGAATCGACCATACACCCCAGGGATACCCCTTCCCCCACCACCCGCGTCGCCGTCACACACGGTGATGTGTCGGGTCACATCGAGGTGATACCAGACACGGGCGCTGATACTACGGTGATTGGGTTGAAGCACCTCCAGAAAATGGGCCTCACCAAACGCGGCCTGGGACCACCGCCGCAGCTGCAGTACTACAATGCGGACGGTTCCCAAATGCCGGATGCTGTGGGCTCCTTTCAAGCCGAGATCACCTACGGCGACAGGTCGTGTCACGGATGGATCGACGTGCAGCCTACTCTCGCTACACCCTTGTTGTCGTGGGAGCACTGCAAGGAGTTAGGCGTGGTGCCCAGAGACTTTCCTGAGCAGATCCCAGCTGCTTGGTACACCGCCAGCAGGGTGCAGGAATCAACGAGCGACACGCCTGGCGCTGCCGCACAGAGCTGCCCAGAACCCGCGTCCACTCCCGCCCCGCCTCCACCCAAGTCATGGCTGCTTCCTCTTCACAGCGAGACGTCTCCTTCAGCCACAAGGGCCTACTTCCTGAAGGAGTACTCGGATGTGCTGGTGACGAAGGAGGCCCTACGGACCGCGCCACTGAAGGCTATGGCGGGTCCGCCTATGAGGATACACCTGCGGGAAGATGCACAGCCGTTTGCCATACACACTCCCCTGTTGATTCCTCTCGCCTTCAGGGATTCATTCAAGAAGGAACTGGATTCCATGGTGGCGCAGGGTGTCATCGTACCCGTTGGTGACGACCCATCCCCTTGGTGCCACCCTCTAGTCGCTGTGACTAAGACTAACGGTGGAGTGCGGATTACTACCGACTTGTCTAAGCTTAACAGCCAGGTGTCCCGTCCCGCCCACCCTTCACCCACACCTTTTGCAGCTATACGGAGTGTGGATCCGAAGGTACGGCACTTCTCGACGATGGACGCCCTCTGTGGTTACAGGCAGATCCCACTGAAGAAGGAGGATCAGCCACTGACCACTTTCATCACGCCTTACGGACGCTTCCGCTACTGCCGTGGCCCTATGGGTTTCGCTGCTACGGGGGACGTCTTCTGTCTCCGTGGTGACATGGCACTTCAAGGCGTGACCAACTGCGTGAAGGTAGTGGATGACGTCCTCCTCATACATAACCTACAATAAATGTTTCCTTCTTTATTTGATGAGGTGTTACTGACATGTTAAATATTAGAAAGCCCTGTTGTAATACTTTCTCAGCCATTAAAACTTCTTCGAAGGTAACCTTGAAAACATGAGTGTAGTCTTTTATCTTGATGACTTCCTCGATCTTCATCCAACTGTTTTGGCGTTCCAGTTCATCTTTCAGATCTTCAGATGTCTTCCTCCCGATCTCTTGGTCGACTTGACGAACGAAAACTGATCTTTTTGCTTTTTGATTTGGTGGCATGACAACAACAAGTCCTTCATTGTAAAATACATCTCTGGCTTCTTTTGAAAGGATTTTGTCTGAGTCAAAGTCATCTTCATAGATTACTTTGAAACCTTCGTTGGTGCTAAATATTCTTGTTAGTGGGACTTGTAATTTGTTGTAAGTGATTTCTGCCACTTTTCCTCTTCCAATAGAGTGTCCCTTATCTCTATGTTTTATTCTAATGCTTGTAGTCATCTTCCCTGATTACATCCCAATCCTACCTATAACACAGGGCTCCTGCCTGGGAGCAGTGACCCCGCCCCCCCCTCTTGGACGGGCGTCGGGCTCGTAGGGTTCTGCGCCCAGGTTACCTGTGACTATAGTTGTCTAAAAAGTTGCCACCTACCGGTGACCCCCGGACAAGGGGTGCCCTGCACTATCACAGGTTCCCTTGCCGGATCGACCGTATCGCTAAGTCCCGCCTCCCGTTCAAGGAACGGAGTGCATGAGGGGGATGAAAAAAGGAAAGAAGAGGACTTAGAGAGTAGAGACAGTCTACCTACCACGCCACGTTCGGTTAGCCAATCAGAGCACCGCAGTAAACGTGCATGTATCACGCCACCGTGGGGCACCACTGATTGGCCAATCCAGGACGTAGACGCACGGGTAGTAGTCAAAATTTGGGGAGCCAAATATATGTTTTTCAGACGTTGGAATGTTTCGTACAATCTGAGAAGGTAATTGCACAGTCACTATGTTGGGTAAGTACAATCACTAGGATTGAGTGTCCTATCACAACGAAGTTGCAGACTGCTCAAACATGCAGCAGAAGAGGCAAGTCTTCACAGCTCCGGGTCCAGCAGTCTCTCCCGTACCCATGGTATATATACCTCTGAGTTGCCATCGATCACTACTCACACAATGACAGAGATTACAAACAACTCAACTGTTACTCATTCAAGGATGACCCTCAGTTGACAAAGGTCTGGCGAATTACTTGAGTTGATTTACACAGACTAATTCAAGATTGAGCTTGCAGCAAAAAGTGTAAATAACAACGTATTGACAACTGTCTTCGCAAAGACGGGCCTTACAGAGGGATCCCAAGTGTAAAACGAATGGGGACAAACACGTCTCCTTCTCAGGGATAGCTAACTAGCTATCCTCTCATGTTTTGCGGTCGTGGAGTTTAATAAGAATCATTAGTTAAACAGACTAGCAGTCAACGTGACCATGACATGGGTATATCCACTTCACTTCAATCTGTATTTAGGGATCCTCCCCTCACACGTTGCAATCGCTGAATACATTCATAAGATTCTCTGATTATTGCATTGTTCGTGGTTATTCGTCACATGAGATAACGAGGTGTATTAAGCTCACACCGAGGTATACAAGATATTTCATTTGAAGTGTAGTTTCTGGATCACTTCCAACACTTACATAGGTCTGATATATTTATCCTTTTTCCAGATTATTGTTCTCTTATATTTTTATCTGATACCTGCGGTAGCTATGTTCACTAACACCGGTCAACACAATTGTTCTGGCACAAGGTTTTTAAACGGATTTTAAGTAAATTTGGGGTGCAGAATCCAAATATGACTTTGATTTTTGTCTATCACATCAGGTTTTTGAGATATACCATATTGCACTTTTGCTGGGAAACGTAAACTTTTGGATCAAAATTGACGGTTTAAACATGTATACATAAATTTTTTCAGCATTATAATTTGTATTTTTCTATAACCAAAAATTTTTAATATCAAATTGGAAAGTTAATGCACATATAATATTTAAATGTAACATTGAAGGGTGAAAAAAACAATTAATGTACGGTAGAAATAGTGCAAGTATTAAGATCAAGTTACAGTTACATAAACTTCCTCTTTTTGGCCGATCTCTTATGTACAGCTTCTGGAATGTCTCTCATCAAACTCCAGCAGTAGTCCGCCATCATGTTCGAGTCCCATCGACCTTGGTAACGTTCTTCCATTACTTTAATGTCTTGATGAAAGCGCTCCCCTTGCTCCTCGCTCACTTCTCCCAGATTTTCTGGAAACTCGTCCAAGTGACTGTGTAAGTAGTGAACCTTGATACTCATTCTGCATCCAAGTGCTTGTAAACTCAAGAGCAGCTCTTCCACAATTTCTTGATAGTTGTCCGCTTTCTTGTTCCCTAAGAAGTTCCGCACCACATTAGAGAAAGCATTCCAAGTTCTTGCCTGTGCCTCAGTCATTGTTGCAAGGAAGTGTGGATCTCTGAGTAGTGTTCTTATTTGAGGTCCATCAAAAATCCCTGCCTTTTTCTTCTCGTCGCTAAGACTTGGAAAGGTTGAGCATATATATCTGAAACACTCTCCACTATGATCAAGAGCCTTGACGAATTGCTTCATGATACCAAGTTTTATGTGCAGAGGAGGAAGGACAATGTTTTTCCTGTCAACCAGAGGATCGTTAATGATATTCTTGTCACCAGGCGTCAAACTATGTCTTGGTGGCCAATTCTTTTTCACCCAATGGTCTGCTGTAGCCCTGCTGTCCCAGTAGCACAGAAAACAGGGGTATTTTGTGCACCCTCCTTGCTGGCCCAATAGAAAGTTTACCATTTTCAAGTCCACACAAATTAACCATTCATGAGCATGGTATTGCAACCTCTCTAGAACAGTCTTAATGTTTTCATACTCTTCTTTAATTTGTACAGAATGTCCGATTGGAATTGAACCATACTTGTTTCCGTTATGAAGAAGAACACATTTCAAGCTCCTTTTAGAACTGTCAATAAAAAGTCTCCAATCATTACCATCATATGCTGGTAGTCCCATGGAGAGAAGAAGTCCTTCTACATCATTACAAAAAACAAGCTGGTCATATGAATGAAAGTACTTCCGCAGTTGCTCTTCTCTGTTGCGATAAAAGGAGACACTCGTGCCAGGTTTTAAGAGTCGTTTCTCTTGAAGCCTGGAAGCTAACAATTCAGCAGACTGTTCTGGCAAATTTAGATCTCTGACCAGATCATTCAATTCTGACTGAGTAAACAACGTTGGCTTTTCACAATCTTCACCAGATGGCTTGAAAAGATCAGTCTCTTCATCTTCATCAGTAGAAACAAGTGAATTCCGGTCTATATCCTCAATCTCTGGTAGCTCAGTAAATTCTGGCACGTTACGTGATGGAGCAAATCTGAAATCAGATTTGGATTCAGCACCTTAAAGTTAGTAAAAAACAGTTAAAAGGTTTCATGCCAGAAAAAAAAAATATTTTTTTGTAGACCAGCGTTCACAGAAGCAAATAGTTTGACCTTCAAACACGATCTACACTTATCCCTTATAGTACACTAGTCCGTATCAATTGGACCTTCCCAATCATCCTATTGATACCTTGAGTTCTCCTTAATGCTATAAGTACATACACATAATATTATATGACCGTACCTTGGTACAATTCGTCTAAAACAACATATAGTAGGTGAGTTATCCCTTACGAAATTTTCCCGTTTTCTACCGTTTTCTGTGACTACAAGTGCGATGGATTTGAATGTTATCTTTCATCATCTTCGCCACTGATCAGCTTGTTCGCCGCTTGGGCGATCGGTCACGTCTCTTTTCCTTTATATTCTTCACCAAAAGGTCGGCTCGCTAGCCGCCCGGGCGATCGGTCACGTCTCTGTCACGCACTGTTGGCAAATACTGGACATGCACCGGCTCCTGAATGTACCTGAACCCGCTCCAGTGTTGGTCAAGTCTTCTCTTGAAAGAGCTCACACTCGGTGCCGTCACAACACTCTCTGGTAGATTGTTCCAAGAGTTTACAACCCTCACTCCGAAAAAGTTTGCCCTCACGGTTTTCTGGACTTGCGGCTTCTTCAATCTTGAGCTGTGACCCCTTGTGGGGCGAGCGTCCGCCAGCTCCAAGTAAGGACACTCAACTGAGTAGTGCCCCCTGAGATGCTTATAAACCTCAACTAGGTCCCCCCTTGCCCGTCTGTAGTATAAGCTAGGCAAGTTCAGGCGCTCCAATCTCTCAGGGTAGCTGAGATGCCGAAGTGCAGGCACCAGTTTGGTGGCCCTCCTTTGAACATTTTCAACCAACTGACAGTCCCTAGCATATCTCGGGGACCAGATGGGGTGACAGTACTCCAGATGGGGAAGCACTTCACTCCTGAAGATCGTCACGAGGGACGGACCGTCTAGATATCTGAACGACCTTCTTATAAGACCCAATAATTTATTTGCCTGATTTACCTTCTTCTCACAATGGCCCGAGAACTTCAGCTCATTGTCAACATACACACCTAGGTCCTTCTCACACACAGTCTCAACTAGTACATTTTCTTCATCCTGTTGGGACATATGGTACGCCTCCTTACCGTTGGTACGCCCCAGGTGCATCCTCTTACACTTCGTGACATTGAATCTCAGCAGCCATTCCTTCGACCATTCCTGGAGCCCACAGAGGTCCTTCTGCAGCTCTTCACAGTCCGCTTGGTTCTTAATTTCCCGAAATAACTTGCCATCATCGGCAAACATTTGTATGGAGGAGTGTACAACGTCAGGCATATCATTTATGAAACAAACAAACAACAGCGGGCCCAATACACTACCCTGCGGTACCCCACTTGTTACAGGTACAGATGACGATTTCGTGCCATTAATCACCACACATTGCTTGCGGTCATGTAGAAAGTCTTCTATCCACGCTAGGACATTTCCCCGAATTCCGTACCCTTCCAGTTTGATTTTCAGCCTTTCGTGGGGTACACTGTCGAAAGCCTTGGCAAAATCTAGGTAAATATTGTCGATATTACCACCCCGTTCTAGAATATGGGTCCAAATATCCAATACCTTGAGCAATTGTGTCAAGCAAGAGCGCCCCGGCATAAAACCGTGTTGGCAATCTTTTACAAGGTTGTTTCGTAGTAGATGTCCCATCGCTGCATCTCTGATAATACTCTCAAGTACTTTACATATTATGCTGGTCAGGCTCACCGGTCTATAGTTGTTCGTGGAGTGCCTATCGCCCTTCTTGAAGATAGGACTCACATAAGCCACTTTCCATTCACTGGGGACCATTTGTTCATCCAGGCATTTACAAAACAGAATCTTCAGGGGCTCTGCAAGCTCGTTGCACAACTCTCTTAGCACTCTAGGATGCACCATGTCAGGTCCGGGACTCTTATGGACCTTTAGCCTAGACAGTTTATTTCTAATACCCTCTTCTGTGAACACAATGTGGGTCAGTGTTGTGTCGAACCGTCTGTCCTCAAACGCAGGAAGGTTAGTTGCATCCTCTCTTGTGAACACTGAGGAAAAGAAGCTGTTCAATGCCTCAGCTTTATCCTGGTCAGAATCTGCGTAACTACCATCTTCAAGCCTCAGGTCTGATACTCCTACTCGCGTTTTCAATTTCGACTTTGCATAGCGGTAAAACGCCTTTGGGTTTGACTTGACCTCGCGTGCAACCAGCCTTTGGAACTCCTTTTCAGCCCTCCTACACTCTATCTTTGCTTGGTTTCTGGCTCTTGCATACATCCTCCTGTCTTGCTCATCGTTTGACCCAACCCACGTCTTGAATTTCTGGGTTTTCTTCTTAATTTTGTCGACCGCTGCATGGTTCATGTGTAGGGATCCCCTCGTATTCCTAGAAGCACTGGGTTTGGTCTTGGGTATATATTTATCGATCAAATGGGTCATTTTACTAGTTATGATATTCAGCGTAGTGTCTGGGTTCTTGTACCTTAATAAGTCAGGCCAGTTGATACCCCTCATCTCTTCCCTCATCCCATTGTAATTTCCCTTGTAATATTTGCACCTTGGCCTGGCCTTATCTTGAACTAGGTAACAGTTAAATCTGAATGACAACACTGTATGGTGACTGGTGCCAACTGGGGCAAGGTGTTCCAGTTTGGCCACCATACCCTCCTCGTTTGTTATGATGAGGTCAAGTGGTTTGGGTGTTTGCTCCCCTCTGTAATGTGTCGGGTCTCTCACATGTTGGAACAGAAAATTATCTCTCAGAGTTTCTACAAAAAGAGTAGCAGGATTATTCAAGTCATTCGGGGTTGACTCGTTTCTCCAGTCGATGTCGCCATAGTTATAGTCCCCTATGTTAAGGAGGTGGCTGGAGTTGAGCATCGCCGCATTGTTTATTAAGGTTCTTAAGTTCCTTTGATTTAGTGGGCCACAGTTCGGGGATCTGTAGATACACCCGACGATAAGTAAGTCCCCTCCCTTTAATTTAATTTTACACCACTTGGACCCTTCAAAAACATCCTCTCCCTGTACCCTCGCCTGGCTGGCTCTAAGGTCTTGCCTAGCGTAGATAACCACACCCCTCCTGCAGGATTCTTGAGTTAGGTTCGTAAATGAGTCATATCCAGCAATACTGAACTCACATTCCTCTGGGTCGATTCTCCTGTTCTTTACAACAGTTCTACAACTCCTACAATATCTGGTTGGTGTACTCTTAGTAGTGTTTCAAACTCCTCTCTCTTATCAAGGAACATGTCAGTATTAGTGTACATGACATTCAAGCCAGAATTTGTTCTCGGTAACGTCTCTGCTCTTAGTAATAAACCCGCTCCACCCACATTCTCAGAAGCTGCAGCATTTGCTAAGTACACTGTATTTTGCAGGGTGTGGTTAAAAATGTCATTGTTTATACGGCGCTCGTTCCCTCCTGTCCGGTAGGCTGAGCTGGTGCTGCCTCCCGGGTGGGGGGTTGAGTGGGTGGAGGGTGTACTGCTGCCCCCTGGCCCTGTGTCGGCACACTTGTTTCCACTACCCTCCCCCTGAGTATAACCCATGTGCACCTGTCCCCGTTCCTCCTCGACTCCTCCCTCTTCTGCTTCAAGTCCAGCAGGAGCTTCTTGTGCTGTTCCCTCTGCATTACCGTGCGGTCTGGGTGAATAAATACATCCCGAAATGCCTCGCTCCTTGCTAAGTTTTTTGCCTGCCGGATAACTTGCCATTTCTCCTCCTCACTCCCTAGTGTGATCCTGAGGGGGCGAGGCTTAGCCCCCTGCTTTTGTCCCAGTCTCCTCACATCCTGAGAGGTTGCTGGAATCTTCAGAACCTCTGTGCAAATATTTTGAAACAGCACCTTGTCGTGTGTTTCCTTACTCACAGTTCCCTCTGCCTGGCTCTCTGGGACTCCAAAAACTATTACATTGTTCCTGCGCTGGAGCCGTTCCTGGTGTTCCTCCTCTCCCCTAACAGTAGGTGCGTTAATTTTCATTTCTTCGACACACTTTTTCAGAGTCCCAATCTGCTGTAGAACCTGTACTGATTCTGCATTACTCTCCGCCCTCCCCCGTGGCCCTCCTAATACGTCAGCATAACTCCTCTTAGCAACCACCTCCATTCTATTAGCTACTTCCTCAGTCTTAGCAAGGATCTCTTTCTCAACTTGCTCCAGTTTGTCAACCAGCAGGGCTCCTGCTTCATCTATTTTCGTCCCTAGAGAACTCGTTCCCTTATGGATTGCAATCGCTTCATTCACCTTGACTATGCAGCCAGGGCAATACCAGCAACAGCCATCAAGCTTTACGGCAGTTAGTAACTTCCTAAACGTTGCATTAGTTAGGCCTGCATCCTCCATATCCGACGTCTCCCTGCAGTAATCACATATCAAACTCATGGTTGTTGTTGTTGTGGGGGGGGGGGGGGTGCAGACTGTGTATAAATCTACACCTATTTCAAAGAAAATAAAGAGAGAAAAAGTACTTAGCTACTCTCTGTTGCCTATGGAGTTGTCGTCTGCGACTGCGTACACTGTATCTCCCTGTGAATGGTGTATTGTAGGCACAGTTTCAGTCCTTGAGAAAGCACACAATCAACATAAAATTTAAAGTCTCTGTGGCACCTATGACACGACTTGGTTTCAGCTGGCACGGTGCCTTTCCAGCTTGCTTGCTAGTGAGTGCTCACTTTAAGTTATTTACAACTTCAGCGGTCACTGATGACACTATGAACTATCACTGTGTACACTGTATCTCCCTGTGAGTGGTGTATTATAAACACAGATTCAGTCCTTGGGAAAGCACACAAACAAAATATGAATATGAATAAAAGAGATATTAAGGAAGACAATGATGTGCGCAGTACACTGTCACTCCGTCTGGTCCCCGAGATATGCTAGGGACTGTCAGTTGATTGAAAATGTCAAAAGGAGGGCCACCAGACTGGTGCCTGCACTACGGCACCTCAGCTACACCGAGAGATTAGAGCGCCTGAAATTGCCTAGCTTATACAGTATAAGCTAGGCATAGTAGTATACTACAGACTGGAAAGGGAGACCTAATTGGGGTGTATAAGCATCTCAAAGGGCACTACTCAGTCGAGTGCCCCTACCTGGAGCTGATGGACGCTCGTCCCACAAGGGGTTACAGCTCAAGGTTAAAGAAGCCACAATCCCAGAAAACTGTGAAGGGGTAACTTTTTCGGAGTGAGAGTTGTGAACTTTTGAACCAATCTGCCAGAGAGTGTTGTGACGGCACCGAGTGTGAGCTCTTTCAAGACCAGACTTGAAAAGAACTGGAGCAGGTTCAGACACATTCAGGAGCCGCTGCATGCCCAGTACTTGCCAACAGTGCATAACAAAGAAGTGACAGATCGCCCAAGTGGCTAACGAGCCGATCAGTGGTGTAGAGGATAAAAGTAAAAAAAAAATTAAATTAAAGTTGAGTTAAGACAAATTTGAGTTTCCTTTCTCATCCCCATCCTGAGTGCGAGATCTCCCTGAAGTTACTTGTGTATGTTACCTGAAATAGAGAAAATAGACTAAGCTGCACCACAATAGGAAGTAGTAGGTAGTAAGCAGCTACCAAACTGGGAGGTACTGTAGTGGATACTCTCCTCTACAACTGCCGACTGACCCCCGCCGTCCGCTTACCAGCCAATCAGCGGACAGCATACATAAATGCTAGTGACAGGGGGGAAAGAGGTTCAGGTGAAGGATAAAGGGAGGATAGAAGTGAAATTTAGAAGGAGAGAATAGGTGCAGTGGCTAAACGCCGCTTGCGTGAGGGGATAGGCAATGTGCCCGGTTGGTGTAACAATCACAATCAGGACGAGGCAGAGGGAGGGCGGGAGCAGGTCCGGGCAAGCAAAGGGCCAACGCGGGTGCTCTGGTTGTAGTCTTAGCCTAGGCAGTGTTGACAAAGCGGAGGAAAAACCTCCCCGCCACGGCGGCGGCGCAAGCCGAGAAGCGTAGGTGGACGGACGCACAGGCACCCACGATCAAAGTAACAGAGAAGGTGAAAAATGGAAATGTAGCAAGTCGTAGGGTTGTTTGGAGAAAGATGAAGGTAAAGTCTTTGAGTTATGTCAAAGAGGAACGGAGCGAGTTGGAGGAAGGGTTTTGAATCTTCGAGTTTGAAATGTCAAAGTATTCGTAGTAAGGAAGGATGAGCGTATCGTAGGAGAGATTTTAGTAATAGCAGGAGAGATATTTTTTGTCAAATTATGAACGGAGATGAGAATGAGATATAGGTTGATTGGTTTCAGTCTTGAGTTAGGTCGTTTTCATTGACAGTGGCTGTCACAGAGGTTGGGTAAGTTTGATTTGGTTCTGGAGAGTTGTAGTATTATGTAAGGCTTTGTCTGGGGGGGGGAGTGTTGTGTTTGCAGATTGGTTGTGGGGGGGAGTTTGTATTTGGGGATTGGTTGGGGGTGGCGGTGGTATGTTGATTTGAGCTGAATTAGAATTGCTTAAGGGGGGTTCTTGTGTGAGTGTGTGTGTGTTTTTGTGTGTCAATATAGTAAGGGGAGAGGGGGAAGGGGAGTATAATTGTTAGTAAGGTCAGGTATGGTGAGTTGTTGGGAGGAGAGAGGGGGCTTTGGAGGTTGTTACATAAGAACATAAGAAAGTGGATACTGCAGGAGTAGTCAGACTAGCCCATACAGCAGATCCCTCACACTCCATCCCAGCACTTCCATGTGCCTATCCAACTTCAAGTCTTGAAGCTCCTTTAGCGTCCCCTGATCCTACTATAGCACTCGGTAGCCTATTCCACACATCCACAACTCTATTACCAAACCAGTGCTTGCCTATATCCTTTCTGAATCGGAATTTATCTAATTTAAAGCCATTTGTTCTAGTTATTTCGTTATTACTGAGCTTCAAAACATCTTCCATTTTACCCTTGTTAATCCCACTTACCCACTTGTACACCTCTATCATATCTCCCCTAACTCTACGCCTCTCTAATGAATGCAAGCCTAAGCTTTTCAGTCTTTCCTCATATGGAAGGTTTCTAATATTATGGATCATTTTTGTCATTCTTCTTTGTACTCTCTCCAAAGAATCTATGTCCATTCTATAATAAGGACAATTGCGAACCGAACCGCATAATCCATGTGTGGCCTCACTAATGCTAGGTAAAGTTTCAAGATAACGTCAAAGAAGTTCTGTTTACCTTGCCAGACCTAGATATGAAACCCAAGAACTTGTTTGCCTTGTTGGGTGAACGCTACACATTGTTTTCTAGGTTTCAAGTCGTTGCTAACAAATACACCTAGATCTTTTTCACAAACTGAGTTTTCTATTTCCGTGTTACCTAGTTTATACTTAACGTTTGTATTCGTCTTCCCTATCTGTAGTACCTTGCATTTATCAGTATTAAAATTCATTTGCCAGTCTACTGACCACTCATGTAAGGTATCTAGATCTCTTTGAAGGTGTTCAAAGTCACTGTCTGAATTTATCACTCTCCCCGTTTTGGTAGGCTATCATCTGCAAATTTACTAATCCTACTAGTTATGCCTAAATCAAGATCATTAATGAATATAACAAACAGCAGAGAGCCCAATACAGATCCCTGGGGAACTCCGCTTTTGACCGCACCCCAGTCTGACTTAAATCCATTTATGCTGACTCTTTGTTTCCTACCAGTAAACCATGACCTAATCCATTTTAATAATGATCCACCTATTCCATGTGCTTCTACCTTCCTTATCAATCTCTCATGAGGGACTCTATCGAATGCTTTACTGAAATCTAAATAAATTCTATCATATGACTTATCATTATCTACCGCTTCATATACTTCTGAGAAAAAGCTAAGCAAATTTGTGAGACAAGAACGTCCCTGGGTGAACCCGTGCTGAGAAGAATGAATTAAGTTGAATGTTTCAAGGTGGCTTCTGATTTTTTTAGCAATAATTGACTCTAGCAACTTGCCTACGATTGACGTGAGACTAATGGGACGGTAATTTGATGCAATTGATTTATCACCTTTTTTGAAAATCGGAACTACATTTGCAAGTTTCCAAGCTTCTGGCACTAGGCCCGATTCTAATGACTTATTAAATAAAACTGCTAATGGATTTCTCAACTCATCTCTACATATACCTCGTCTGGACCAGGCGATTTATGAGGCTTCAGTTTGTTAATTTTTTTAAGCACATCGTTACTAGTAATATTGATATTCATCAACATATTTTCTATACTGTCGTTATATACCTTATGAACTTCTGGAAACTGTGCTAGGTTTTCATTTGTGAATACGGACGAAAATGAAAACTATTAGCGTACTACATTTCCTAACTCATCATCAGTCATTTCTCCTGTCGTATTAGTTTTAAGGGACCTATTGTATCTCTAACCTTTGATTTATACAGTTGATAAAAGCTTTGGGGTTATTTTTCGATTCGTTTGCTACCTTGATTTCATAATTTCTCTTTGCTTTCCTAATTTCTGTTTTTACCCTGTCTTGTTAGGTTCTGATAGTAATAAATGAAAGTGATTTTCGCCTTTCTTAACTTTTCTATATACTCCTTTCTTTTTCCCTAGAAGATCTAAGAGTCTATTATTCATCCATTTTGGTTGGTTCCGTATCGATCTGAATTTTCTTTTAGGGATGTGTTTATTTTGAGCATTATTGATTGTCACAATAAATTGTTCATAAGTAGCTGCTAAATTAAATTCGGGGTTATCCCGTCCTAAGTTGACAGTTTCCGGAGGTGTAGGGGGGATTAATCTTTTGACCATAGGGTCATCCCTTAGGTCTCTCCTTAAGCTACCGTAATTAGCCTTCCTAAAATCCGGGATCAAGGCCGAATTTTCCTTCTTCCTGCCATCCCATATTATGTTAAAATATATGGCTTTATGATTACTGTTTCCTAGTTCGTCTCCAATCCCAACATCTTTTACTAGATTTTCATTATTACTGAGAACTAAATCGAGGATATTATTTCCTCTAATGGGCGAGTTTATGAATTGATATAAAAAACTATCTTGTACTACTTCTAGAAAATCTTCAGATTCATTATCGCTAAGTTGATTTTTCCAATCTAAGCCTGAAAAGTTGAAATCGCCTAGAATACATACATTGTTTCTATCAGATGCCTTCTTTATTTCCTCCCATAGCAATTTACCATCGTTCCTACTCAAATTAGGTGGTCTATATATAACACCAATGACTACGGATTCACTGCCCTCACCAATCTCTACCCATATACTTTCATTGTCGCTATTTGTTTTAATGTTTGATTTATTGCAGCTTTTTAATGACACCCTGATATACACTGCTACACCGCCACCTCTCCTTCCTACTCTGTCAAATTTAAATAGGTTATATCCTGGAATATGAAATTCTGCTAAAAAATGTTTGCTGTTTGAACTTATCCATGTTTCCGTTATTGCAATTATATCTATGTTCTCTTTACTAACAATGGCCTGAGCTGGTCCATTCTGTTACACAGGCTTCTACTATTAGTATAATAAACACTCAATATATTTCTTCCGTTTCTATCTGTTTTACATTTATTACTTTGATGTTTGTTATTATGACTAACTATATTTTCAGCATTATCTACTTCTGTTTGTGTGGCTAATGAATAGTTGTATGAGTTAAATGTAAATTTTTTTTTTAAAGGGGGGGGGATCGAGGTGGGGTTGTTAGGAAGGTCGGGTATATTAAGTTTTTGTTTTGGGAGGATTGTAGGAGTTGATTAGTGGTTGGATAAGTTGAGTTAATATTTTTTTTTTTTTTTGAGGAATTGTGAGTAAGATTGGGGGATTAAGTTTTTCTTTTGGGAGGATTGTAGGTTTTATTAGTGGTTGGCAGAGTTGGGTTATTATAGCTTTCCTTCTTTTTCCTTTTGGCTTGTAAAGGTCTTCTGCAATTTGCATGGAGGGCTTTTGCAGGTATTGTGCATTCCTGGTCCCATTCTTTGAGGGAGAGGGTTTGTGTAAGGTACTATGCACCCCTCCCGGACCTTATTGGCTAAGGGAGGCGTCCACGTCATCTGTATGTTGCGTACAGCCAGTGATGTCCACCGATCTACTCTCAGATGTGGACGGACGGGTAGCAACTCCAGGAGAGGTCAAAGCTTCCACAACCTGCCAGAATCAGGGAGTTTCACACCTTTCGCGTTCTCCCCTGTGATTGGCTCTTGCGCTACGCGCGCCTCGATTCCTGATCCGGCAGGTGACAGCCGGTCTCCTCGCCAAAATCTGTAGATCAGATAAGCTCACAGTTGCCAAAATTCGAATCAGTGCCTCCCTCCACCTCGACCACAGAGTGAGAGGGGCCACCTGGTCGCACGAGGCAAGCGAGGTCATCCGACACCTGCAAGCAGAAACACTCGTCAAGAACAACCAAGACACACGAGACAATGGTTACGTTGTTCCTCCACCATGGAGCCCTCCACCAGCCACATTCAAAATTACCGACCTAGGCGATAGTAAAGCCAACCTCCAGAAGGAGGACCTCAAAAAAATAACTCTCGAAGCCATAGCCACCGAGACACCAGCTGATGCAGCATCATACTTCACAGACGGCTCGGTGGACCCAAAACATCATAGATCCGGAGCGGCCTTCTACACCCAAGGTCAGACCCTCCGATGGAGACTTTCCAATGACTGCTCCACCCGACAAAGAGAGCTGGTAGCAATCTCAAAGGCCCTACAACACGCTGCAACACAATACAACAAGTCCATCATAATTCACACGGACTCGAAATCGGCCATGCAGGCGCTGCAACACAGTCAACCAAGAGACAACGTCCACATCATAACCTCGATCCTCGCACAGCTACAGGAATTCCAAAGCCAAAACCGCCCAGTTGTCTTACACTGGATTCCCAGTCATGTAGGGATCAGAGGAAACAACGTGGCAGACGAAGCATCCAAGGCAGCTACACGTTCTAGTAGCGTACACATCCAAGTTCCAACAAGCGTGCAACAGATCAAGAATCACCTCAGAAAGACTAGCAAGCTCCACATCAAAAAGAGCTTCCTTCACGCATTCAACGCTGGTTCCCAATCAGCCAAATGGTACCTGGCGGCTACAAAAGGGGAACCACCTTTCGCTGACAAGAAAACTCCAAGACAAACCCAAGTCAGCCTTCATCGACTACGACTAGGGTACAAGTGCTCCTGGCAGATGATCGGAAATGACGTCATGGAATGCACCTACTGTCAGGAGCCAGCAGCCAACCCACTTGAACACTATCTCCTCGACTGCGAAGTCACACAAAACCTCCGAAACAGAACTCAAATCTCCCAAGAAGCACACACAACACCAGCAGCCACTCTAACCCGAAAGGCCCAAACAAACCACATTCACCAAGTTCTCCGGGTCATCACACGATACCCACCACCCAGATAGCTTAGAAAGTATCCTCTCCCAGCATGTGTGGACCCCAGTTCGGGGGGCGCGCCACTCCGAAACTGACCACGTCCAAGAGTGGGGGTTGGTGGTAAGCGTCCACTGATCGGGGGTCCGCTCACACTTGCAACCTGAAGTATC
>NW_024742366.1:0-11216 GCF_018991925.1 Homarus americanus
GTACCTGGCATTGTTCTGAGGTGTGACTGACAGTGCTGCAGGTACGGGGAGTGTCAGGGGTGTACCTGGGAGTGTCAGAGGTGTGACTGGGAGTGTCAGAGGTGCACTTGGGAGAGCCAGAGGCACCTTGGAGTGTCTGAGGTGTACCTGGGAGGTCTGGAGGTGTACCTGGCAGTGTCATGTGCACTGGCAGCAAGCCTGAGGTGTACTGGCAGTGCTGTTGCAGGCCTTGGAGGCACTCATGTATTAGAGGTGTATCAGGAAGTGTCAGGTGAGCCCAGGAGTGTCAGAGGTGTACCCAGAGTGTGAGAAGTGTACCTGGGAATGCCTGGGTACCTGGGAGTGCTTGGGAGGTGTACCTGGGAGTGTCAGGGTGCACCAGGGAGGCCAGTGGTGTACCTGGGAGGGTCAGAGGTGCATTCGGAGTGTCGGACGTGTACCAGAGTGCTGGGTGGTGTACCAGGAGGTGAGTACCTGGGAGGTCAGAGGTGTACCTGGGAGTGTCAGAGGTGTACCTGGGAGTGTCAGAGGTACCTGGGAGGTCAGAGGTGTACCTGGGAGTGTCGGAGGTGTACCTGGGAGTGCTGGGTAACTGAGGATTGTCTGAGGTGTACTGGGAGTAGAAGGCACGGGAGTGTCGGGAGGTGTACCTGGAGTGTCGGAGGTACCTGGGAGTGTCAGAGGTGTACCTGTGATTGTCGGGAGGTACCTGGGAGTGTCGGAGGTGTACCTGGGAGCCTGGAGGTGTACCTGGGAGTGTCAGAGAGGACCTGGGAGTGTCGGATACTGGGAGTGTCAGAGGTGTACCCAGATTGTCGGAGGTGTACCTGGGAGTGTGAGAAGTGTACCTGGAGAAGTCGGAGGTGTACCTGGGAGTGTCGGAGGTGCACCCAGGAGTGTTAGAGGCCTGGGAGTGTCAGAGGTATCTGGGAGGTCAGGGTGTACCTGGGAGGTCTGAGGCACCTGGGAGTGCTGAGGTGCCTGGGAGGTGCCAGAGGTGCACTTGGGAGTGTCAGAGGCACCTGGAGTGCCTGAGGTGTACCTGGGAGTGTCTGAGGTACGTGGCTGTGTCTGAGGTGTACCTGGCATTGTCTGAGGTGCACTGACAGTGTCAGCGTGCAACCTGGGAGTGTCGGGGTGCACCTGGGAGGCAGAGGTTATCAGGGAGGACAGAGAGTACCTAGGGAGAGTGGGAGGTGTACCTGGGAGTGCTCAGAGGTGCCTGGAAATGAGGTACCTGGGAATTTCTCAGGTGCACCTGGGAGTGTCGAGATGTACCTGAGAGGCACAGAGCACCTGGGAGGTCAGAGGTGCACTTGGGAGTGTCAGAGGTAACCTAGGAGCATCGGAGGCTACATGGGAGTGAGGTCCTGGGAGTGTCGGAGGCAACTAGGGAGGTGGAGAAGTGTAACTGGGAGGCCACAGGTACCTGGGAGTGCAGAGAGGCACTGGAAGGTGTGAGAAGTGTTCTGGGAGTGTCAGAGATGCACCTGGAGGTCAGAGGTGTACCCGGAGTGTCAGGAGGTGTACCTGGGAGGTCAGAGGTGTACCTGGGAGGTCAGAGATGCACCGGGAGTGTCAGAGGTGTACCTGGGAGTGTCGGACGTGTAACTTGGAGGTCAGAGGTGTACCACGGAATGTCAGTGAGCACCCACTGTCAGGAGGTGTACCTGGGAGCACTGGGAGGTGTACTCGGAGGTCAGAGGTGTAAGTGCTGGGAGGTACCTGGGAGGTCTGGTGTACCTAGAGCGAAGCCAGGCCTGCGAGTAGTCGGAGGCGACCTGGGAGTGCCGTGGAGGTGTACCTGGGAATAACAGAGGTGTACCTGGAGGCAGAGGCGTGCACCTGGGAATGAGACAACAGGGAGCAGTGAAGCACCTGGGAGTCCCAAAGGTGTACCCAGCATTGGAGGTACCAGAATATCGGAGGTGTACCTGGGAGTGTCAGAGGTGTACCTGGGAGTGTCAGAGATGTGCCTGGAGGGGTCAGTGGAGCACCTGGGAGTGTCGGGCAAAACTGAGAATGCTAGAGGTGTACCTGGGAGCAGAGGTGTACCTGGGAGGTCTGACGTGCACCCGGAGTGTCAGAGGTGTACCAGGGAATGGGAGTGACTGGAGTGTCAGAGGTACCTGGGAGGTCAGAGGTGTACCTGGGAGGTCAGAGATGTACCTGGGAGTGTCAGAGGTGTACCTGGGAGTGTCAGAGGTGTACCTGGGAGTGTCAGAGGTACCTGGGAGCAAGTCGGAGGTACCTGGAGTGTCGGGAGGTGTACCTGGGAATGTCAGAGGTACTTGGGAGTGTCAGAGGTTATCTCGGAGTGTCAAAGAACTTGGGAGTGTCTGAGGGGGTACCAGGAGGTCAGACGGTGCCTAGGAGTGTAAGAGCACCTGGGAGTGTCGGAGGTGCACCTTTGGAGTGTCTGAGGTACCTGGGAGGTGTGTGAGGTGTACCTGGCTGTGTCTGAGGTGTACCAGGATTGTCGGAGCGTAACTGACAGTGTTGGGACGGAGTGTCAGAGGTGCACCTGGGAGTGTTAGAGGTATCAGGGGAGTGACAGAGGAGTACCTAGAGTGTCAGAGGTACTCTGGGAGTGCTCAGAGGTGTAACTTGATGTCTGAGGTGTACCTGGGAGTGTCTGAGGTGTACCTGGCAGTGTCTGAGGTGTACCTGGCATTGTCTGAGGTGTACCTGACAGTGTCAGGTGTACCTGGGAGTGTCAGCAGCACCTGGGAGTGTTAGAGGTATTAGGGAGTGACAGAGGAGTACCACGAGTGTCAGAGGTGTACCTGGGAGTGTCAGAGGTGTACCTGGGACTGTCAGAGGTGTTCCTGGAGTGTCAGGTGCAACCTGGGAATTTCAGAGGTGTACCTGGGAGTGTCAGAGATGTACCTGAGAGTGTCACAGGAGTACATGGGATTGTCAGAGGTGTACCTGGCAGGTCAGAGGTACCTGGGAGGTCAAAGATGTACCTGGGAGGTCAGAGATGTACCTGGGAGGTCACAGGAGTACCTGGGATTGTCAGAGGTACCTGGGATTGTCAGAGGTGTACCTGGGAGGTCGGAGGCCTGGGAGTGTCAGAGGTACCTGAGAGTGTCGGAGGTGTACCTGGGAGGTCAGAGGTGTACTTGGGAGTGTCGGAGGTGTACCTGGAGAGGGAGAAGTGTACCTGGGAGTGTCTGGGGTGTACCTGGGAGTGTCAGAGGTGTACCTGAGAGTGTTGAGGTGTACCTGGGAGGCCGAGGTGTACCTGGAGTGTCGGAGCTGTACCGGGAGTGTAAGATGTACCTGGGAGTGTCGGAGGTGTACCTGGGAATGTCAGAGGTGTACTTGGGAGTGCCAGAGGTGTATCTGGGAGTGTCAGCAGTGTACCTGGAGAGTGTCTGAGGTACCGAGAGTGTCAGACGCCTGGGAGTGTCAGAGGTGCACTTGGGAGTGTCAGAGTCACCTTGCAGTGTCTGAGGTGTACCTGGGAGTGTCTGAGGTGTACCTGGCTGTATCTGAGGTGTGCCTGGCAGTGTCTAAGGTGTAACTGGCAGTGTCAGCGGTGTACCTGGGAGTGTCAGCGGTGCACCTGGGAGTGTTAGTGGTGTATAAGGGAGTGACAGATGAGTACCTAGGAGTATCAGAGGTGTACCTGGGAGTGACAGAGGTGTACCTGGGAATTTCAGAGGTGTACCTGGGAGTGTCAGAGATGTACCTGAGAGTGTCACAGGAGTACCTGGGGTTGTCAGGAGGTACCTGGGAGTGTCAGAGGTACCTGGGAGTGTCGGAGGTGTACCTGGGAGGAGAAGTGTACCTGGGAGTGTCTGCACCTGGGAGTGTCTGGGGTACCTGGGAGTTTTAGGAGGTGTACCTGGGAGTGTCAGAGATGTACCTGAGAGTGTCACAGGAGTACCTGGGAGTCTGAAAGGTGTACCTGGGAGCACGGAGGTGTACCTGGGAATATCGGAGGTGTACCAGGAATGGCAGTGAGCACCAGGAGGTCAATGGAGTACCTGGGAGTGTCAGAGGTTTACCTGGGAGTGTCAGAGGTGTGCCTGGGAGTGTCAGAGGTGTATCTGGGAGTGTCAGACGTTTACCTGGGGAGAGGTCAGAGGTGTACCTGGGAGTGTCTGGGGTGTACCTGAGTTTCAGAGGTGTACCTGGGAGTGTCAGAGATGTGCCTGAGAGTGTGCAAGTGCCTGGGAGTCTGAAGGTGGTACCTGGGCAGTATCGGAGGTGTACCTGGGAATATCGGAGGTGTACCAGGGAATGGCAGTGGAGCACCAGGGAGTGTCAATGGTGGGAGTCAGAGGTTTACCTGGGAGTGTCAGAGGTGTGCCTGGGAGTGTCAGAGGTGTATCTGGGAGTGTCAGACGTTTACCTGGGAGTGTCAGAGGTGTACCTGGGAGTATCTGGGGTGTACCTGGGGTGTCTGAGGTGTACCTGGGTGTCAGAGGTGTGCCCAGGAGTGTCAGGACGTGCACCTGGGAGTGTCAGAGGTGTACCAGGGAATGTCAGTGAGTACCTGGGAGTGTCAGAGGTGTACCTGAGAGTGTCAGAGGTGTACCTTGGAGTGTCAGAGGTGTGCCTGGGGTGTCAGAGGTGTGCCTGGGGTGTCAGAGGTGTGACTGGGAGTGTCAGGGTGCACTTGGGAGTGTCAGGGGTGCTGCCTGGTGTCTGAGGTGTGCCTGGGGTGCCTGAGGTGTACCTGGCAGTGTCAGCGGTGTATCTGGCAGTGTCTGAGGTGGTTCTAAGGTCTTGGCAGTGTCAGCGGTGTACCTGGGGTGTCATGAGTGCACCTGGGAGTGTTAGATGTGTATAAGGGAGTGACAGATGAGTACCTAGGAGTGTCAGAGGTGTACCTGGGAGTGTCAGGAAGTGTACTGCAAATTTCAGAGGTGTACCTAGGGTGTCAGAGATGCCTGAGAGTGTCACAGGAGTACCTGGGACTGTCAGAGGTGTACCTGGGAGTGTCAGCGGTGTACCTGGGTGTGTCAGGAGGTGTACCGAGTGTAAGTGTACCTGGGGTGTCGGAGGTGTGCGAGTGTCGGGTATATAGAATGTCAGAGGTGTGCCGGGAGTGTCAGAGGTGTATCTGGGAGTGTCAGCGTGTACCTGGGAGTGTCGGAGGTGTACCTGGGATTGTGAAAGTGTGCCTGTTAGTGTCGGAGGTGTGCCTGGGGTGTCAGACGTGTGCCTAGAGTGTCAGAGGTGCACTTGGGAGTGTCAGGGTGAACCTTGGGTGTCTGAGGTGTGCCTGGGAGTGTCTGGGGTGTGCCTGGCTGTGTCTGAGGTGTACCTGGCATTGTCTGAGTGTAACTGACAGTGTCAGCGGTGTACCTGGGAGTGTCAGCGGTGCACCTGGGAGTGTTAGAGGTGTGTGGGGTGACAGAGAGTACCTAGGAGTGTCAGAGGTGTACCTGGGAGTGTCAGAGGTGTGCCTGGGGAGTGTCGAGAGGTGTTCTGGGGAGTGTCAGAGGTGTACCTTGGAATTTCAGAGGTGTACCTGGGAGTGTCAGAGATGTACTGAGAGTGTCAGGGAGCCTGGGTTGTCAGGGTGTGCCTGGCAGTGTCAGAGGTGTACCTGGGGTGTCAGAGATGTACCTGGGGTGTCAGAGATGTGCCTGGGAGTGTCTGGGGGTGCCTGGGATTGTCAGAGGTGTACCTGGCAGTGTCAGGGGTGTACCTGGGAGTGTCAGAGATGTGCCTGGGGTGTCAGTGGAGTACCTGAGAGTGTCAAGGTGTGCCTGAGAATGTCAGGGTGTGCCTGGGAGTGTCAGAGGTGTGCCTGGGAGTGTCGGACGTGCACCTGGGAGTGTCAGAGGTGTACCAGGGAATGTCAGTGGAGTAGCAAGGTGTCAGAGGTGTGCCTGGGAGTGTCAGAGGTGTACCTTGGGTGTCAGAGGTGTACCTGGGGAGTGTCAGAGGTGTGCCTGGAGTGTCAGAGTGTGACTGGGAGTGTCAGAGGTGCACTTAGGGTGTCAGAGGTGCACCTTGGAGTGTCTGAGGTGTGCCTGGGAGTGTCAGAGGTGTACCTGAGTGTCAGCGGTGTATCTGGCAGTGTCTGAGGTGTAACTGGCAGTGTCAGCGGTGTGCCTGGGATTTCAGCGGTGCACCTGGAGTGTTAGAGGTGTATCAGGGAATGTCAGTGGAGTACCTAGGAGTGTCAGAGGTGTACCTAGGAGTGTGAGGAGTGTACCTGGCAATGCCTGAGGTGGCCCAGGGAGTGTCAGAGATGTACCTGGGAGTGTCAGGGGTGTGCCAGGGGTGTCAGGGTGTAGTGCCTGGGGTGTCAGAGGTGTGCCTGGGGTGTCAGAAGGTGTACTGGGAGTGTCGGAGGTGTGCCTGGGAGATGTCAGAGGTGTACTTGGGGGTGTCAGAGGTGTACCTGGGGTGTCAGCGATGTGCCTGGGAGTGTCTGAGATGCCTGGGGTGTCAGACGTGTGCCTAGGGTGTCAGGGGTGCCCTGGGAGTGTGGAGGTGAACCTGGAGTGTCTGAGGTGTGCCTGGGAGTGTCTGAGGTGTGCCTGTGTCAGGGTGTGCCTGGCAGTGTCTGAGGTGTAACTGACAGTGTCAGCGGTGGTACCTGGGAGTGTCAGCGGTGCACCTGGGAGTGTTAGAGGTGTGTGGGGAGTGACAGAGGAGTACCTACGAGTGTCAGGGTGTACCTGGGAGTGTCAGAGGTGGTACCTGGGACTGTCAGAGGTGTTCCTGGGAGTGTCAGAGGTGTACTGGGATTTCAGAGGTGTGCCTGGGAGTGTCAGAGATGTGCCTGAGGTGTCAGGGAGTGCATGGGATTGTCAGAGGTGTACCTGGCAGTGTCAGAGGTGTACCTGGGAGTGTCAAAGATGTACCTGGGGTGTCAGAGATGTGCCTGGGGAGTGTCAGGGGTACCTGGGATTGTCAGAGGTGTACCTGGCATTGTCAGGAGGTGTGCCTGGGAGTGTCAGGTGTGCAGGGGTGTCAGAGGTGTGCCTGAGAGTGTCAGGTGTGCCTGGGGAGTGTCAGAGGTGTGCCCTGGGGTGTCAGGTGTGCCTGGGAGTGTGAGGTGTGCCTGGGAGTGTCTGGGGTGTGCCTGGGAGTGTCGGGGTGTGCCTGGGGTGTCGGAGGGTGTGCCTGGGGTGTCAGAGGTGTACCTGGGGTGTCGGGCTGTGCCTGGGGTGTGGGAAGTGTGCCTGGGAGTGTCAGAGGTGTACCTGGGAATGTCAGAGGTGTGCTTGGGAGTGTCAGGGTGTGTCACGAGTGTCAGAGGGTGCCTGGGGTGTCTGAGTGTGCCTGGGAGTGTCAGACGTGTGCCTGGGAGTGTCAGAGGTGCACTTGGGAGTGTCAGAGGTGTACCTTGCAGTGTCTGAGAGGTGTGCCTGGGGAGTGTCTGGGGTGTGCCTGTGTGTCTGAGGTGTGCCTGTGGCAGTGTCAGGTGTGCGGCACTGTCGGCAGTCAGCGGTGCACCTGGGAGTGTCAGGGGTGTATAAGGGGGTGACAGATGGTACCTAGGGTGTCAGAGGTGTGCCTGGGGTGTCAGAGGTGAACCTGGGAATTTCAGAGGTGTGCCTGGGGAGTGTCAGAGATGTACCTGGGAGTGTCACAGGAGTGCCTGGGATTGTCAGAGGTGTACCTGGGAGTGTCAGAGGTGTGCCTGGGAGTGTCGGAGGTGTACCTGGGATTGAGGTGTGCCTGGGGGTGTCTGGGGTGTGCAGGAGTGTCTGGGGTGTACCTGGGGTTTTGGGGTGTACCTGGGGTGTGAGGAATGTACCTGAGGTGTCAGGGAGTGCCTGGGAGTCTGAAGGTGTGCCTGGGAGTATCAGGTGTGCCTGGGGAATATCGGAGGTGTGCAGGGGGTGTGGAGCACCAGGGGTGTCAGTGCCTGGGAGTGTCAGAGGTTTGCCTGGGAGTGTCAGAGGTGTGCCTGGGAGTGTCAGAGGTGTACCTGGGGAGTGTCAGAGGTTTACCTGGGAGTGTCAGGGGTGTACCTGGGAGTGTCTGAGGTGTGCCTGGGGGTGTCTGAGGTGTACCTGGGAGTGTCAGAGTGTGCTGCAGGGAGTGTCGGACGTGTACCTGGGGCAGAGGTGTGCAGGGAATGTCAGTGGAGTACTTGGGGAGTGTCAGAGGTGTGCCTGGGAGTGTCAGGGTGTGCCTTGGGTGTCAGAGGTGTACCTGGGAGTGTCAGAGGTGTACCTGGGAGTGTCAGAGGTGTGACTGGGGAGTGTCAGAGGTGCACTTGGGAGTGTCAGGAGGTGCTGTGGGTGTCTGGTGTGCCTGGGGTGTCTGAGGTTGCCTGGCAGTGTCAGCGGTGTACCTGGCAGTGTCAGAGGTGTAACTGGCAGTGTCAGCGGTGTGCCTGGGGTGTCGGCGGTGCCTGGGAGTGTTAGAGGTGTATCAGGGACTGTCAGTGGGTACCTAGGAGTGTCAGAGGTGTACCTGGGAGTGTGAGAAGTGTGCCTGGAGTGTCTGGGGTGTGCCAGCAGTGTCAGAGGTGTGCCTGGGGAGTGTCAGGGGTGTACCTGGGAGTGTCAGTGGAGTGCCTGGGAGTGTCAGAGGTGTACCTGGGAGTGTCAGAGGTGTGCCTGGGAGTGTCAGGTGTACCTGGGAGTGTCGGAGGTGTGCACTGGGGAATGTCAGGAGTGTGCCTTGGGAGTGTCAGAGGTGTGTCTGGGAGTGTCAGCGATGTGCCTGGGAGTGTCTGAGAGGTGCCTGGGGAGTGTCAGAGGTGTGCCTTGGAGTGTCAGGGGTGCGCTGGGAGTGTCAGGGTGTGCCTGGCTGTGTCTGGGGTGTGCCTGGCATTGTCTGAGGTGTAACTGACAGTGTCAGCAGTGTGCCTGGGAGTGTCAGCAGTGCACCTGGGAGTGTTAGAGGTGTATGGGGAGTGACAGAGGAGTACCAGGAGTGTCAGAGTGTGCACGAGTGTCAGAGGTGTACCTGGGAGTGTCAGAGGTGTTCTGGGAGTGTCAGAGGTGTACCTGGGAATTTCAGAGGTGTGCCTGGGAGTGTCAGAGATGTGCCTGAGAGTGTCACAGGGTACCTGGGATTGTCAGAGAGGTGTACCTGGCAGTGTCAGAGGTGTACCTGGGAGTGTCAAAGATGTGCCTGGGAGTGTCAGAGATGTGCCTGGGGTGTCACAGGGTGCCTGGGATTGTCAGAGGTGTGCCTGGCAGTGTCAGAGGTGTGCCTGGGAGTGTCTGGGGTGTACCTGGGGTGTCAGGGTGTGCCTGAGAGTGTCAGAGGTGTGCCTGGGAGTGTCAGAGGTGTGCCCGGGGTGTCAGGAGGTGCCTGGGAGTGTGAGAGGTGTGCCTGGGAGTGTCTGGGGTGTGCCTGGGGAGTGTCAGAGGTGTACCTGAGGTGTCGGAGGTGTGCCTGGGGTGTCAGGGTGTGCCTGGGAGTGTCGGAGCTGTACCTGGGGTGTCAGAAGTGTACCTGGAGTGTCGGAGGTGTACCTGGGAATGTCAGGTGTACCTGGGGTGTCAGAGGTGTATCTGGGAGTGTCAGAGGTGTGCCTGGGAGTGTCTGAGGTGTGCCTGGGGTGTCAGACGTGTGCCTGGGAGCACGAGGTGCCTGCTGGAGTGTCAGAGGTGCACCTTGCAGTGTCTGAGGTGTGCCTGGGGAGTCTGAGGTGTGCCTGGCAGTGTCAGGGGTGTACCTGGCAGTGTCTAAGGTGTAACTGGCAGTGTCAGCGGTGTGCCTGGGGAGTGTCAGCGGTGTGCCTGGGAATTTCAGGAGTGTACCTGGGGTCAGAGATGTGCCTGGGAGGTGTCAGCAGGTACCTGGGATTGTCAGAGGTGTGCCTGGGGAGTGTCAGAGGTGTGCCTGGGAGTGTCAGAGGTGTGCCTGGGGAGTGGGGCTGTACCTGGGGTGTAAGGGGTGTGCCTGGGGTGTCTGGGGTGTACCTGGGGTTTGGGGTGTGCCTGGGGTGTCAGAGATGTGCCTGAGAGTGTCACAGAGTGCCTGGGAGTCTGAAAGGTGTACCTGGGAGTATCGGAGGTGTGCCTGGGAATATCGGAGGTGTACCAGGGAATGGCAGTGGGCACCAGGAGTGTCAATGGAGTGCCTGGGAGTGTCAGAGGTTTACCTGGGAGTGTCAGAGGGTGTGCCTGGGAGTGTCAGAGGTGTATCTGGGAGTGTCAGACGTTGCCTGGGAGTGTCAGGGTGTACCTGGGAGTATCTGGGGTGTAGCCTGGGGTGTCTGAGGTGTGCCTGGGAGTGTCAAGTGTGCCTGGGAGTGTCAGTGGTGTATCTGGGAGTGTCAGTGGATGTACCTGGGGAGTGTCTGAGGTGTACCTGGGAGTGTCAGACGTGTGCCTAGGGAGTGTCAGGGTGCACAGGGGTGTCAGAGGTGAACCTGGAGTGTCTGAGGTGTGCCTGGGGTGGTCTGAGGTGTACCTGGCTGTGTCTGATGTGTGTGGCATTGTCTGAGGTGTAACTGACAGTGTCAGCAGTGTACCTGGAGTGTCAGCTGTGCACCTGGGAGTGTTAGAGGTGTATTAGGGAGGTGACAGGGAGTACCTCACAGTGTCAGAGGTGTACCTGGGAGTGTCAGAGGTGTACCTGGGAGTGTCAGAGGTGGGGTGTCAGAGGGTGCCTTGGGTGTCTGGGGTGTACCTGGGAGTGTCTGAGGTGTGCCTGGCAGTGTCAGCGGTTATCTGGCAGTGTCTGGGGTGTGCCTGGCAGTGTGTGTGGCTGGCAGTGTCAGCGGTGTGCCTGGGGTGTCAGCGGTGAAGAGGTGTATAAGGGGGTGACAGATGAGTGCCTAGAGGTGTCAGAGATGTGCCTGGGGAGTGTCAGAGAGGTGTACCTGGGAATTTCAGAGAGTGTACCTGGAGTGTCAGAGATGTGCCTGAGGTGTCACAGGAGTGCCTGGGATTGTCAGAGTGTGCCTGGGGTGTCAGAGGTGTGCCTGGGGTGGCGGAGGTGTGCCTGGGGTGAGAAGTGTACCTGGGGTGTCTGGGGTGTGCCTGGGGTGTCTGGGGTGTGCCTGGGGTTTAGAGGTGTGCGCTTGAGATGTGCCTGAGAGTGTCACCTGGGAGTCTGAAAGGTGTGCCTGGGGTATCGGAGGTGTACCTGGGAATATCGGAGGTGTGCCAGGGAATGGCAGTGGAGCACCAGGGGTGTCAATGGAGTACCTGGGGTGTCAGAGGCTTGCGTGGGAGTGTCAGAGGTGTGCCTGGGAGTGTCAGAGGTGTATCTGGGAGTGTCAGACGTTTGGGGAGTGTCAGAGGTGTGCCTGGGGGTATCTGGGGTGT
>NW_024742367.1:0-8947 GCF_018991925.1 Homarus americanus
TGTAGAAGCTTCTTACCAAATTGGCAGATGAGGTCGTGGTGATGGTCAGTGAGAGTCTAAAGGGTCGGTCAGTGTGTTGAGCGCTTCTTGATATGTGGAGTAGGAAGGGTAGAGAATAATCTTGCATGGCCTCTTTTGCACTTTTTCGAGGTGTTTACGTTGTGTGGCATTTAGGGAGGAAGACCAGGTGGAGGAGGCATAGGTGAGCTTGGGAAGTATGAATGTTGTGTAAACACTGAGGAGCTCGTGTGCAGGACCACCGAGGGACTTGAGTCGGCGTAGGAGGTGGAGACGGAAACTGGAGGATTTGATAACTTCACTGACGTGTGGTTTCTAATTTAGTTTATTGTCTATATGTATGTGTGTGTGTGTGTGTGTGTGTATATACTACTGTACTTTTTAGATCCTCCTACGCAACCTAACCTATTATAGTTAAGTATAGTAGGCTATACACTATTTTGTTAGTATGTGTTATAAAATGAAATTGCATGTTATTATTATTAATATTATTATTATTAATATTATTATTATTAAGTAATGGTGATGTGTGTTGTGTGGTATTGTTAATGTGCATGCTAATATAATACTAAGTTGCCCGCCAGATTTCCTCAGAGATGGGAGGAGCACATTGGCGGCGGTGTTGTTTATACTCCGCCCGATTACTGATTCCTATTCACCGAGCCAGAGCTGGCGGGCGGCGTGTTATGTGCCACGTTTTGTTTCCCATTGGGCGTACCGCTCAGCTGGGGAGTAGGAGATTTCATAAAAAGAAAGTTTGAGTGGAGAGCACACCTTTTCCTTCACCTACAGTTATCTTAGACCATCTACTAGTATAATAGTTTGCACAAAAATACTCTACACTCTTTCTAGGTTATTGTTATGTTGTTTTTTTTTTTTTTGACTTCTCATCAGATTGTGCATTCAACTAATATACACTATTAGTGTGTTTATTATTATGTTTTATAGTATTATTTCGTATAATATTGGGTAACACAATTATAGTCACTAATATACACTATTAGTGTGTTTATTATTATGTTTTATAGTATTATTTCGTATAATATTGGGTAACACAATTATAGTCTCTAGTATAGTTTATTATTGGGGTTTATAGCAGTTTGTGGTCTAATAGTATCATGCTTTATGAGTGGTGTTCTATGTAGTGATGATTAGGCAATAAAATATGCTTTGGGTGTTTATAGCAGTTTTTGTGGTCTACTAGTATCATGCTTTATGGGTGGTGTTCTATGTAGTGATGATTAGGCCATAAAATATGCTTTTGGTTTATTGCTAACAAAATATACTTTGCTCTACCGCTGTCGTGCAAAACATGGTGAAACTTACATACACCGTTAATAAAGTATTCATGGAAGAAGAAGAAGAAGAAGAAGAAGAAGAAGAAGAAGTAAGAGGAAGAATTGTGGAGGGAATGAACAGTGAGACAATGTAAAGCCTCCGGGATGGCGGCAGCGTTTCTGTTATTAATATATAATAAGACAATAGGAAAATATGTTGTTGTCTCTACCTGTATTATTACCTTTGCGATAGCATGGTTCCATTTTGGGAGGACAGAGGAAGGAGCAGGAGGTTAGGAAGGGAGAGATAGTGTCTGTGATCCTCGGGTCACCACTCCTCGGATTGTGTCAGTTCAAGTTTAGAAGCTCCAACAACTTTCCCTGAATACGAATTCGCAACCTTTCGATTTACAACAGGTACCTACTTACTGCTACAGTAGGTAGGTGAACAGGGACCAAGGGGGCTAGGAAGAGTGTCCAAACAACTTGCCTGTGTGATGTAGTCGTGGCCAGAATTAGGTTAGGATACAGACACATCTGGCTAGTTAGTAACGCTGTACCCATACCGGAACACTCAGCATGTAAACTTGGTGATACACCTTTAAAGCACTACTATATTATTGAATGTGACACTGTCAAAGATTTCAGGCCACCTGACTTATTGTATCTTGAACTATGTCATTACTTCATTGAGGACATTACATTCTTGCTGTTTATCCCAAATTGGCTAGCTAGCCCACACTGATTAGTCTACAATTAGAATATGACTCCAATGTATGCTGCTGGTAAATGTGTACTGTCAATGAATAGGCAAACTAAAAAAAAGAAGGTCTCATCCCTTGCTACTGCTGCTGCTGCTAAAGCTGCTGCTGCTGCTGCTAAAGCTGCTTCTGCTGCTGCTAAAGCTGCTTCTGCGCCCTTCTAAGTCCCGTTTAAGTCCCCCACCCCAGGCCCCCACAGTACCCCTTCACATCTACACCATTCAAAAACAATTACACTCAATTTGCACAATACTATGCTAATTATACGTAAAATAGAGTGTTATCCTGCAAAACGTTGATGTCGTATATTTCTCTCTTTAAGTGATATCCTGTGGCTCCGAAAGGAGCCTGTTTGGTTAGGTTGTCTTGTGTGAACGAACCTTGGGTTCTTATTTCTTCTCTGTCTTCTTGGGGAGGAGCACAGCTTGGATGTTAGGAAGGACACCCCCTTGGGCAATGGTGACTCCAGACAGGAGCTTGTTCAGCTCCTCGTCATTGCGAATGGCAAGCTGAAGATGACGTGGGATAATGCGGGTCTTCTTGTTGTCGCGGGCGGCGTTACCGGCCAGCCCGAGCACTTCTGCTGCCAGGTACTCCATGACGGCTGCAAGGTACACAGGGGCACCTGCACCAACGCGCTCAGCATAGTTGCCCTTACGCAAGAGACGGTGGATTCTACCCACGGGGAACTGGAGTCCGGCCCTGCTAGAACGGGACTTTGACTTGCCCTTCACTTTGCCTCCCTTGCCGCGTCCTGACATGTTGCTGCTGCTGCTTTTCGTGATAGGAGTTAAATTTCCGCCCGCCACCTTGGCCTTTTATACCAAGCTCAGGATCAGGCCAGGTGGCCGTCTCGCGGACCCAACCAATGTAAGAGAGCCGTAGCTGCAGCCAGTCTGATCCTGAGCGGCCCGCTCGGTATATAAGGAAAAGTTAGTCGGGCCAGTTTTCAATTCTCTTGCTCCGCGCCACGAGTAACTGTGCCGCCATGCCTCCCAAAACTTCCGGAAAGGCTGCCAAGAAGGCTGGAAAGGCCCAGAAGGCCATTGCCAAGGGTGACAAGAAGAAGAAGCGCAGGAGGAAGGAAAGCTACAGCATCTACATCTACAAGGTACTGAAGCAAGTGCACCCCGACACAGGAGTCTCCTCCAAAGCTATGTCCATCATGAACTCTTTCGTGAACGACATCTTCGAGCGCATCGCTGCCGAAGCTTCCCGCCTGGCGCACTACAACAAACGCTCCACCATTACAAGTCGGGAAATCCAGACAGCTGTCCGACTCTTGCTGCCCGGTGAACTGGCCAAGCATGCCGTGTCTGAGGGCACCAAGGCTGTCACCAAGTACACCTCTTCCAAGTAAGAGGTTACTTGTGCACAACAAACACGCCATCCCACTACTACAACTTAATCGGCTCCATCGGAGCCACAGTTACATGTTAAAGAGACAGTTACCGACAGTGATATATTGAGAGGGAAATAAATAAAAAAAAAATTATAATAATCTGCATTCTCTATTGGCGTAGAAACCGGACTAAATCGAAACATAATAAATAAATAAATAAATTCTGCGTGGAGTAGTTGTACACCCACTGCAAAGTGACATACATGGAGTGTGTTTGGGCTTCATTTCTTGTTTGCAGCACGCCTATTTCATGTAAACAATTTTTTTTTTTTTATTTTATTGTATGTTCTTTTATTTTATTTATTTATTTACTTACTTATTCTTTATATATTTATTTGTTACTAGCTCTTGTTTGTTGCACCCACCCACCTCCCGAATTGATGACCTACTATACAATCGTACCTCCACGAATGTTACCAACTTACCGTTAGGCGATTTGGGTAACCGAAATTAACGCTCTCCGACCACCAACCATTTAGATTGTCATGAAAATTATCTTCAGAACAGTTCTTTGGCCCTGAGAAGGGCCGAGTTATAGATGTCTGGTAGGTTTTGTTGTGCTTTTTGTTTTTCCCCAAGGAAGAGGACTTAAGCACGCTCTCCGCGGATGCGCCGGGCCAGCTGGATGTCCTTGGGCATGATGGTAACGCGCTTGGCGTGAATGGCACACAGGTTGGTGTCCTCGAAAAGACCCACCAGGTAAGCCTCAGAGGCTTCCTGCAGAGCCATGACGGCAGACGACTGGAAGCGCAGGTCAGTCTTGAAATCCTGGGCGATCTCACGCACCAGGCGCTGGAAGGGCAGCTTCCTGATGAGTAGCTCTGTGCTCTTCTGGTAACGACGGATCTCACGAAGGGCGACGGTTCCGGGCCTGTAACGATGGGGCTTCTTGACACCACCGGTGGCTGGGGCGGACTTGCGAGCTGCCTTGGTGGCAAGCTGCTTCCGTGGAGCCTTGCCTCCAGTGGACTTGCGGGCAGTCTGTTTAGTACGGGCCATCTCGACGACGAAATAGTCAATACGGGCGGCCCGGCAGGCGGGCGGGCTTATATACAGACATTCTCCACCTCAGTGGCCACCTCATTGGCCACGAGTGCCGCATGCGTCATCCGCAAGCTACGCCCCACCTCCAAGAGGGAGGGACGGCCTTGGATGAACGATACTACCGCTGCGTCCACAGCACGCCACCTACTCCCACCAAACCGTGGGCATCGGACACCACTCCACCCTACCCAAGGAAGCTCAACTGGCGTGGGTAACTATGCCAGTCAAGCCCTACTGCAGACCGAAACGGTGTTACAAATGCCAGCACTATGGACACACTGTAAACAAGTGTGAGGCGCAGGAAGACACCTGCTCCATGTGTGGCAGCCCTGGACACCGCTACACGGCCTGCCCCAACACAGAGAAAAAATGCGTTGCCTGTGGTGGCCCACACTCCTCCGCCGACCGGACCTGCCCCAGATGGAAGGAGGAATGCAGGGTAGCCCAGGCTCGTCTTGAGAAAAAACTGAGCTACAAAGAGGCCCTCCTTGCTGTACGCTCCCAAGAAAAGAAAAAACCAGCAGTAAAGAAAAACCAAGAAACGAAAACTCAACAGAAGCAGCCCACCACACAGAACCAAGAACACCACGTGGCCCGTGGTGCTGAAGCCCACGCGGCCAGTGGTGCTGAAGCCCACGTGGTCAACCTCTCCCTCTCTGAATTCTTCCACACCTATGAGGACTTAAAATACGAGGAAGACGAACAAGAAGACCCAAACACAAACGAATGGACAATTCAAGAGAGCAAGAAGAGAAGGAGAGAGAGAAGAAAATCGACATCAAGCTAAGAAGACCAAGACATCCCCTCCACACAAGAAACCAAAACACAATCAAGCCGACCAAGCACTGAACATCCATTGCCCAACCCAACACGCACCTGACGCCTGACCTGACGCTTGACCTGACGCTTGACCTGACGCTTGACCTGACGCTAGCCTGGCCTTGTCTTGTCGCCTCCCTGCCGCGTCCAGCCGGGTTGTTGCTGCTGCCCCCATCTTATAATCCCTCACGCAAGCGGTGTTTAGCCACTGCATCTGTTCTCTCCTCCTAAAATTCACTTCAATCCTCCCTTTATTCTTCTCCTGAACCTCCTTCCCCCCTGTCACTAGCATTTTTCGATTCGATTCGGCGAAGCCACACCAGGACCACCTGTAGTAGCAACCACAACAACATGACTGGACGAGGCAAAGGAGGCAAGGGACTTGGAAAGGGTGGCGCCAAGCGTCATCGTAAGGTGCTTCGTGACAACATCCAGGGTATCACCAAGCCCGCCATTCGTCGTCTAGCTCGGCGTGGAGGTGTTAAACGTACATCCGGCCTCATCTACGAGGAGACCCGCGGCGTCCTCAAGGTGTTTCTGGAGAACGTCATCCGTGACGCCGTCACCTACACCGAGCACGCAAAAAGGAAGACCGTCACCGCCATGGATGTGGTGTATGCCCTGAAACGGCAGGGCCGCACCCTTTATGGTTTTGGTGGTTAATCAACCTGATGGACGGGCGCACACCACCACCACCACCACGACAAACAAATATACGGACCTAATTTTAGGTCCACATTTAAATCGCTAAAGAGTTGGTTAGACACTGAGTAAATCGTTGAAAATATATCCAATAACATGATCCTCTCTAATTCTGGACTTGTGGTATGAGTATAGGTTGTGTGTGAACGTGTTGGAACCACTTCCTAATAATTGTCAGTCAGTCAGTCAACATTCACCTAACCTCCAGGTACCTCACCTAACTTCCTGTAGCGTCACCGAACCTCACGAAATGTAACCCAATGTAGTTTATAATCTATCCTAACATGACATAACATAACCACGCACTATATTACTTCGGTAAGAGTAATGAGTTTTAATACGCAAAGTTGCAGTTATCATTCATTCATACATACATACATACATACATACATAACATGCTAGTGGCAGGGGGGGATTGAAGTGAATTTTAGGAGGATAGAATAGGTGCAGTGGCTAAACAGCGCTTGCGTGAGGGACTTTAAGCAGCAACTCGCCTGGATGCGGCAGGATAGAGTCAGGTCAAGCGTCCGGTGCATGTTGGGTTCCGCCATGGTTTCTCAGTGTTTGGTCGGCTTGATTGTGTGTGTTGTTTTCTTGTTTGGAGGAAATGTCTTGGTATTCTTCTTCTTAGCTTGAAGTTGATTTTCTTCTAACTCTTCTCCTCTTGTTGTTCGTCTTCCTCGTGTCTGCTATCATTCTGTAAAGACTCTATATATGTATGTAGGTATGAGTGAGTAACAGTTGCCGGTTACAGTGATACTTCATATTGGCTGGTGTTGTACTGTATGGCTTCGGTATTTCTTAATATACAAACGGCACCGTTAGGGGATTGAGGTATTTAAAAACCAGCCTACATTACTTATATATAGAAATAAATAATGTGGCTTGGACAATAATGACGACTACTCTCTCCTACCTTCCCCAAACAAGGGCTTTTCGAAAGTATACATTGGACACAAATGACTTAGTACATCATACATTGGTGGTTTAACAAAAGCCCTCATTAGAGAAAGGTGAAGGAGCACACAGTGAACATACAGATTAATGTTTGCACGCGTAGATCATGTAAGGTGAGATGTTGAACACCAGACACGTAGTGTAGTAACTCCCTCACAGATGGCGTTATGAGGGGCCTGATGATGTAGCAGTTACCTCACAGATGGTGTTATGAGGAACTTCACATGATGATGCTGTAGCAAAACATTCACTACGTGGTGTCGTAGCATCTTGGGGACACCACGTGGTCGACATGACTCACTCATTCAAGTGGGTGAGGTGTGGTCCCAGGCCTCTCTATCGTGGAGTCTCAGGGGAAGTATAACTGGGTACCTGGGACCTCACTGTGTGAAGGTGGTTAGCTAGCTTGGGTAAGACTCAACTGCCGAGTTGTTTTTCACTGAGTTAAGCACTGTTCACCACTATTCATCACTGGTTCCATTCCTTTGCCAAATGAGATAGTACCTTATGGCAAGAACTTGTTGATAGTCCGGTGGGGAGGAGGGTTCAGGGGAGTGAGTTGGTATGGGCCAACATATAAATAATAATAATAATAATAATAATAATTAACGGTTTATTGAAAGAGCTTGGCAGCCAGAAGGCTGAAAATATACAGTTACATATTTGGGGAATGGGTTACGAATTACAAATAATATACAAGTAACATGAGTGACACAAATAAGACATAGAATAACTAGCTGGGGAAAAGCTCAAACTACAGTTCATTTCAACATAGTGACAGTGCAAGGAGTAGTGTTTACTGGGAGTGAGTACACTGATTTATTACAAGTTATCGATAATTTTTACAATGGTTGGGACTGGGCTGTTCTTATAGCGATCAGTTCGTGCACGTATGGGCTGGGCTGGATGCGGTTGTGGTGTCGAAGAGCAATTCTCGGACTGGGGATCTCAGGTGGTAGTAGGAGCCGGTGTCGGGGATGGTGTAGAAGCTTCTTACCAAATTTGCAGATGAGGTCGTGGTGATGGTCAGTGAGAGTCTAAAGGGTCAGTGTGTTGAGCGCTTCTTGATATGTGGAGTAGGAAGGGTAGAGAATAATCTTGCATGGCCTCTTTTGCACTTTTTCGAGGTGTTTACGTTGTGTGGCATTTAGGGAGGAAGACCAGGTGGAGGAGGCATAGGTGAGCTTGGGAAGTATGAATGTTGTGTAAACACTGAGGAGCTCGTGTGCAGGACCACCGAGGGACTTGAGTCGGCGTAGGAGGTGGAGACGGAAACTGGAGGATTTGATAACTTCACTGACGTGTGGTTTCTAATTTAGTTTGTTGTCTATATGTATGTGTGTGTGTGTGTGTGTGTGTGTGTGTGTGTGTGTGTGTGTGTGTATACTACTGTACTTTTTAGATCCTCCTACGCAACCTAACCTATTATAGTTAAGTATAGTAGGCTATACACTATTTTGTTAGAATGTGTTATAAAATGAAATTGCATGTTATTATTATTAATATTATTATTATTAATATTATTATTATTATTATTAGTAGTAGTATTATTATTATTATTATTATTGTTATTATTATTACATGCTAATATAATACTAAGTTGCCCGCCAGATTTCCTCAGAGATGGGAGGAGCACATTGGCGGCGGTGTTGTTTATACTCCGCCCGATTACTGATTCCTATTCACCGAGCCAGAGCTGGCGGGCGGCGTGTTATGTGCCACGTTTTGTTTCCCATTGGGCGTACCGCTCAGCTGGGGAGTAGGAGATTTCATAAAAAGAAAGTTTGAGTGGAGAGCACACCTTTTCCTTCACATACAGTTATCTTAGACCATCTACTAGTATAATAGTTTGCACAAAAATACTCTACACTCTTTCTAGGTTATTGCTATGTTTTTTTGTTTTTTTTTGACTTCTCATCAGATTGTGCATTCAACTAATATACACTATTAGTGTGTTTATTATTATG
>NW_024742369.1:0-18590 GCF_018991925.1 Homarus americanus
TCGAGAGTAAAACAAAGTCCCCTGATCGAGTATAACAAAGGCCCCTGATCGAGTATAACAAAGTCCCCTGATCGCGTATAACAAAGCCCCGGATCGAGCATAACAAAGGCCCCTGGTCGAGCATAACAACGTCCCCTGGTCGAGTATAACAAAGTCCCCTGATCGAGAGAAACAAAGTCCCCTGGTTGCATATAACAAAGTCACCTGATCGAGTATAACAAAGTCCCTTGATCGAGTATAACATAGTCCCCTGATCGAGTATAACAAAAAGGCTCCTGGTCGAGCATAACTAAGTCCCCTGGTCGAGTAAAACAAAGTCTCCTGATCGAGTAAAACAAAGTCCCCTGGTCGAGTATGACAAAGTCCAATGATCGAGTATAACAAAGCCCCCTGATCGAGAAAAACAAAGTCCCCTGATTGAGTATAACAAAGTCCCCTGATCGAGTAAAACAAAGTCCGAAGGCGAGTATAACAAATTCCCCTGATCGAGAGAAACAAAGTCACCTGATCGAGTAAAACAAAGTCCCCTAGTCAAGTATAACAAAGGCCCCTAATCGAGTATAACAAAGACCTCTGATTGAGTATAACAAAGTCCCCTGAGCGAATATAAAAAAGGCCCCTGGTCGAGCATAACAAACTCCCCTGGTCGAGTATAACAAAGTCCCCTGATCGAGTAAAACAAAGTCCAAAGGCGAGTATAACAAATTCCCCTGATCGAGAGAAACAAAGTCACCTGATCGAGTAAAACAAAGTCCCCTAGTCAAGTATAACAAAGGCCTCTAATCGAGTATAACAAAGACCTCTGATTGAGTATAACAAAGTCCCCTGAGCGAATATAAAAAAGGCGCCTGGTCGAGCATAACAAAGTCCCCTGGTCGAGTATACCAAAGTCCCCTAATCGAGTTAAACAAAGTCCCCTGGTAGAGTATAACAAAGTCCCCTGATCGAGAGAAACAAAGTCCCCTGGTCGAGTATAACAAAGTCCCCTGATCGAGTATAACAAAGGTCCCCTGGTCGAGTATAACAAAGTCCCCTGGTCGAGGTATAACAAAGCCCCTCATCGAGTAAAACAAAGTCCCTGATCGAGGTATAACAAAGTCCCTGATCGAGTATAACAAAGTCTCCCTGATCAGGTATAACAAAGCCCGGATCGAGCATAACAAAAGGACCCTGGTCGAACATAACAAAGTCTTCTGGTCGAAGGTATAACAAAGTCTAATCAGGAGAAACAAAGTCCCCTGGTTGCATATAACAAAAGTCCCTGATCCGAGAATAACAAAAGTCCTGATCAGGTATAACAAATCCTGATAGGAGGTATAACAAAACCTGGTCGAGCATAACTATGTCCCTGGTCGAGAGTATAACAAAGTCAACTGATCGAGCATAACAAAGGCACCCGGGTCGAGTATAACAAAGTCACCTGGTCGAGTATAACAAAGTCCCCTGATCGAGTAAAACAAAGTCCCCTGGCCGAGTATAATAAAGTCCGCTGATCGAGTATAACAAAGCCCCGGATCGAGCATAACAAAGGCCCCTGGTCGAGCATAGCAAATTCCCCTGGTCGAGTATAACAAAGTCCCCTGATCGAGCATAAGGCCCCTTGTCGAGTATAACAAAGTCTCCTGGTCGAGTATAACAAAGTCCCCTGATCGATATAACAAAGTCCCCTGATCGAGTATAACAAACGCCCCTGATCGAGTATAACAAAGCCCCAATGATCGAGTATAACAAACACCCCTGATCAAATATAAAAAGTCCCCTGATCGAGTTATCAAAGCCCCCTTGTCGAGTATAACAAAGTCTCCTCATCGAGTATAACAAAGTTCCTTGATCGAGTATAACAAAGTTCCCAAATCGAGTATATCAAAGGCCCCTGATCGAGTATTGCAAAGTACCCTGATCGAGTATAACAAACTCCCCTGATCATGTATACCAAAGTCCCCTGACCGAGTATAACAAAGTCACCTGATCGCGTATAACAAAGTCCCCTGCTCGAGTATAACAAAGTCACCTGATCGAGCATAAGAAACGCCCCTGATCGAGTATAACAAAGCCGCCTGGTCGAGTATAACAAAGTCCCCTGGGCGAGTAAAACAAAGTCCCCTGATCGAGTATAACAAAGTCGTCTGATCGAGGTATAACATAGTCCCCTGGTCGAGAGCATAACAAAAAGGCCCTGGTCGGTATAAAAACGTCCTGATTACAGTATAACAAAGTCCCCTGGGCGACTATAACAAGTCCATGATCGAATAAAACAAAGCCCCTGATCAGGTATAACAAAAGTCCCCTGATCGAGTATAACAAAGGCCTCTGTTTGAGTATAACAAAGTCCCTGAACGATTACAACAAAGTCCCCTGATCGAGTATAACAAAGTCCCCTGATCGAGTATAACAAAGCCCCGGATCGTGAATAACAAAGGCCCCTGGTCGAGCATAACAAAGTCCCCTGGTCGATTATAACAAAGTCCCCTGATCGAGAGAAACAAAGTCCCCTGGTCGAGTATAACAAAGTCCCCTGGTCAAGTAAATCAAAGTCCCCTCATCGAGTATAACAAAGTCCCGTGATCGAGTATAACAAAGTGCCCTAATCGAGTATAACAAAGCCCCGGATCGAGCATAACAAAGGCCCCTGGTCGAGCATAACAAAGTCCCCTGGTCAAGTATAACAAAGTCCCCATGTCAACAGAAACAAAGTCACCTGGTCAAGTATAACAAAGTCCACTGATCGAGTATAACAAAGTCCCCTGATCGAGTATAACAAAGTCCCCTTATCGAGTATAACAAAAAGGCTCCAGGTCGAGCATAACAAAGCTCCCTGGTCGAGTATAACAAAGTCTCCTGATCGAGTAAAACAAAGTCCCCTGGTCGAGTATAACAAAGACCCCTGATCGAGTATAACAAAGCCCCTTGATAGAGAAAAACAAAGTCCCCTGATTGAGTATAACAAAGTCACTTGTTCGAGTATAACAAAGTCCCCTGATCGAGCATAACAAAGGCACCCTGGTCGAGTATATTAAAGCCCCCTGATCGAGTATGACAAAGACCCATGAACGAATATAACAAAGTCACCTGATCGAGTATAACAAAGTCCCCTGAATGAGTATAACAAAGGCCCCCGATCGAGTATAACAAAGCCACCTGACCGAGTATAACAAAGTCCCCTAGTCGAGTATAACAAAGTCCCCTGATCGAGTAAAACAAAATCCCCTGGTCGAGTATAACAAAGTCCCTTGATTGAGTATAACAAAGTCCTCTGATCGAGTATAACAAAGTCTCCTGGACGAGCATAACAAAGGCCCCTGGTCGAGTTTAAAAACGTCCCCTGGTCGAGTATAACAAAGTCCCCTGGACGACTATAACAAAGTCTCATGATCGAGTATAACAAAGCCCCCTCATCGAGTATAGCAAAGTCCCCTGATCGAATATAACAAAGCCCCCTGCTCGAGTAAAACAAAGTCCCCTAATTGAGTATAACAAAGTCCCCTGATCGAATATAACAAAGCCCCCTGCTCGAGTAAAACAAAGTCCCTGGTCAAGTAAATCAAAGTCCCCTCATCGAGTATAACAAAGTCCCGTGATCGAGTATAACAAAGTCCCCTAATCGAGTATAACAAAGCCCCGGATCGAGCATAACAAAGGCCCCTGGTCGAGCATAACAAAGTCCCCTGGTCGAGTATAACAAAGTCCCCTTATCGAGATAAACAAAGTCCCCTGGTCGAGTATAACAAAGTCCCCTGGTCAAGTAAATCAAAGTCCCCTCATCGAGTATAACAAAGTCCCGTGATCGAGTATAACAAAGTGCCCTAATCGAGTATAACAAAGCCCCGGATCGAGCATAACAAAGGCCCCTGGTCGAGCATAACAAAGTCCCCTGGTCAAGTATAATAAAGTCCCCATGTCAACAGAAACAAAGTCCCTGGTCTATAACAAGTCACTGGTCGAGTATAACAAAGTCCCTGATCGAGTATAACAAAGTCCCTTATCAGGTATAACAAAAGGTTCAGGTCGAGCATAACAGAGGCTCCTGGTGGAGTATAACAAAGTCTCTGATCGAGGGTAAAACAAAAGTCCCTGAGTGAGGTATAACAAAAAGACCCCTGATCGAGTATAACAAAGCCCCTTGATAGAGAAAAACAAAGTCCCCTGATTGAGTATAACAAAGTCACTTGATCGAGTATAACAAAGTCCCCTGATCGAGCATAACAAAGGCACTCTGGTCGAGTATATTAAAGCCCCTTGATCGAGTATGACAAAGACCCATGAACGAATATAACAAAGTCACCTGATCGAGTATAACAAAGTCCCCTGAATGAGTATAACAAAGGCCCCCGATCGAGAATAACAAAGCCACCTGACCGAGTATAACAAAGTCCCCTGGTCGAGTATAACAAAGTCCCCTGATCGAGTAAAGCAAAGTCCCCTGGTCGAGTATAACAAAGTCCCTTGATTGAGTATAACAAAGTCCTCTGATCGAGTATAACAAAGTCTCCTGGTCGAGCATAACTAAGGCCCCTGGTCGAGTTTAAAAACGTCCCCTGGTCGAGTATAACAAAGTCCCCTGGACGACTATAACAAAGTCTCATGATCGAGTATAAAAAAGCCCCCTCATCGAGTATAGCAAAGTCCCCTGATCGAATATAACAAAGCCCCCTGCTCGAGTAAAACAAAGTCCCCTGATTGAGTATAACAAAGTCCCCTGATCGAATATAACAAAGCCCCCTGCTCGAGTAACACAAAGTCCCCTGATTGAGTATAACAAAGTCCTCTGAACAAGTATAACTAAGTCACCTGATCGAGTATACCAATGTCCCTTGATCGAGTATAACAAAGGCCCCTCATCGAGAATAACAAAGACCCTGAACGAGTACAACAAAATCCCCTGATAGATTATAAGAAAGTCCCCTCATCTAGTATAACAAAGAACCAGATCGAGCATAACAAAGGCCCCTGGTCGAGTATAACAAAGTCCCCTGATCGAGAGAAACAAAGTCCCCTGGTCGAGTATAACAAAGTCCCCTGATCGAATATAACAAAGCCCCCTCATCGGGAAAAACAAAGTCCCCTGATTGAGTATAACAAAGTACTCTGATCGAGTAAATCAAAGTCCCCTCTTCAAGTAAAACAAAGTCCCCTCATCGAGCATAACAAAGTCCCGTGATCGAGTATAACAAAGTCCCCTAATCGAGTATAACAAAGGCCCCTAATCGAGTATAACAAAGTCCCCTGATCGAGTATACCAAAGCCCCGGATCGAGCATAACAAAGGCCCCTGGTCGAGCATAACAAAGTCCCCTGGTCGAGTATAACAAAGTCCCCATGTCAACAGGAACAAAGTACCCTGGTCGAGTATAACAAAGTCCCCTGATCGAGTATAATAAAGTCCCCTGATCGAGTATAACAAAGTCCCCTTATCGAGTATAATAAAGTCCCCTGGTCGAGTAAAACAAAGTCTCCTGATCGAGTATAACAAAGTCCCCTGGTCGAGTATAACAAAGTCCCCTTATCGAGTATAACAAAGCCCTTTGATAGAGAAAAACAAAGTCCCCTGATTGAGTATAACAAAGTCCCCTGATCGAGTATAACAAAGTCCCCTGATCGAGCATAACAAAGGCACCATGGTCGAGTATAACAAAGCCCCCTGATCGAGTATGACAAAGTCCCATGAACGAATATAACAAAGTAACCTGATCATGTATAACAAAGACCCCTGAATGAGTATAACAAAGGCCCCCGATCGAGTATAACAAAGGCACCTGACCGAGTATAACAAAGTCCCCTGGTCGAGTAAAACAAAGTCCCCTGATCGAGTAAGACAAAGTCCCCAGGTCGAGTATAACAAAGTCCCCTGATTGAGTATAACAAAGTCCTCTGATCGAGTATAACAAAATCCCCTGTTCGAGCATAACAAAGGCACCCTGGTCGAGTATAACAATATAACAAAGTCCCCTGATCGAGTATAACAAAGTCCCCTGATCGAGTATAACAAAGTCCCCTGATCGAGTATAACAAAGTCCCCTGATCGAGCGTAACAAAGGCACCCTGTTCGAGTATAACAAAGTCCCCTGGTCGAGTATAACAAAGTCCCTTGATCATGTATAACGAAGGCCCCTGATCGAGTATAACAAAGTCCCCTGATCGAGTATAACAAAACCCCTTGATCGAGTATAACAAAGCCCCCTGATCAAATATAAAAAGTCCCCAGATTGAGTTTAACAAAGTCCCCTCATCGAGTATAACAAAGACCTCTGATCGAGTATAACAAAGTCCCCTGAACGAGTATAACAAAGCCCCCTGATCGAGTATAACAAAGTCCCCTGATCGAGTATAAGAAAGTTCCCTGATCGAGTGTAACAAAGTCCCCTGATCGAGTATAATAAAGTTCCCTGATCGAGTAAAACAAAGTCCCCTGGTCAAGTATAACAAAGGCCCCTAATCGAGTATAACAAAGACCTCTCATTGAGTATAACAAAGTCCCCTGAGCGAATAAAAAAAGGCCCCTCTTCGAGCATAAGAAAGTCCCCTGGTCGAGTATACCAAAGTCCCCTGATCGAGTAAAACAAAGTCCAAAGGCGAGTATAACAAATTCCCCTAATCGAGAGAAACAAAGTCGCCTAATCGAGTAAAACAAAGTCCCCTAGTCAAGTATAACAAAGGCCCCTAATCGAGTATAACAAAGACCTCTGATTGAGTATAACAAAGTCCCCTGAGCGAATATAAAAAAGGCCCCTGGTCGAGCATAACAAAGTCCCCTGGTCGAGTATACCAAAGTCCCCTAATCGAGTTAAACAAAGTCCACTGGTCGAGTATAACAAAGTCCCCTGAACGAGAGAAACAAAGTCCACTGGTCGAGTATAACAAAGTCCCCTGATCGAGTATAAAAAAGCCCCCTCATCGAGAAAAACAAAGTCCCCTGATTGAGTATAACAAAGTACTCTGATCGAGTAAAACAAAGTCCCCTGGTCGAGTAAAACAAAGTCCCCTGATCGAGTATAACAAAGTCCCCTGATCGAGTATAACAAAGTCCTTTGATCGAGTATAACAAAGGCCCCTGATCAAGTATAACAAAGTCCCCTGATCGAGTATAACAAAGCCCCGGATCGAGCATAACAAAAGCCCCTGGTCGAGCATAACAAAGTCCCCTGGTCGAGTATAACAAAGTCCCCTAATCGAGAGAAACAAAGTCCCCTGGTTGCATATAACAAAGTCCCCTGATCGAGTGTAACAAAGCCCCCTGATAGAGAAAAACAAAGTCCCCTGATTGAGTATAACAAAGTCCCTTGATCAAGTATAACAAAGTCCCCTGATCGAGCATAACAAAGGCACCCTGGTCTAGTATAACAAAGCCCCTTGATCGAGTATGACAAAGTCCCATGAACGAATATAACAAAGTCACGTGATCGAGTACAACAAAGTCCCCTGGTCGAGTATAACAAAGTCCCCTGATCGAGTAAGACAAAGTCTCCAGGTCGAGTATAACAAAGTCCCCTGATTGAGTATAACAAAGTCCTCTGATCGAGTATAACAAAGTTCCCAGGTCGAGCATAAGAAAGGCCCCAGGTCGAGTATAAAAACGTCCCCTGATCGAGCATAACAAAGGCACCCTGGTCGAGAATAACAAAGTCCCCTGGTCGAGTATAACAAAGTCCCCTGATCGAGTATAACGAAGGCCCCTGATCGAGTATAACAAAGTCACCCGATCGAGTATAACAAAGCCCCCTTGATCGTGTATAACAAAGACCCCTGATCAAATATAAAAAGTCCCCTGTTTCAGTATAACAAAGTCCCCTCATCGAGTATAACAAATTCCCATGATCGAGCATAACAAAGGCACCCTGGTAGAGTAAGACAAAGTCCCCTGGTCGAGTATAACAAAGTTCCCTGATCGAGAGAAACAAAGTCCCCTGGTCGAGAATATCAAATTCCCGTGATCGAGTATAACAAAGCCCCCTCATCGAGAAAAACAAAGTCCCCTAATTGAGTATAACAAAGTCCCCTGATCGAGTATAACAAAGGCCCCTGATCGAGTAACAAAGTCCCCTGATCGAGTATAACAAAGTCCACTGATGAAGTCAGGTATAACAAAAGTCCCCTGATCGAGTATAACAAGGCCCCTGATCGAGTAACAAAGTCCCTGATCGAGTATAACGATTTGGATCAGGCATAACAAAGGCCCCCTGGTCGAGCATAACAAAAGTCCCCTGGTCAGGTATAACAAAGTCCCCTGATCTGAGAAACAAAAGTCCCCTGATTTGCATATAACAAAGTCCCCTGATCAGGTATAATAAAAATTACATCAGGTTAAACAAGTCCCCTGGTAAAGGTATAACCACAAGTCCCAAGGAAAGAAACAAAATTCCTTCATTGAAATTTATAAAGACCACGATTAAGCATAACAAGCCCCACCATCGAGAAAAGCAGTCCCCCGCAATTGAGTACTTGAGAAGATGCTCTGAGTCAGGTAAAACAAAGTCCCCTGGTCCGGGTAAACAAGGTCCCTGATCGGAGTATAACAAAGTCCCTGATCAAGGTATAACAAAGTCCCTGATCCGAGTATAACAAAGGCCCTGATCAGGTATAACAAGTCCCTGATCAGGTATATAAAGCCCGGATCGAGAGCATAACCGAAGCCCCCTGGTCAAACATAACAAATCCCCTGTCGAGTATAACAAAGTCCCCTAATCGAGAGAAACAAAGGCCCCTGATCGAGTATAACAAAGTCCCCTGATCGAGTATAACAAAAAGGCTCCTGGTCGAGCATAACTAAGTCCCCTGGTCGAGTATAACAAAGTCTCCTGATCGAGTAAAACAAAGTCCCCTGGTCGAGTATAACAAAGTCCAATGATCGAGTATAATAAAGCCCCCTGATCGAGAAAAACAAAGTCCCCTGATTGAGTATAACAAAGTCCCCTGATTGAGTATAACAAAGTCCCCTGATCGAGCATAACAAAGGCACCCTGGTCGAGTATAACAAAGTCCCCTGGTCGAGTATAACAAAGTCCCCTGATCGTGTATAACGAAGGCCCCTGAGCGAGTATAACAAAGTCTCCTAATCGAGTATAACAAAGCCCCCTTGATCGAGTATAACAAAGCCCCCTCATCAAATATAAAAAGTCCCCCGATTGAGTATAACAAAGTTCCCTCATCGAGCATAACAAATTCCCATGATCGAGCATAACAAAGGCACCCTGGTCGAGCATAACAAAGTCCGCTGGTAGACTATAACAAAGTCCCCTGATCGAGTATAACAACGACCTCTGATCGAGTATAACAAAGTCCCCTTATCGAGTATAACAAAAAGGCTCCTGGTCGAGCATAACAAAGTCCCCTGGTCGAGTATAACAAAGTCTCCTGATCGAGTAAAACAAAGTCCCCTGGTCGAGTATAACAAAGACCCCTGATCAAGTATAACAAAGCCCCCTGATAGAGAAAAACAAAGTCCCCTGATTGAGTATAACAAAGTGCCTTGATCGAGTATAACAAAGGCACCCTGGTCGAGTATAACAAAGCCCCCTGATCGAGTATGACAAAGACCCATGAACGAATATAACAAAGTCACCTGATCGAGTATAACAAAGTCCCCTGAATGAGTATAACAAAGGCCCCCGATCAAGTATAACAAAGGCACCTGACCGAGTATAACAAAGTCCCCTGGTCGAGTATACCAAAGTTCCCTGATTGAGTAAAACAAAGTCCCCTGGTCGAGTATAACAATGTCCCCTGATTGAGTATAACAAAGTCCTCTGATCGAGTATAACAAAGTCCCCTAGTCGAGCATAACAAAGGCCCCTGGTCGAGTATAAAAATGTCTCCTGGTCGAGTATAACAAAGTCCCCTGGACGACTATAACAAAGTCCCATGATCGAGTATAACAAAGCCCCCACATCGAGTATAACAAAGTGCCCTGATCGAATATAACAAAGCCCCCTGCTCGAGTAAAACAAAGCCCCCTGATTGAGTATAACAAAGTCCCCTGATCGAATATAACAAAGCACCCTGCTCGAGTAAAACAAAGTCCCTTGATTGAGTATAACAAAGTCCTCTGAACAAGTATAACAAAGTCACCTGATCGAGTATACCAAAGTCCCTTGATCGAGTATAACAAAGGCCCCTCATCGAGTATAACAAAGACCCTGAACGAGAACAACAAAATCCCCTGATCGAGTATAACAAAGTCCCCTGATCGAGTATAACAAAGAACCGGATCGAGCATAACAATGGCCCCTGGTCGAGCATAACAAAGTCCCTGGTCGAGTATAACAAGACCCTGGATCGAGTATAACAAAGTCCCCTGATCGAGTATAACAAAGTCCCCTGATCGAGCTTAACAAAGGCACCCTGGTCTAGTATAACAATGTCCCCTGGTCGAGTATAACAAAGTCCCCTGATTGAGTATAACAAAGTATTCTGATCGAGTATAACAAAGTCCCCTGGTCGAGTATAACAAAGTCCCCTGATCGAGTGTAACAAAGCCCCGGATCGAGCATAACAAAGGCCCCTGGTCGAGCATAGCAAAGTCCCCTGGTCGAGTATAACAAAGTCCCCTGATCGAGCATAAGGCCCCTTGTCGAGTATAACAAAGTCTCCTGGTCGAGTATAACAAAGTCCCCTGATCGATATAACAAAGTCCCCTAATCGAGTATAACAAAGGCCCCTGATCGAGTATAACAAAGCCCCAATGATCGAGTATAACAAAGACCCCTGATCAAATATAAAAAGTCCCCTGATCGAGTTATCAAAGCCCCCTTGTCGAGTTTAACAAATTCTCCTCATCGAGTATAACAAAGTTCCTTGATCGAGTATAACAAAGTCCCCAAATCGAGTATATCAAAGGCCCCCGATCGAGTATAGCAAAGTACCCTGATCGAGTATAACAAACCCCCCTGATCATGTATACCAATGTCCCCTGACCGAGTATAACAAAGTCACCTGATCGAGTATAACAAAGTCGCCTGCTCGAGTATAACAAAGTCACCTTTTCGAGCATAAGAAACGCCCCTGATCGAGTATAACAAAGCCGCCTGGTCGAGTATAATAAAGTCCCCTGGGCGAGTAAAACAAAGTCCCCTGATCGAGTATAGAAAAACCCCCTCATCGAGTATTACAAAGGCCCCTCTTTGAGTATAACAAAGACCCCTGATCGAGTATAACAAAGTCCCATGAACGAATATAACAAAGTCACCTGATCGAGTATACCAAAGTCCCCTGATTGATTATAACAAAAGCCCCTGCTTGAGTATAAAAATGGCCCCTCATCGAGTATAACAAAGTCCCCTAAATGAGTATAACAAAGGCCCCCGATCGAGTATAACATAGGCACCTGACCGAGTATAACAAAGTCCCCTGGTCGAGTATAACAAAGTCCCCTGATTGAGTATAACAAAGTCCTCTGATCGAGTATAATAAAGTCCCCTGGTCGAGCATAACAAAGGCCCCTGGTCGAGTATAAAAACGTCCCCTGGTAGAGTATAACAAAGTCCCCTGGACGACTATAACAAAGTCCCATGATCGAGTATAACAAAGCCCCCTCATCGAGTATGACAAAGGCCCCTGATCGAGTATAACAAAGCCCCTTGATCGAGTATAACAAAGTCCTCTGAACGAGTATAACAAAGTCACCTGATTGAGTGTACCAAAGTCCCCTGATCGAATATAACAAAGGCCTCTGTACGAGTATTACAAAGTCCCAGAACGATTACAACAAAGTCCCCTGATCGAGTATAACAAAGTCCTCTGATCGAGTATAACAAAGCCCCGGATCGTGTATAACAAAGGCCCCTGGTCGAGCATAACAAAGTCCCTGGTCGATTAGAAACAAAGTCCCTGATCCCGAGTAAAACAAAAGTCCCTTGGTCGAGTATAACAAAAGTCCCCTGATCGAAGATATAACAAGCCCCCCTGCTCCGGAAGTAAAACAAAAGTCACCTGATTGAGTATAACAAAGTCCTCTGAACAAGTATAACAAAGTCACCTGATCGAGTACACAAAAGTCCCTTGATCGAGTATAACAAAGGCCCCTAATCGAGTATAACAAAGACCCTGAACGAGTACATCAAAATCCCCTGATCGAGTGTAACAAAGTCCCCTGATCGAGTATAACAAAGAACCGGATCGAGCATAACAAAGGCCCCTGGTCGAGCATAACAAAGTCCCCTGGTCGAGTATAACAAAGTCCCCTGATCGAGTAAAACAAAGTCCCCTGGTCGAGTATAACAAAGTCCCCTGGTCATTAAATCATAGTCCCTCATCAGGCATAACAAAGTCCCGTGATCAGGTATAACAAAGTCCCCTAATCAAGAGTAAAAACAAAGCCCCAGATCGAGCATAACAAAAGGCCCCTGGTCGAGCATAACAAAGTCCCCTGGTCCGGAAATCGCAACCAAAATTTATGTCCAGCAAACAAGAAGTCCCTGGTCGGAGTATAACAAAGTCCACTGATCCGGAGTATAACAAAGTCCCTGATCAGGTATAACAAAGTCCCCTTATCGAGTATAACAAAAAGGCTCCAGGTCGAGCATAACAAAGTCCCCTGGTCGAGTATAACAAAATCTCCTGATCGAGTAAAACAAAGTCCCCTGGTCGAGTATAACAAAGACCCCTGATCGAGTATAACAAAGCCCCCTGATAGAGAAAAACTAAGTCCCCTGATTGAGTATAACAAAGTCACTTGATCGAGTATAACAAAGTCCCCTGATCGAGCATAACAAAGGCACCCTGGTCGAGTATAACAAAGCCCCCTGATCGAGTATGACAAAGACCCAGGAACGAATATAACAAAGTCACCTGATCGAGTATAACAAAGTCCCCTGAATGAGTATAACAAAGGCCCCCGATCTTGTATAAAAAAGGCGCCTGACCGAGTATAACAAAGTCCCCTGGTCGAGTATAACAAAGTCCCCTGATTGAGTATAACAAAGTCCTCTGGTCGAGTATAACACAGCCCCCTTGTCGAGCATAACAAAGGCCCCTGGTCGAGTATAAAAACGTCCCCTGGTCGAGTATAACAAAGTCCCCTGGACGACTATAACAAAGTCCCATGATCGAGTATAACAAAGCCCCCTCATCGAGTATAACAAAGTCCCCTGATCGAATATAACAAAGCTTCCTGCTCGAGTAAAACAAAGTCCCCTGATTGAGTATAACAAAGTCCTCTGAACAAGTATAACAAAGTCACCTGATCGAGTATACCAAAGTCCCTTGTTCGAGTATAACAAAGGCCCCTCATCGAGTATAACAAAGACCCTGAACGAGTACAACAAAATCCCCTGATCGAGTATAACAAAGTCCCTTGATCGAGTATAACAAAGAACCGGATCGAGCATAATAAAGGCCCCTGGTCGAGCATAACAAAGTCCCCTGGTCGAGAATAACAAAGACCCCTGATCGAGAGAAACAAAGTCCCCTGGTCGAGTATAACAAAGTCCCCTGATCGAGAGAAACAAAGTTCCCTAGTCGAGTATAACAAAGTCCCCTGAGCGAGTATATTAAAGCCCTCTCATCGAGAAAATCAAAGTCCCCTGATTGAGTATAACAAAGTACTCTGATCGATTAAAACAAACTCCCATGGTCGAGTAAAACAAAGTCCCCTCATCGAGTATAACAAAGTCCCGTGATCGAGTATAACAAAGTCCCCTAATCGAGTATAACAAAGGCCCCTGATCGAGTATAACAAAGTCCCCTGATCGAGTATAACAAAGCCCCGGATCGAGCACCAACAGGCCCTGGTCGAGCATAACAAAATCCCCTGGTCAGGTATAACGAAGTCTCTGATCGAGTAAAACAAAGTCCCCTGGTCGAGTATAACAAAGTCCCCTGATCGAGTATAACAAAGCCCACTGATAGAGAAAAACAAAGTCCCATGATTGAGTATAACAAAGTCCCTTGATTGAGTATAACAAAGTCCCCAGATCGAGCATAACAAAGGTACCCTGGTCGAGTATAACAAAGCCCCCTGATCGAGTATGACAAAGTCCCATGAACGAATATAACAAAGTCACCTGATCGAGTATAACAAAGTCCCCTGAATGAGTATAACAAAGGTCCCCGATCGAGTTTAACAAAGGCACCTGACCGAGTATAACAAAGTCCCCTGGTCGAGTATAACAAAGCCCCCTGATCGAGAAAGACAAAGTCCCCAGGTCGAGTATAAAAACGTCCCCTGATCGAGTATAACAAAGACCTCTCATTGAGTATAAAAAAGTCCCCTTAGCGAATAAAAAAAAAGGCCCCTCGTCGAGCATAAGTAAGTCCCCTGGTCGAGTATAACAAAGTCCCCTGATCGAGTATAACAAAGCCCCCTTGATCGAGCATAACAAAGCCCCCTGATCAAATATAAAAAGTCCCCAGATTGAGTATAAAAAGTCCCCTCATCGAGTATAACAAATTCCCATGATCGAGCATAACAAAGGCACCCTGGTCGAGCATAACAAAGTCCCCTGGTCGAGTATAACAAAGTCCCCTGATTGACTATAAAAACGACCTCTGATCGAGTATAACAAAGTCCCCTGATCGAGTATAACAAAAGCCTCCTGATCGAGTATAACAAAGTCCCCTGATCGAGTATAACAAAGCCCCTGATCGAGTATAACAAAGTCAACTGATCGAGCATAACAAAGGCACCCGGGTCGAGTATAACAAAGTCCCCTGGTCGAGTATAACAAAGTCCCCTGATCGAATAAAACAAAGTCCCCTGGTCGAGTATAAAAAATTCCCCAGATCGAGTATAACAAAGCCCCGGATCGAGCATAACAAAGGCCCCTGGTCGACCATAACAAAGTCCCCTGGTCGAGTATAACAAAGTCCCCTGATCGAGCATAAGGCCCCTTGTCGAGTATAAAAAAGTCTCCTGGTCAAGTATAACAAAGTCTCCTGGTCGAGTATAACAAAGTCCCCTAATCGATAAAACAAAGTCCCCTGATCGAGTATAACAAAGTCCCTGATCGATTATAACAAAGCCCTGCTTGAATATAAAAATGGCCCCTCGCCAGTATAACAAAGTCCCCTAAATGGAGCAACAAAAACTCGATCGGAAGTAAAGCAAGAAGTCAACTGATCGAGTATAACCAAAGTCCCCTGATCGATTATAACAAAAGCCCCTGCTTGAGTATAAAAATGGCCCCTCATCGAGTATAACAAAGTCCCCTAAATGAGTATAACAAAGGCCCCCGATCGAGTATAACAAAGGCACCTGACCGAGTATAACCAAAGTCCCCCTAACGAGTATAACAAAGCCCCCGGATCGGAAGCATAACAAGGCCCACAATAAGGCATAACAAAAATCCCCTGGTCCGAATATAACAAAAGTCCCCATGTCAGCAGAAACAAAGTCCCCTGATTGAGTATAACAAAAAGTCCTCTGATCGAGTATAACAAAGTCCCCTGGTCGAGCATAACAACGGCCCCTGGTCGAGTATAAAAACGTCCCCTGGTCGAGTATAACAAAGTCCACAGGACGACTATAACAAAGTCCCATGATCGAGTATAACAAAGCCCCCTCATCGAGTATGACAAAGGCCCCTGATCGAGTATAAGAAAGGCCTCTGTTCGAGAATAACAAAGTCCCCTGAACGATTACAACAAAGTCCCCTGATCGAGTATAACAAAGTCACCTGATCGAGTATAACAAAGCCCCGGATCGTGTATAACAAAGGTCCCTGGTCGAGTATAACAAAGTCCCCTGATCGAGTATAACAAAAAGGCCCCTGGTCGAGCATAACAAAGTCCCCTGATCGATTATAACAAAGTCCCCTGATCGAGTAAAACAAAGTCCCCTGATTGAGTATAACAAAGTCCTCTGAACAAGTATAACAAAGTCACCTGATCGAGTATACCAAATTCCCTTGATCGAGTATAAAAAAGGCCCCTTCTCGAGTATAACAAAGAACCTGAACGAGTACATCAAAATCCCCTGATCGAGTATAACAAAGTCCCTTGATCGAGTATAACAAAGAACCGGATCGAGCATAACAAAGGCCCCTGGTCAAGCATAACAAAGTCCCCTGGTCGAGTATAACAAAGTCCCCTGATCGAGAGAAACAATGTCCCCTGGTCGAGTATAACAAAGTCCCCTGGTCAAGTAAATCGAAGTCCCCTCATCGAGTATAACAAAGCCCCGGATCGAGCATATCAAAGGCCCCTGGTCGAGCATAACAAAGTCCCCTGGTCGAGTATAACAAAGTCCCCATGTCAACAGAAACAAAGTCCCCTGGTCGAGTATAACAAAATCCCCTAATCGAGTATAACAAAGTCCCCTGATCGAGTATAACAAAGTCCCCTTATCGAGTATAACAAAAAGGCTCCTGGTCGAGCATAACAAAGACCCCTGGTCGAGTATAACAAAGTTTCCTGATCGAGTAAAACAAAGTCCCCTGGTCGAGTATGACAAAGACCCCTGATCGAGTATAACAAAGCCCCCTGATAGAGAAAAACAAAGTCCCCTGATTGAGTATAACAAAGTCCCTTGATCGAGTATAACAAAGTCCCCTAATCGAGCATAACAAAGGCACCCTGGTCGAGTATAACAAAATCCCCTGATCGAGTATGACAAAGACCCATGAACGAATATAACAAAGTCACCTGATCGAGTATAACAAAGTCCCCTGAATGAGGATAACGAAGGCCCCCGATCGAGTATAACAAAGGCACCTGACCGAGTATAATAAAGTCCCCTGGTCGAGTATAACAAAGTCCCCTGATTGAGTATAACAAAGTCCTCTGATCAAGTATAGCAAAGTCCCTTGGTCGTGCATATCAAAGGCCCCTGGTCGAGTATAAAAACGTCCCCTGGTCGAGTATAACAAAGTCCCCTGGACGACTATAACAAAGTCCCATGATCGAATATAACAAAGCCCCCGCATCGAGTATAACAAAGTCCCCTGATCGAATATAACAAAGCCCCCTGCTCGAGTAAAACAAAGTCCCCTGATTGAGTATAACAAAGTCCCCTGATCGAATATTACAAAGCCCTCTGCTCGAGTAAAACAAAGTACCCTGATTGAGTATAACAAAGTCCTCTAAACAAGTATAACAAAGTCACCTGATCGAGTATACCAAAGTCCCTTGATCGAGTATAACAAAGGCCCCTCATCGAGTATAACAAAGACCCTGAACGAGTACAACAAAATCCCCTGATCGAGTATGACAAAGTCCCCTGATCGAGTATAACAAAGAACCGGATCGAGCATAACAAAGGCCCCTGGTCGAGCATAACAAAGTCCCCTGGTCGAGTATAACAAAGTCCCCTAATCGAGAGAAAGAAAGTCCCCTGGTCGAGTATAACAAAGTCCCCTGATCGAGTATAACAAAGCCCCCTCATCGAGAAAAACAAAGTCCCCTGATTGAGTATAACAAAGTACTCTGATCGAGTAAAACAAAGTCCCCTGGTCGAGTAAAAACAAAGTCCCTCATCAAACATAACAAAGTCCCGTGAATAAGTATAGCAAAGTCCCCTAATCGAGTATAACAAAGGCCCCTAATCGAGTATAACAAAGTCCCTGATCGAGTAAAACAAAGCCGCAGATCGAGCATAACAAAGGAGGCCCCTGATCCGAGTACCAACAAGAGTCCCCAATCGAGGTATGTAACAAAGCCCCTGATCGAGGTATGACAAAGAGTCCATGAGCGAATATAACATAGTCACCTGATCGAGTATAACAAAGACCCCTGATCGAGTATAACAAAGTCCCATGAACGAATATAACAAAGTCACCTGATCGAGTATACCAAAGTCCCATGATCGATTATAACAAAAGCCCCTGCTTGAGTATAAAAGTGGCCCCTCATTGAGTATAACAAAGTCCCCTAAATGAGTATAACAAAGGCCCCCGATCGAGTATAACAAAGGCACCTGACTGAGTATAACAAAGTCCCCTGGTCGAGTATAACAAGGAATTCTGATCCCTGAGTAGAAGACAGAGTCCTCAGGTCGAGTATAACAAAGTCCCCTGATTGAATATAACAAAGTCTTCTGATCGAGTATAACAAAGTCCCCTGGTCGAGTATAACAAAGGCCCCAGGTCGAGTATAAAAACGTCCCCTGATCGAGCATAACAAAGGCACCCCGGTCGAGTATAACAAAGTCCCCTGGTCGAGTATAAAAAAGTCCCCTGATCGAGTATAACGAAGGCCCCTGATCGAGTATAACAAAGTCACCTGTTCGAGTATAACAAAGCCCCCTTGATCGAGTATAACAAAGACCCTTGATCAAATATAAAAAGTCCCCTGATTCAGTATAACAAAGTCCCCTCATCGAGTATAACAAATTCCCATGATCGAGCATAACAAACGCACCCTGGTAGAGTATAACAAAGTCCCCTGGTCGAGTATAACAAAGTCCCCTGATCGAGAGAAACAAAGTCCCCTGGTCGAGTATAACAAAGTCCCCTGATCGAGTATAACAAAGCCCCCTCATCGAGAAAAACAAAGTCCCATGATTGAGTATAACAAAGTACTCTGATCGAGTGAAACAAAGTCCCCTGATAGAGAAAAACAAAGTCCCCTAATTGAGTATAACAAAGTCCCTTGATCGAGTATAACAAAGTCCCCTGATCGAGCATAACAATGGCACCCTGGTCGAGTATAACAAAGCCCCCTGAT
>NW_024742370.1:0-8079 GCF_018991925.1 Homarus americanus
TTCAATATCTACTTGATTGAACGATGATCACTATTGGGCGTTGTAAGTCTCACTCTCCTGCTCTCTGATATTTTTTCTGATGGGATAAAGGTCGTATTTGTCCAGAGAAGTAAGAGAGGAAAAAAATCACTTGAGAGGCATGACGCACAGAGTGTCTAAGGTGATAAAAGATCATATACTACCATTTGGGTTTTCAAATTAAGTTCATTACATAAAATATCAAACTCATAAAGATTACAAAAGAACAGAACATCATGAGCTCTCTACAGCTATTGTCAGCCGTCAATATGCTGATGTACAGAAGCTACACAATGTTATTGGTGACTGTAATCCCAGGAAAATGATGCTCTTTTAAACTTGGTAACTGGAGCTGTAATGCCAGAAAATGCCAAATATGACAATCTATGTGCATATGAAGTTGGAAGACAAAATTATGAAAATTTTGTCAAGAAACGTATTGTTGGTCCATTGAGCATCTGGGAAAAGATGTCCAAGGTTAATCTTCTGTCGTGGAAAGCAGCAAATAAGACTTCAACCATCAAATTGCTATCACAAGTTATAGAACTTAAGCAGGACATACAGTATATGCATCACAGAAGGGCAGCACTGTACATATCAAGTCACCAGACACTGATGTGTTTGGCATATTAAAGCAGCCTCAACTTGGAGAAAATACAAGTATGAAAACAGGAACTGGTGAGCGACGACACATTGGGCAGAGAGCCTTACAGGTTTCCATGCCTTCACAGGATCTGACTGCATTGGAAAATTTGTTGGCAAAGGAAAGAAAGCATGTTGGAGCACTTTGATGAAATCTAACACAAAAGTCCTAGATGCATTCAAGATGCTGAGTAGACCAAATGCCCTCCAGCAGACATGTTTATTGGTCTAAAGGAATTTGTATTTAAGCTCTACTGTCCACGAATGACTTTCACTAAACTGTCATAACTTAGATGGCATCTCTTCAAGAAAACGCAGGCAGAAGCTGGAGAACTACCAGCGACTGCAGCAACTCTAAAGTATCATATATTGAGAGGAAGGTATCAAGCTCTTCTGTGGTCTTGTGATGCAGACAGTGAAATGCTTTCACAATTAGAGCATGGCTGGAAGATTGACAATGACTGTTTCATACTAGTAATATCAGACCAACCACCAGCTCCAGAAGCAATCACAGAACTTGTTAAATGTGGATGTGGCGTCAGGAAATGTGGATCATTGTCATGTTCATACAGAAAGAATCAGAAAGAATAGCATGACATGCACCGAGATGTGTAACTGTCAAGCAGATGATGAGAAATGCCTAAACAAGGTGAAGGAATCTGTTGTACACAGAAGACTCTGATGACGAGGACTGAAGCAATGTCGTAAATAATAACTTGTGACTTGTTTACACATGATGTATAACACTACAAACTTTTAATAAATATAAAACGGTGGTTCTAAGCTTTTCAGATAATGGTAATATGTATATGTTTAATTTCCAGTATTTGTCTTTAGCAAATAATTTTACTTACTGCAATCTCTTCTTTGCCAGAGACAGGATGGCATATATGAGCAGCCATGTTTGTAACACACTTATGATATTATAACAGCATTCATGATATATTATGTTAAATTGTAATCATATAATACTACATGTTCATAGGTTATTAGTCATGTTTTAAGTTAATTAGGACTTAATGGTAATACATCTGTGGTTCATTACGCCGCTCTTTAATAAAACTTCTTTAAAGGCATAAAACTTATAATAAACCGTTCAGAAAAAATGACACCACAGTTCCTTAACATAGTTTATAAGGATTATTATAATGTATGGTGTCAAAAATTAACATGAAATTTTTACGGGATTACTTAAGCTCCTACACTAAAACCTGCCGACCTAACCTAACCTTTTTTACCCACCTCTACCTACTTACCTAACCTGACATAATCTAACCTAACCTGACGTAATCTGACCTAACCTGACATAATCTAACCTAACCTGACATAATCTAACCTAACCTGACATAATCTAACCTAACCTGACATAATCTAACCTAACCTGACGTAATCTGACCTAACCTGACATAATCTAACCTAACCTGACGTAATCTGACCTAACCTGACATAATCTAACCTAACCTGACGTAATCTAACCTAACCTGACATAATCTAACCTAACCTGACATAATCTAACCTAACCTGACGTAATCTGACCTAACCTGACATAATCTAACCTAACCTGACATCTAGCTACTTCCCGTCTGACATCCAGCTAGCACTGCGCAACCTGTCTGCCTGCCTAACTAGCAGCAACCTGACATAATCACTGCCTGTTGAAACAGCAGCCACCTACCTCATACAACACACTTTGTAATCTCTCGTGCTGTGACAGGATGGTATGGGGCTTTGTCGCCTCAGTGGCAGGTAACTAAAATGCCTGACAGGCGGCGCAATCAACCTAACCTGTTTTGCCGTCCTTCTTCCGGACGCAATCACTAACTGACGTAACCTGACCTAACCTGACGCAAATCGCTGAACCTGGCGCTAATCGCTTCGGCTCCCCATCTGGCATAAGCTTCTTCATCAAGCTACTTTCCACCACACCTAACATAACCTATCTGTACCTACTAACCTAATTTTGTACAACCTGACATCCGACACAACCTTTCTCATCTAGCAATCTCAGCTGACGGAGATGATGTACAGAGGCTGTCTTCATGCAAAATTAACATTAACCCTAACTTCCAACTGTTTGCCCTGGCCTGATCATATCCAACTTAAAACAGGCAAATAATGGCAGACAGTTGTTTGTTTCCATCTGGTGTATATTTTGTTTTGACGGAAATCTCTAAATCAACGTATCTATCAATGAGAACCATATGTTTGGTTCCCGTTAACCAAGATTTGTAGATACACTGCAAGAATATTAATTAGTTTAACTTTCATTACTAAGTTTATTTATCATCTTATTTAATCTATTTTACTACATCTGCATTACAATCTTCACTGTCTCCTTCGCAATCTTACCATCTCCTTCAATCTTCTACATCTCACTTCTGGTACCTTACATTGTACTCTGTATTCTTCATTTCCACTTCTAATCTTCACTACATCTCATCTTATTGTAAATCTTTCGTTTTCTGTCTCAGCTTTGCAATCTCCTGTCTCACTTCACGATATCTTCTTTTCATCTCCTTCCATTCTCTACTTCTCTCTTTCTGTCTTCTTTACTTTTCTCTCACTTGTTACAATCTTATTTTCTAATCTGCTTCACAATCTTCTACATCCCTTTGGAGTCTTCACTGTATCTTACAATCTTCACTACATCTCATTACAATCTTCACTGCATCTCCTTCACTTCCTGCATCTTCTTAATCTTCCTACATCTCCTACACAATCTTCACTACATCTCACTTCACCTTCCTCTCTTATACAATCTTTTACTTCTGCTTCACATCTTCCTACATCTCCTTCTGATTCACCTTATCTCCTTCACAATCTTCTTACATCTCCTTCACAATCTTTACCCATCTCCTTCACAATCTTACCACATCTTACAATCTTTCTCTAGCTTCACAATCTTCATACATCTCTTGCTGTCTTCACTGCATCTTGCGTCTTCTTCATGTGCAATGGTCTTATACATCTCCTTCGCATTCTTACTATCATGCAGTATTTCTGCATCTTAAGCTTACAATCTTTTCCATCTCACTTCTATCTTCACCATCTCATTCTATCTTCACTACATCTCATTCAAATCTTCCTACATCTCCTTCACAATCTTCACTACATCTCCTTCACAATCTTCTGCACATCTGTTACAATCTTCTTCATCTCTTACGAATCTTCCACTGCATCTCTTCACAATCTTCACTAACTTTTCCATCCTTCATCACTACATATAATTCATCACTACATATAACACGATCCATCATCACTACATATAACACCATCCACCATGACTACATATAGAACCATCCATCACGACATATAACACCATCTGACATCATTACATATAACACCAACCATCATCACTACATATAACATCATCCATCATCACTACATATAACTCCATCCATCATCACTACATATAACACCATCTATCATCACTACATATAAAACCAACCTATCATCACTACATATAACATCATCCATCATCACTACATATAACACCATCCATCATCACTACATATAGAACCATCCTATCATCACTACATATAATATCATATATCATCACTACATATAACACCATCCAACATCACTACATATAACACCACCCATCATCACTACATATAACATCATCCATCATCACTACATATAACTCTATCCATCATCACTACATATAACACCATCCAGCATCACTACATATAACACCAACCATCATCACTACATATAACATCATGCATCATCAATATATATATATAACACCATCCATCATCACTACATATATTACCCTCTTATCATCACTACATATAACACCATCCATCATTACTAAAATATAACGCCATCCTTCATCACTACATATAACACCATCCATCATCACTACATATTATAACACCATCCATCATCTTTACAAACACCATCCCTCTTTACTATATTGATAAACAGAGCTTTATTTTGTTGTCAATTTCTTTAAATTCCAACCTTATTAAACCGTAATTCTTTCTGTATGGTCAAATTTTGATTTGACCTCAGTGAGAGAGCTGTTAGTGTCAGTACATCACAATGGTGTTCCGACGCACTGTATCGAAGGTGACTAAGGTGGAGGTGAAGCCTTGCCAGATGAAGGAGAAGGGCCCCCGATCTAACAAACTGCAGACCACAAAACACACTAAGACCCAAAACAACAAGACCCAAAACAACAAGAAGAAGAAGGAAACTACCACTTTCTGCCGTGTACAAAAGGACCAGTACCTGCCATGGGGAGACTACATCTTCACCGGGAAAAAGACACAAAAGAAGCGCTGAACCTACGCTTCTGATATTTAAAAATAATGTAATAAAAAACATATTAATTGATTTTGTTTGTATTATTTATGCTTTTTTTTATTTTCATCTGTAAACGTGCTGTTTTGGGAATATATTTTGAGTTACATAATATTTAGGTACAGCAGTTTATTTCACTGTATCTACTTGTTTACCAAGTAACTGGACTTACAGTCTCCGATCGGGATTCTCAAAACAAATATTTGGCATCGAACTCCGTAAGTGAGCTCGTAATCTAGCCTGTAACTTACAGGACCTCAACACGATCAACCTGGATATAGTAGTAGCTATTTCCGGATTGCATGAAAAAAAATTAATAATATATGTTTTAATAATGCTTGTTAGACTTGTTTTATCATAGAATAATGAAGAAAATGTTTTGTACATCAACATACTAAAATACAATATAAGTTTTTTTTTCGACAAGAAGAGGCTTGGCTGTTCTATTTCTCGCTTTATGGAAGAGATGCAGCTTTTGTCTTCTTACAACTTTTCAAGTAATTTGTACCAAAATAGAAGATTTTTATTGTCCACATTTAGGGTATATTTTTTTTTATGACTGAATAAACTTGCAGATAGACCTTATTAATGTGGTATAGCTGTAAATATCCTTCAGTAATGAAATCCAAATATGAGGTCAAGTGAACATTTTTGCTTAGACTCCGCCTTTGTTAGGACCAAGTTATAACAAGTTATTCTGCCAAGTATCCAATAAGTACCCATGACTCAAGTTAAATAATGCCTAACCTAATCTAAGTTCATCAAACTTAATAAAAAAAGTGGGGCAAAAAATAAGTGGTAAAGAAATTTTTTTCTCAGAAAAAGAATTATATTCAGAGGTTTTTTATCCGATACCTTCAGTCGTGATTATTTTGATGCAAAATTAGTAAAATGTATTTAACCCTAACACTACCTCACCTTACCTAATCTTACCTTACCTTATCTAACCTAACCTAATGTTACCTAACCTAACCAAGCCGCAACGCTCATGACACAATTGAGTTCTCTAGAAAGTTTTAATTTCATTTTCTTTTTTTTAAAATACATTTGCAGAGACAAACTTTTGATAATTATTTCTCCAACATATCTATAAATCTGTTGATGATATATAAATTTAGGATAGGTTAGGTTTGGTGTGATTAGGATAGGTTAGGCTAGTTTAGGATAGTCTAAGTTGGCTTAGGAAAGGCTAAATTAGGTTACGATACACTAGGTTAGGTTTTAATCTGCATGATATTTTTACTGAACTTTTAAACGATGTTATAATCCTGGCAGCAGGGTATCGATCACGAAAATAACACTTTGGTAGTTATAACATTTGATAAAGTTTATTATTACTGTAACATGAAACAAATCACTATAGCTGTACTTATCAATCCAGTAATAAATCTGTATTATCTTTGACCATCGCTCATTGGCCAGCTTATCTCTGCACTGTTCTCTGATATAATAAAGTATTGGTGAATGGGAATATTAATCATTTGTGAGTCACTTACTATAAAGGAAACTGTAACGGATTCTGTGGACAGTTGGGAATATTTTCACGGAATAAGTCGGAGTAACTCCCCTCTTGCCCAAAAGCGATCCAAGGAGTTAATTCACAGAGCGAAAATCTAGACGAGTCTTCCTTGTTTGTTTTAGGTCATAACAACAAAAAGTTTAATAATGTTTATTACAATGATTCAGGTTTTACTGTAATTCTTCTTTTTTATATTTTTAGTATTTTGTAGATTTTTTCACCCAGTTCATTTCTTGTTTAGATTCATTATTGCAATTATTTTTATTACAGAGTTGAATTAAAAGTTTATATCTAAGTATTTTACAGCTTCACAAATACTTTTATAAAATGTTGATACACACAGTGGACAGTTTTAGTTCTTTCTTGTAATACCTCAGTATTACTCTGTTAAATTCTTACCATTTACACCTGACCATTTATTTATTTATTTTACAAATTGTTTAAAGAGAGAACATCACCAGCAGGATACAGATGATGAAGTAAATAGAAGTTTGTAACCTAACCCTACCCCCCACTGCTACCCCTCCCTCTTGTCCCACATTCTTACTCGTCACTCCTACCCCTTACTCCACGCCTCCCACCCCTGTCCCGGCTATTCACCCCCTTGTATTCCACATGTCCCCTTCCTTCTTGCCTTCTGCCCCTGCCTCCTACCCTTACTTCTGCCCTTCTACCTCCTCCTACCGCCTCCTACCACTTACTCATGCCTTACTCCCACCTTCCTTCCCTTGTATTTTATCTTCCTCGTGCCTTATCACCCTTACTCATGCCTTGCTGCCACCCTTACTGCCTTACTCCACCCCTTACTCTACCCTTACTCCCACCCTTAATCACCCTCCAATCCACCCTTGCTTCACATATACTCCCACCCATACTCCCCCTTATCACCCTTCACTCCCACCCTTACTCGCCCTTACTCCCACCCCTTACTCCCACCCTTACTCCCATATACTCACCCTTACTCCCCACCCTTGCTCCCCACCATACTCCCCACCCCTCCTCCCACCTTCTCCCCCCTTACTCCTACCCTTATCACCCTTACTCCCACCCTAACTCCCACCCTTGCTCCCCACGCCTTATATGCCTCCCTTGTCTCCCTCTTCTCCTGCCTTGCTCTACCCTTCTCCCCTTGTCCCCTTCCTCCCCATACTCTGCCCTTCTCCTATATCCACCCTTATCCTTGTATCATATACTCCTTATACCCATATCATATACTCCACCCATACACCACCCTCCACCCATATCACATGTACTCATATACTCACATGTACTCCCACCCATATCACATATCCCTTGCTCACCATTATCCCATCATGCTCCCCATCCATATCACCTGCTCCTACCCTTCACTCACCCTTGCTCTGCCCATATCACATATCACCTTATCACCCTTATACCATATACACATACTCCCACATATCTCACCCTTCATCTGCCCACTTCAGCTACCCCTTATTTACCCACACTACGCGCTGGTAATTGAAGACATCATACATTTGGTTATACCAGAGCACACCACTTAATGCTGGGACCTATGTTTTATAATATCAGGTGTTATTCTTAATAGCTTTATATATATATGTTGTAAAACA
>NW_024742371.1:0-5000 GCF_018991925.1 Homarus americanus
TAGGTTAGGTTAGCTTAGGTTCATCTTGTGAGCAAATGTCATGGAACCCATATACAGTAGGTACAGTCATGAAATTCTACCAACTAATCAGAGACTAATAATGTTAAACATAGAGCAAGATGATAAATAAATTGTTTAAAAATATCCTCAATACAGTCTGCAATGTTAATTGCAAATTATTCCTGCATTTTTTAATGTTTAATATAAACTAATAATAATAAGGATAAGAATACAATGATAATGATTGTCAGATTATAGCCTTTATTAAATGCAGGGTATGTTATAATATATGGATGATCAAGAGTAAAGTATTTTAAAGGAAAAATCATCCACAAATTTCACAAATATATAAATACGTAATATCCATGTATATATGCAGAGTATAAAATAAAAAATAAAAATGACTTTAGGCATATGTTATGATTTCTCCAAGGCATATTTTCTGAAAATTCCAGAAACTGCATTTTTTTCTGGTCTATGAGTAATTTGGGGATTTTATGGAAAGTCTCCAAATTTTTCTGTTCCGGGTCTGGAAACCAATTCCGAGGTTAGGCTAGGTAGCAAATTCCAAAATCTTCCCTGGAACCGGAAAATTCCTCATCAATCATGATACCAAGATTTATTTCTTCAGTATTGGTGAAAGGTGAATAGTCAGCTGTATCTAATATTGTGTTAGCTAAATTTGCGAATTCTGAAACATCTTTATTTATGAGGATAAATATTTATAAGTTTTCAACACCTACATATTGTGGATAATTTTGTCTTAAAAAAAATAAAAAATAAAAAATTCCAATGGAAACTCAGATTTGTTTGGTTTGATATGCAACACTCAATTTTTTTTCTAATGTAGATTTTTATGGTGATTCCAAAACTTTGATGTTTTTTGGGGAGAAATTCACAGAAAAAAATTATAATTCCTTTAAAATTTTAATGTTCTACATCAAAATGTTAACCTAACCTACCTAACTTAACCTAACTGGAAAACATTGGTCAACTTAAAATCCTAAAATTCCCTGGATGAGTGAAAAGATAATAAGACCTTAAATTTAATTTATTTTGGAAGACATTTCATTTTTGTTGGAATCGTGGACATACAAAGCCAATATATCTGCACTTGATTCTTCCACTGTCAATGTCAAAGTGAATTATTACCACCACTCCAAATGTTGCACGAAAAGTGGTAAGGTAGTTCTCTCTTGCAATACATTGAGTCACTAAGTGAATAAAAAAAAAAGAGCATGAATTTATGTCACTGAATTTATCTTATTAGTAACCACACAATCTATCTAGGAATGTTAAGAAAATGTACTGAATGCAAAGAGGGACTACGAAATCAGGATTGCAAGAGAATCCAAGGCGAATCCCAAGAGATTTTTCCAGGTATATAGGACAAAGGTCAAGGAGAAAATAGGGCCTTTAAAGTCAGAGAGAGGGGAAGTTGATCGATGATAATGAAAAAATAAGCAAAGCATTAAACAGCTACTTCTTATCAGTTTTCACAGAAGAAATTCACGAGGAAACGCCAGAGGTGGAAGTGATATTTAGGGGAAATGAAGAAGAAAAATTAAAGAATATCACTATCAAAAAAGAGGATGTTCTTAAGAAAAATATATGAAAGCAGACAAAATCCTCGAGTTTTGAAAGAATGTAAGGAACAAATTCGCGGAGCCCTCGTAAATTTATTTACAAAATCATAAGACACGGGAGTTGTGCTAGACTTGTGGAGACAGGCAAATGTAGTACCCATATTCAAAAAGGGAGACAGAGCATCAGCGTCAAATTACCGGTCGATTAGTTTGACGTCAGTAATGGGGAAATTTCTTGAATCGATTATAGCAAATAGCATCCGATCGCATTTAGAGAAAAACAAATTAATCTACGACTCTTGTATGTATATTATGTATGTTGTATGTATACCATGTATGTACTCTATATATACACATTACTTCTCTAGTCAGTAGCGTGTGGCAATGTCCCTGTTTCATGTCACCACACGCTTAGATAAATGTACCTACCTGCGCTTGTAAGCGCACTCCTGTATATTTCCGTTAATAAGAACCTACAGAACTCTACAGGTGTTTATGTTCGCTCCTGTAGTTAGAACCAAGTACCCCGAACATCTCCAACTCTCAACATGGATTTACAAAGGGAAAATCTTGTCTTAACAAATCTGCTGATGTTTTTTAGGAAATCTATGAGGTAGTAGATAATGACGAAAATTACGATGTTATTTACTTAGACTTTAGCAAAGCGTTTGACAGTACCGCATCAGAGGCTTCTGAGAAAAGTTAAGGCTTATGGTATCGAGGGAACAGTTTTAAATTGGATAAAATCATGGCTCACCGATAGAACATAGAGGGTCAGCGTAGATGGTTTTAAATCTGAGAGGGGCTGAGTAACTAGTGGGGTTCCCCAGGGGTCAGTACTGGTCCCACTCTTGTTCGTTATTTACACTGTAGATACTGGGATCAACAGTGACATAAGCAACTTTGCGGATGACACTAAAATAGGGCGGCAGATTAATTCAGGGCAGGATGCAAATGCACTACAGGAGGATTTAGATAAACTGCAGGAGTGATCAGAAAAATGGCAAATGAAATTCAACACCAGCAAGTGCAGCGTACTTAATATTGGAAGAACAAATACTTATAATGTATACAGCCTTAACAACATCAAACTAGAGAAGTCGACTTGTGAAAGAGACTTAGGGGTACTCGGAAGCCCGGACCTTCGGCCTAGAAAACAGTGCGTTAATGTTCGAAATAAGGCAAACAGAGTATTATGTTTTATATCTAAAAGTGTAAGTAATCAAGAGTGCTGAGGTCATATTGCAATTATACCTTCCGCTAATCACGCCGCACCTCGATTATGCTGTTCAGTCCTGATGCCCTTATTATAGAAGAAATATCAATTCACTGGAGTCGGTGCAGCGAAGAATGACGAAAATGATTCCGGGACTTAGAAACCTTCCCTATCAAGATAGATTAACGAAACTAAACTTGCATTCCCTAGAAAGACGAAGAGTGCGGGGGAGATATGATAGAAGTATTTAAGTGGATGAAAGGAATAAAAAAAGGAGATATAGAGAAAGTTCTTATAATATCCGAGCATGATAGGACTCGTAGCATGGAATTTAAGTTGGATAAGTTTAGGTTTAAGAAACTGGTTTACAAATGGGGTGGTAAATGAGTGGAACAAGCTTTGCAACTTTGTAGTAAGTGCTGGAACCCTGGAAAGTTTTAATGGGAGGCTAGATAGATTCATGGACGATAGAGAGTGGTAGTAATTCTCGACAGAAGCTGCCTGCACATGACAACTGGCCTATTGCAGACTAGTTCTTATAACCTCACATGACACGTGAGCGATATGGGTTGGGTGTAAACAGGGCAGCCTAGTGTGGGCCATTAGACCCGATGAATGTTTCCTCCATTGTTATGTTCTTAATGAGAGGAGGAGAGGGAGTGGGGAAAAGGGGAGAGGAAAAAGGGGAGTGCCCTGAAAACTTATTACCAGAATCTGATAGATTTTCCAATTCATTACACAACACTACCAGGGCATAGAGATTTATTTACTTCTGACATTATTTACGGAATCTCTAGTGTTAAATGTATGGTAAATTTGTGAAAAATATATAAAATTCATAATCAATAGTTATCAAACTACTTTTACAATGAACTGCAGTTTCTGTCCGCCTCTGGCAGCTGTTCAATGTCCACCGATCATATCTGAGCATTAGCAGTATTAATGTTGTCTTCTGTTGAAGAGGTTAATTCACTGTATCTTAGTTCTTCATCTTTAGGACGTGTATGGAAGTGTATATTGCCCTCTTGTTTGAACCAAGAATTACACCCAAACACAACACAATTAGCGGGCATTACTAATGCCAGCTTTCATTATCATTAGTGAAACATAGAACAAATTTCTGTTTATAAATCTTCTCTCCATCACTCACTGCCTTTAGTCTCATAATATCTTCGTTTTTCTGCCACGGTCTACTTCTGCTTCATATGAATAAGCCTTATTGGTGAATATTTTGGTTGCGTTTAGATAAGGTGGAATATAAAGACGTTCTGGGTATTTTCAAAGCCTTTTACCGAAATCTGGTGCCACTCACATCGTTATGTTAATGGGGATAGGATGTCGTTCAGGGATGAGAGTCATATCCATAATTGTGGTTCATACTGGAGAAAAAAATTGGTCCTCGACATGCTACACCTGCCTTAATTGGGTTGTCAAATATCTCTTGTACCTGAGCCGGGTATATTAATTATATTTTACAGTACGGCTGAAGCTTCCTGGTTCTACCGACTCACCCGTAGTTAACCTGTGTGTTCACTACTGTTAGTCTCGTACATGGAATATGACTTTTGTTAAAATTTAAGACTTTAAAAAGGTGAAAATCGAAATAATTAAAACAATTCAACATTTAAGTTTGTATTTATGGAGTTCTCTGGCGTTATTTGTTTTGTTGTTGTCCCTGTGTTGTGGGTAGTGTTGTTGGTGTTGTGGGTTGTGTTGCTCGTACAAAAAAAGAAGCTGTCTACCCACCTGGGTTCGATGTGTCTGGAAATGAACCCAATGTACAGCAGTTTTGGTTTGGTTGATTCACAAATAGTGATCAGAATTGTTCGTCATTGTGTCATATTTTATCAACGATAAAAGGGACAAATAGTTTTTGTGTGTGTTCATTGTGTTACCTGTGGGTGATGTTACTTGTGCCTGATGTTACCTGCACATTGTGTTACCTGTCCTTCATGTTACCTCTACATTGTGTTACCTGTGAAGGGGATTTTACCGGAGTAGGGTTGTTCTCTTTACCTACAATTCTTGTTTCTCTCTCCACAAGCTTGTACACTGAGTTAAGCTGGTTATTCCATGTATTATTATCACCGTGTCCGTTATTGTTTTATTTCCATCATTAATTTCACTTGTTCTGACGAGCGTCGATCACATAACTCGTCATCAGCGGCTCCATTACTCCCTCACATCCCATCCTTCCT
>NW_024742371.1:7500-10291 GCF_018991925.1 Homarus americanus
TAACAACTATTATGGCAGCCCCACTCAGGTGTTCCTTTATTAGTGTTAACTTTATTGTGACTTCAAACAATTATCTGGTTTTTCGAAGAATTTATAACTAGAAATGTATCTTGTTAATTTACAGTGCAGCTTGTTCATGATAATATGTGATGAATACAGAAGATATTCATATTTATTCCAACGATTTTTGACACTGCAATTAATTCTATACACTGTCTGTTAACCCGGTTGATTATAGCTGAGTTTTGTTGGTACTGAGTTTGTTGATAATTATTATGTGGAGAATTATTACTACCTTAGCCTGTTCTCCCAAGGTGGAGAAGGCGGTGATGAGAGGGAGGTAACTGAGGCGATGAGAGGGAGGTAACTGAGGCGATGAGAGGGAGGTAACTGAGGCGATGAGAGGGAGGTAACTGAGGCGATGAGAGGGAGGTAACTGGGGCGATGAGAGGGAGGTAACTCGGGCGATGAGAGGGAGGTAACTGGGGCGATGAGAGGGAGGTAACGGGCGATGAGAGGGAGGTAACTGGGGCGATGAGAGTGAATCGGCTGCTTGTCCAATTAACCAGTCCGTTCACATATATTTATATTTGGGTTTTAAGTAACGAAACCCAAACGGTAGTTCCTTGTTTTATTATAAAAGGGTTGTATATATAATTCCTGAGTGTAGATCGACCGTAAGTCTCACTGTCTAGGAGTGAATGAGAAGGGGACGGCGTTTATGTATTATAAACGTTAGGTCACGTCCTTACGATATAAGTTGATGTGAGCGACTGACTGTGAGAACCTCGCTGTGCGTGTTTACAGAAATGCTGAGCTATGGATCTCGCCCTCTTGGGTGAGTTGCCCGCTCACGTGTCCAACTCATGTCTTACTCATAGACAGTGGAAAGTTACAGGGTGGTGAATCTGAATATAATATCAGCTGTATTGACCCATTTATATAATATGTTCTGTTGATGAGACAGGGGCCTATTACAAGAGGGAGGTAACTGGGGCGATGAGAGGAAGGTAACTGGGGCGATGAGAGGAAGGTAACTGGGGCGATGAGAGGAAGGTAACTGAAGCGATGAGAGGGAGGTAACTGAGGCGATGAGAGGGAGGTAACTGAGGCGATGAGGTGGCTGGGGCGGGGAGGTAGCTGGGGCGATGAGAGGGGGAGGTGCTGGGGCGATGAGGGAGGAGGTGGCTGGAAGCGATGAGAGGGAGGTAACTGAGGCGATGAGAGGGAGAGTAACTGGGGCGATGAGAGTGCTGGGGCGATGAGGTAACGGGCGATGAGAGGTATGGGGCGATGGGAAGGTAGCTGAAGTAGAGGTAACTGGGACGATGAGGGGGAGGTAACTGGGCGATGAGAGGGGAGGGTAACTGAGGCGATGAGAGAGAGTAACTGGGACGCGTGTGAGAGGAGTGCTGGGACAGGCGAGAGGGAGTGTGGGACGATGAGAGAGTAACTGGGGTGATGAGAGGGGGAGGTAACTGAGGCGATGAGGAGAACAACTGAGGGCGATGAGGAGGGAGGTAACTGGGACGATGAGAGGGAGGAGTGGCAGGCGATGAGAGGGAGGTAACTGGGGCGATGAGAGGAACGTAAGTGAAGCGATGAGAGGGAGGTAACTGAGGCGATGAGAGGGAGGTAACTGAGGCGATGAGAGGAAGGTAAGTGAAGCGATGAGAGGGAGGTAACTGAGGCGATGAGAGGGAGGTAACTGAGGCGATGAGAGGGAGGTAACTGAGGCGATGAGAGGAAGGTAAGTGAGGTGCACGAAGATCCATGAGACTCCTACTCCCCCCTTGCCCCTCTTACTCTTCCCTGCCCTTCCTACTCCCTCCTCTCCCATCCCATTCTCCCCTTGCTCCTTTTCCCCCCGCCCCTCCTCACCACCCTTCCTCTTCCTCCCCCCGCCCCTCCTTTTCCTGTTCCTCCTTACCTCGCCCTCCCCTGCCCTCCTCCCCTCGCCCTCTACTCCATGCCCATTCCTCCCCCTCTACCCTCACGACCTTATACTCTCGGGGTTTTTCCTCCAAAGTTCCCTGTATTCCTTCTCCTCTATCCTGACGTAGTGACCGTAGTTCTGGTCGGTCTCTTCCCTGTCTCCACCAGTCCCGGAGGTCCACTTAGAGAACATTCCATCGGCAATCATTGTTTACAATGATACAAACTTTTTGCTCTAAGTCAATCAGTATTGTTGAGTATTCATCATTACGTGAAGTAAATCATATTATAAATAAGCTATTATCTTGTCAAGTGAGATGTTGAGCTGGTAATTATATTTCCCAAGAGTATTATTAATGCTATACAGTATAATATACAGTTCATATAATACATTTAGTCGATACGAAGAATAACACTTAAAAATAAAGTTAGTTATCAATAGATTGTTCTGTACATCAGTGAATGTATTGGAATATAAGTATTAGATGTATATTGTCGACGTAATATTCTAGACCATTGTGTATCATAAATGTCTTGGTGTATATATTACATGGATATATTCAACTATATTGGTCACACTCCCTCACGAGCACAAACGTCAAGTGAAACCAGATGAAACATCAAGTGAACCCATCCAGGTGTAGTAAATAATTCTCAACAACAGTTAAGTGGTTAGTGTTGTGTTAATATTTGGTCCTGAGGGATTAAGTTGTCCAGGAGAGATGTAGGACCCTGGGCAGGTGCCGCCATCCAGGACATAGAAGGATGGTTGTGTGTCGTCCACCCTTCATGTAGGGGGGCAGGTGCCGCCATCCAGGACACAGAAGGATGGTTGTGTCTCGTCCACCCTTCATGT
>NW_024742372.1:0-20450 GCF_018991925.1 Homarus americanus
GTTGTTGTGTCAGTGTTGTTGTCGGTGTTGTTGTTGTGTCAGTGTTGTTGTTGTTGTGTCGGTGTTGTTGTGTCGGTGTTGTTGTGTCAGTGTTGTTTATTTGTGTCAGTGTTGTTGTTGTGTCGGTGTTGTTGTCAGTGTTGTTGTTGTGTCAGTGTTGTTGTTTATTGTCCAGTGTTGTTGTTGTGTCCGGTGTTGTTGTGTCAGTGTTGTTGTTGTGTCGGTGTTGTTGTGTCGGTGTTGTTTGTTGTGTCAGTGTTGTTTGTTGTGTCCAGTGTTGTTGTGTCAGTGTTGTTGTTGTGTCAGTGTTGTTGTGTCAGTGTTGTTGTGTCAGTGTTGTTGTGTCGGTGTTGTTGTGTCAGTGTTGTTGTGTGGTGTTGTTGTGTCAGTGTTGTTGTTGTGTCAGTGTTGTTGTGTCAGTGTTGTTTGTGTCAGTGTTGTTGTTGTGTCAGTGTTGTTGTGTCGGTGTTGTTTGTGTCAGTGTTGTTGTGTCAGTGTTTGTGTCAGTGTTGTTGTGTCAGTGTTGTTGTTGTGTCGGTGTTGTTGTGTCAGTGTTGTTTGTTGTGTCGGTGTTGTTGTTGTCAGTGTTTGTTGTGTCAGTGTTGTTGTTGTGTCAGTGTTGTTGTCAGTGTTGTTGTTGTGTCAGTGTTGTTGTGTCGGTATTTGTTTGTGTAGTGTTGTTTATTTGTGTCAGTGTTGTTTATTGTCCCAGTGTTGTTTGTGTCAGTGTTGTTGTGTCGGTGTTGTTGTGTCAGTGTTGTTGTGTCGGTGTTGTTATTGTCGAGTGTTGTTGTTGTGTCAGTGTTGCTGTGTCCCGGTGTTGTTGTGTCAGTGTTGTTGTGTCGGTGTTGTTGTGTCAGTGTTGTTTGTTGTGTCCGGTATTTGTTGTGTCAGTGTTGTTGTTGTGTCAGTGTTGTTTGTGTCAGTGTTGTTTGTGGCCAGTGTTGTTGTGTCAGTGTTGTTGTTGTGTCCAGTGTTGTTGTGTCAGTGTTATTTGTTGTGTCAGTGTTTATTTGTGTCAGTCGGCTGTTGTTGTGTCAGTGTTATTTGTGTCCAGTGTTGTTGTTGTGTCAAAGTGTTGTTTGTGTCAGTGTTGTTGTTGTGTCCCAGTATTTGTTGTGTCAGTGTTGTTGTTGTGTCAGTGTTGTTTGTGTCAGTGTTGTTTGTTGTGTCAGTGTTGTTGTGTCGGTGTTGTTGTGTCAGTGTTGTTGTCCGGTGTTGTTTGTGTCGGTGTTGTTGTTGTGTCGGTGTTGTTGTTGTGTCGGTGTTGTTGTGTCAGTGTTGTTTGTGTCGGTGTTGTTGTGTCGGTGTTGTTGTGTCAGTGTTGTTGTGTCAGTGTTGTTGTGTGGTATTGTTTCGTCGGTGTTGTTGTGTCAGTGTTGTTTGTGTCAGTGTTTGTTGTTGTGTCGGTGTTGTTGTGTCAGTGTTGTTGTGTCAGTGTTGTTGTGTCAGTGTTGTTGTGTCCAGTGTTGTTTGTGTGACCAGTGTTGTTTATTGTCTGATTGTTGTTTGTGGTGTCGGTGTTTGTTTGTGTCAGTGTTGTTGTGTCAGTGTTGTTTGTGTCGGTGTTGTTGTGTCAGTGTTGTTGTGTCAGTGTTGTTGTTGTGTCGGTGTTGTTGTGTCGGTGTTGTTTTTGTCAGTGTTGCTGTGTCAGTTTTTGTTGTTGTGTCAGTGTTGTTGTTGTGTCAGTGTTGTTGTGTCAGTGTTGTTGTGTCAGTGTTGTTTGTGTCAGTGTTGTTGTTTGTGTCAGTGTTTGTTTGTTGTGTCAGTGTTGTTTATTGTCCAGTGTTGTTGTGTCAGTGTTGTTGTTGTGTCAGTGTTGTCTTGTCAGTGTTGTTGTTGTGTCAGTGTTGTTGTTGTGTCAGTTGTTGTGTCCGGTGTTGTTTATTGTCCAGTGTTGTTTGTGTCAGTGTTATTTGTGTCAGTGTTTGTTTGTGTCAGTGTTGTTGTTGTGTCAGTGTTGTTGTGTCAGTGTTGTTGTGTCAGTGTTGTTGTGTCAGTGTTGTTGTTGTGTTGTTTGTTGTGTCGGTGTTGTTGTGTCAGTGTTGTTGTGTCAGTGTTGTTGTTGTGTCAGTGTTGTTGTTGTGTCAGTGTTGTCTTGTCAGTGTTGTTGTTGTGTCCAGTGTTGTTGTTGTGTCAGTGTTGTTGTGTCAGTGTTGTTGTGTCAGTGTTGTTGTGTCAGTGTTGTTGTGTCGGTGTTGTTTGTTGTGTCGGTGTTGTCAGTGTTGTTGTGTCAGTGTTGTTGTGTCGGTGTTGTTGTGTCAGTGTTGTTGTTGTGTCAGTGTTGTTGTTGTGTCAGTGTTGTTGTGTCAGTGTTGTTGTTGTGTCCAGTGTTGTTGTTGTGTCAGTGTTGTCTTGTCAGTGTTGTTGTTGTGGCCAGTGTTGTTGTTGTGTCAGTGTTGTTGTATCTGATGTTTGTTGTGTCAGTGTTGTTGTGTCAGTGTTGTTGTGTCCGGTGTTTATTTGTGTCCAGCAGTGTTGTTGTTGTATCGGTATTTGTTTATTTGGCCCTTCGTGTTGTTTGTTGTGTCGGTGTTGTTTGGCAGTGTTGTTGTTTGTGTCAGTGTTGTTTGTTTGTGTCAGTGTTGTTGTTGTGTCAGTGTGTTGTTGTTTGTGTCAGTGTTGTTTGTTGTGTCGGTGTTGTTGTGTCAGTGTTGTTGTTTGTGTCAGTGTTGTTTGTTGTGTCGGTGTTGTTGTTGTGTCAGTGTTGTTGTGTCGGTGTTGTTGTGTCAGTGTTGTTTGTTGTGTCGGTGTTGTTGTGTCAGTGTTGTTGTTGTGTCAGTGTTGTTGTTGTGTCGGTGTTGTTGTTTGTTGTGTCAGGGTGTTGTTTGTTGTCGGTGTTGTTTGTGTCAGTGTTGTTTGTTGTGTCAGTGTGTTGTTTGTGTCGAGGTGTTGTTTGTTGTGTCAGTGTTGTTTATGTCAGTGTTGTTGTTGTGTCAATTTGTTGTGTAGGGTGTTGTTTGTGTGAGTGTTGTTGTGTCAGTGTTGTTTGTGTCAGTGTTGTTGTTGTGTCAGTGTTGTTGTGTCGGTGTTGTTGTGTCAGTGTTGTTGTTGTGTCGGTGTTGTTGTGTCGGTGTTGTTGTGTCGGTATTTGTTGTGTCGGTGTTGTTTGTGTCAGTGTTGTTGTGTCAGTGTTGTTTGTGTCGGTGTTGTTGTGTCGGTGTTGCTGTGTCAGTGTTGTTGTTGTGTCAGTGTTGTTGTGTCAGTGTTGTTTGTGTCAGTGTTGTTGTTTGTTTGTGTCAGTGTTGTTGTGTCGGTGTTGTTGTTGTGTCAGTGTTGTTGTGTCCCTGTTGTTGTTGTTGTGTCAGTGTTGTTGTGTCAGTGTTGTTGTTGTGTGGTGTTGTTGTGTCAGTGTTGTTGTTGTGTCAGTGTTGTTGTGTCAGTGTTGTTGTTGTGTCGGTGTTGTTGTGTCAGTGTTGTTGTTGTGTCAGTGTTGTTGTGTCATTGTTTGTTGTGTCAGTGTTGTTGTTGTGTCGGTGTTGTTTGTGTCAGTGTTGTTGTGTCAGTGTTGTTTGTTGTGTCGGTGTTTGTGTGTTGTGTCAGTGTTGTTGTCGGTGTTGTTTGTGTCAGTGTTGTTGTTGTGTCGGTGTTGGTATTGTCGGTGTTGTTTGTGTCAGTGTTGTTGTTGTGGCCGGTGTTGTTGTGTGTGTTGTTGTGTCAGTTGTTTGTTGTGTCAGTGTTGTTGTGTCAGTATTGTTTCGTCGGTGGTTTGTTGCATGTCCAGTGTTGTTGTGTCGGTGTTGTTTATTTGTCAGTGTTGTTGTGTCGGTGTTGTTGTGTCAGTATTTGTTGTGTACAGTGTTGTTGTGTCGGTGTTGTTTGTGTCAGTGTTGTTGTGTCAGTGTTGTTTGTGGTGTCAGTGTTGTTGTGTCGGTGTTGTTGTGTCGGTGTTTGTTGTGTCGGTGTTGTTGTGTCGGTGTTGTTGTGTGTCAGTGTTGTTGTTGTGTCAGTGTTGTTGTGTCAGTGTTGTTTTGTCAGTGTTGCTTGCTGTGTCAGTTTTGTTGTTGTGTCGGTGTTGTTTGTTTGTGTCAGTGTTGTTTGTGTCAGTGTTGTTGTTGTGTCGATGTTGTTGTGTCAGTGTTGTTGTTGTGTCAGTGTTGTTGTTGTGTCAGTGTTGTTGTGTCAGTGTTGTTGTTGTGTCGTGTTGTTTGTTGTCAGTGTTTGTCTTTGTCAGTGTTGTTGTTGTGTCAGTGTTGTTGTTGTGTCGGTGTTGTTGTGTCAGTGTTTGTTTGTGTCGGTGTTGTTTGTGTCAGTGTTGTTGTGTCAGTGTTGTTTGTGTCAGTGTTGTTGTTGTGTCAGTGTTGTTGTGTCAGTGTTGTTGTGTCAGTGTTGTGTGTCAGTGTTGTTGTTGTGTCGGTGTTGTTGTGTCAGTGTTGTTGTGTCAGTGTTGTTTGTGTCAGTGTTGTTGTTGTGTCAGTGTTGTTGTTGTGTCAGTGTTGTCTTGTCGATGTTGTTGTTGTGTCAGTGTTGTTTGTTGTGTCAGTGTTTGTGTCGGTGTTGTTGTGTCAGTGTTGTTGTGTCCCAGTGTTGTTGTGTCAGTGTTGTTGTTGTGTGGTGTTGTTGTGTCAGTGTTTGTTTGTCTCCAGGTGTTGTTGTTGTGTCGGTGTTGTTTGTGTCCAGTGTTGTTTGTTGTGGTGTTGTTTGTTGTGTAAGTGTTGTTTGTGTCAGTGTTGTTGTTGTGTCAGTGTTGTTGTTGTGTCAGTGTTGTCTTGTCAGTGTTGTTGTTGTGTCGGTGTTGTTGTTGTGTCGGTGTTGTTTGTGTCGGTGTTGTTGTGTCGGTGTTGTTGTGTCAGTGTTGTTGTGTCGAGGTATTTGTTGTGTCAGTGTTGTTTGTTGTGTCGTATTTGTTTGTTGTGTCGGTGTTGTTTGTTGTGTCAGTGTTTGTTGTGTCGGTGTTGTTGTTGTGTCAGTGTTGTTGTTTGTGTCAGTGTTTGTTTGTTGTGTCGGTGTTGTTTATTTGTGTCCATTGTTGTCAGTGTTGTTTGTGTCAGTGTTGTTGTTGTGTCAGTGTTGTTTATTTGTGTCGGTATTTGTTGTTGTGTCAGTGTTGTTGTGTCAGTGTTGTTGTATTAAGTGTTGTTTGACATTGTCAGTGTTTGTTTATTGTCAGTGTTATTTGTTGTGTCAGTGTTGTTGTTGTGTCATTGTTGTTGTTGTGTCAGTGTTGTTTGTGTCAGTGTTTGTTTGTAGTGTTGTTGTTGTGTCGGTGTGTTTGTGTCGGTATTTGTTTGTTGTGGCCAGTGTTGTTTATTTGTGTCAGTGTTATTTATTTGTGTGAAGTGTTGTTGTTGTGTCAGTGTTATTTTGTATCAGTGTTGTTGTTGTCAGTGTTGTTTGTTGTGTCAAGTGTTTGTTTGTGTCGAGTGTTGTTGTTGTGTCAGTGTTGTTTGTAAGTGTTATTTATTTGTGTCAGTGTTGTTGTTGTGTCAGTGTTGTTGTTGTGTCAGTGTTGTCTTGTCAGTATTTGTTGTGTCAGTGTTGTTTGTTGTGTCAGTGTTGTTGTGTCAATTATTTGTTGTGTCGATGTTGTTGTGTGTTGTTTATTTATTGTCAGTGTTGTTGTGTCGGTGATTTGTTGTTGTTGTCAGTGTTGTTGTTTGTGTCAGTGTTGTTGTGTCAGTGTTGTTGTTGTGGCCAGTGTTGTTGTTGTGTGTGTTGTTTGTTGTATTTGAAGTGTTGTTGTGTCAGTGTTGTTGTTGTGTGTCAGTGTTGTTGTGTCAGTGTTGTTTATTTGTGTCAGTGTTGTTGTTGTGTCGGTGTTGTTTGTGTCGGGGTATTTGTTGTGTCAGTGTTGTTGTTGTGTCGGTGTTTGTTGTGTCAGTGTTGTCTTGTCAGTGTTGTTTGTTTGTGTCAGTGTTGTTGTTGTGTGTCAGTGTTGTTGTGTACAGTGTTGTTTGTGTCAGTGTTGTTGTTGTGTCCCGGTGTTGTTGTGTCAGTGTTGTTTGTGTCGGTGTTGTTTGTGTCAGTGTTGTTGTGTCAGTGTTGTTGTGTCAGTGTTGTTGTGTCAGTGTTTGTTTGTTTGTGTCAGTGTTGTTTGTGTCAGTGTTGTTTTGTCAGTGTTGCTGTGTCAGTTTTGTTGTTGTGTCAGTGTTGTTGTTGTGTCAGTGTTGTTGTTGTGTCAGTGTTGTTGTTGTGTCAGTGTTGTTGTGTCAGTGTTGTTGTTGTGTCAGTGTTGTTGTTGTGTCAGTGTTTGTTGTTGTGTCAGTGTTGTTGTTGTGTCAGTGTTGTCTTGTCAAGAGTTGTGTTGTTGTGTCCAGTGTTGTTGTTGTGTCGGTGTGTTGTGTCAGTGTTGTTTGTTGTCAGTGTTGTTGTTGTGTCGGTGTTGTTTGTTGTGTCAGTGTTGTTTGTTGTGTCAGTGTTGTTGTTGTGTCAGTGTTGTTTATTTATTGTCGGTGTTGTTTGTTGTGTCAGTGTTGTTTGTTGTGTCAGTGTTGTTGTTTTGTGTCAGTGTTGTTGTTGTGTCCAGTGTTGTTGTTGTGTCAGTGTTGTTGTTGTGTCGATGTTGTTGTGTCAGTGTTGTTGTTGTCCAGTCATTTGTTGTGTCAGTGTTGTCTTGTCAGTGTTGTTGTTGTGTCAGTGTTGTTGTTGTTGTCAGTGTTGTTGCAGTGTTGTTTATTTGTGTCAGTGTTGTTGTGTCAGTGTTGTTGTTTGTGTCAGTGTTGTTGTTGTGTCAGTGTTGTTGTCGGTATTTATTTGTGTCAGTGTTGTTGTTGTTGTGTCAGTGTTGTTGTTGTGTCAGTGTTGTTGTTGTGTCAGTGTTGTTGTTGTGGCTCAGTGTTGTTGTGTCGGTGTTGTTGTGTCGGTGTTGTTGTGTCAGTGTTGTTGTTGTTGTGTCAGTGTTGTTGTGTCAGTGTTGTTGTGTCAGTGTTGTTGTGTCAGTGTTGTTGTGTCAGTGTTGTTGTGTCAGTGTTGTTTGTGTCCGGTATTTGTGTCAGTGTTGTTTATTTGTGTCAGTGTTGTTGTCAGTGTTGTTGTGTCAGTGTTGTTGTGTCAGTGTTGTTGTTGTGTCAGTGTTGTTGTGTCAGTGGTGTCAGTGTTATTTGTTGTGTCAGTGTTGTTGTGTCAGTGTTGTTGTTTGTGTCCCAGTGTTATTTGTGTCAGTGTTGTTGTGTCAGTGTTGTTGTTGTGTCAGTGTTGTTGTTGTGTCAGTGTTGTTTATTGTCGGTGTTGTTTATTGTCGGTGTTGTTGTCAGTGTTGTTGTTGTGTCGGTGTTGTTGTCGGTGTTGTTGTTGTGTCAGTATTGTTGTTGTGTCAGTGTTTGTTTATTATACGGTGTTATTTGTGTCAGTGTTGTTGTTAGTAAGTATTATTTGTTGTGTCAGTGTTTGTGTGTCAGTGTTGTTGTTGTGTCAATTGTATTTGTTGTTTGTCGGTGTTGTTGTTGTGTCAGTGTTGTTGTGTCAGTGTTGTTGTTGTGTCGGTGTTGTTGTGTCGGTGTTGTTGTGTCGGTGTTGTTGTGTCGGTGTTGTTGTTGTGTCGGTGTTGTTGTTGTGTCGGTGTTGTTGTTTGTGTCGGTGTGTGCTTGTCAGTGTTGTTGTTGTGTCAGTGTTGTTGTGTCAGTGTTGTTGTGTCGGTGTTGTTGTGTCAGTGTTGTTGTGTCAGTGTTGTTGTGTCAGTGTTGTTGTTGTGTCAGTGTTGTTGTTGTGTCAGTGTTGTTGTTGTGTCAGTGTTGTTGTTGTGTCGGTGTTGTTGTGTCAGTGTTGTTGTGTCAGTGTTGTTTGTTTGTGTCAGTGTTGTTTGTTGTGTCGGTGTTGTTGTTGTGTCAGTGTTGTCTTGTCAGTGTTGTTGTGTCGGTGTTGTTGTTGTGTGAGTGTTGTTGTGTCAGTATTGTTGTTGTGTCAATGTTGTTGTTGTGTCAGTGTTGTTGTTGTGTCCGGTGTTGTTGTGTCAGTGTTGTTGTGTCAGTGTTGTTGTGTCGGTATTTGTTGTGTGTGTTGTTGTGTCAGTGTTGTTGTGTCAGTGTTGTTTGTGTCAGTGTTGTTGTGTCAGTGTTGTTTTGTCAGTGTTGTTGTTGTGTCGGTGTTGTTGTGTCGGTGTTGTTTGTTGTGTCAGTGTTGTTTGTTTATTGTTGTCAATATTTGTTTGTTGTGTCAGTGTTTATTTGTGTCAGTGTTGTTGTTGTGTCAGGTGTTGTTGTGTCGAGTGTTGTTTGTGTCAGTGTTGTTTGTTGTGTCAGTGTTGTTTGTTGTGTCAGTGTTGTTGTTGTTGTGTCAGTGTTGTTGTTGTGTCAGTGTTGTTGTGTCAGTGTTGCTGTCAGCGGTTTTTGTTGTTGTGTCAGTGTTGTTTGTGTCGGTGTTGTTGTTGTGTCAGTATTGTTGTTGTGTCCCAATGTTTGTTTATTTGGCCAGTGTTGTTTGTGTCCCATTGTTGTTGTGTCATGTTGTTGTGTCAGTGTTGTTGCGTAGTGTTGTTGTTTGTCGGTGTTGTTGTGTCAGCGTTTGTTTGTGTCAGTATTTGTTGTGTCAGTGTTGTTGTGTCAGTGTTGTTGTGTCAGCGTTGTTGTGTCAGCGTTGTTGTGTCAGTGTTGTTGTGTCAGCGTTGTTGTGTCAGTGTTGTTGTGTCAGCGTTGTTGTGTCAGTGTTGTTGTTGTCAGTGTGGCCCTGTATCAGTGCCACTGTGTCAGTAGTTGGGTGCCAGTCGTACGTGGTGGAATGTTCAGTGCCACGTATGGCTAACAGACTGACCCTGTGTCCTGTGTGTGTGTGTGTGTGTGTTTAGGAGTTATATATGTATGTATTCGAATATGTGCCTTCTACTGTCTTTTTGTGTACATAATAATAATAATAATAATAATAATAATAATAATAATAATAATAATAATAATAATAATAATAATAATAATAAAATAATTATAATAGTAGTATAATAATAATAATAATAATAATAATAATAATAATAATAATAATAATAATAATAATAATAATAACAATAAATGGTTTATTAATAGAGTTGCAGCCGGTGGCATAAAATATACAAATTTACGAGTATATGTTATTTTAACATAATAATATACGTTCAATACGTGTACAGGGCTGATACATAAATCAGGAGCTGTTTATTATTTTAACAGTAGATGGGATGGTGCTATTCTTATATCTATGAGTGCGGGCTCTTATGGGCGTATTTTGTTGTAGTGGCGGACTGGGCGAGGTGGGCGGGACTGCAGGTGGCAGTAGGGTGGCTGACGAGGGATGGTGCAGTAGTCCTGCCAAACCCTGCTGGTGCGTGGTGGTGGAATCATTGAGGAATGGCATTTCAGGGTGGAAGAGCGTTGTTGTACCTGAGTAGTCTACCGAGCATGATTTTAGGCCTTTTCTGTACCTTCTCCAGCTGATGTTATTTGGGTAGAGTTGAGAAAGACGACCAGGCTGCGCATACGTTAATTTGGGAGAATAAATGCGTTGTAGATAGTCCTCAGCTCTGTGTTGTGTGTGTGTGTGTGTGTGTGTGTGTGTGTGTGTGTGTGTGTGTGTGTGTGTGTGTGTGTGGTGGAGGTGCGGCCTGTAGCTCTGCTGGTACCCAGGGTTGGTTGAGGTGACACACTGCTTTAGGCAAATCAATAGCATGTGGCCTCGCTACACCTGCTCTCTCCACCACCTCTGTCTGACCCACCCCCCCACCCACCACCCCTCGCCCTCCGACCCCACCACTTCCTACACCTAAATCTGTCTGATCGACCCCACCCCACCTGCTTCAACCCTCCACACCCACACCATATTCCACTCACCTCCTGTCTGACCCACCCACTCGCCCACCTCATGACCCACCACAACACTTCCTCCACCTATATCTGTCTGACCCTCCTCCCACCCACCTTGCCACGACCCACCACCCACCACCACACTTCTCACCACCACCTCCAATCTAACCCACCCACCCACCCCTTCGCCAACCTCGACCCACCACAACACTTCCCACACCACCTCTGTCTGACCCACCATACTCCTACACACCCCACCCCACACTCCTTCTCTCCACCCACCCACCACCCCACCTCATGACTCATTCTAACCCACCACTCACGTGAGCCCACCCTGACCCACCAGTCCTACCTGACCCACCCCCTACCACTCATATCTGACTCCATTCCAACCCCTACACAACATACCTGACCCACCCTTCAAACCCACCTCCACCACTCATATGGACTCACCCCAACCACCCTCGACCCACTACATACAACTAAACCCTTTCCTTCCTTCCTATCTATCTATCTATCTATCTATCTCTGTCTGTCTGTCTGTCATCTGCTCTGTCTGTCTGTCTGTCTATCTATCTATCTATCTATCGCCTTTAGGGAGAATCATAAACACACACACGAAGAATATCAAAATTTTCCACATCAACAGAGGAAGATAAATGATTCACGCGTATTCAATGAATCACTAAGACGAGACGAGACAGAGACGAATCACACCACGAGAAAAAGTATCACGAATCACTGTGAATATTCATTGAGGGAGTGACAAACAGCCAGTGATTAGATTAAGTGTGTGTGTGTGTGTGTGTGTGTGTGTGTGTGTGTGTGTGTGTGTGTGTGTGTGTGTGTGTGTGTGTGTGTGTGTGTGTGTGTGTGTGTGTGTGTGGTGTGTGTGTGTGTGTGTGTGTGTGTGTGTGTGTGTGTGGTGTGTGTGTGTGTCCAATGGGTCAAAAGCTGTGTGTGTGTCAATAGGTCAAAGAAAGCTGTGTGTGTGTGTCAATGGGTCAAAAGCCGTGTGTGTGTGTGTGTGTGTGTGTGTGTGTGTGTGTGTGTGTGTGTGTGTGTGTGTGTGTGTGTGTGTGTGTGTGTGTGTGTGTGTGTGTGTGTGTGTGTGTGTGTGTGTGTCAATAGGTCAAAGAAAGCTGTGTGTGTGTGTGTGTGTGTGTGTGTGTGTCTTAGTGAACAAAGCCACTGTCTGCCATCAAACAAAACCCCAGCATCTTCACCTCTGTAACAAAGGTAATGTCTGTGTACACGTCAGGAGAACAAACTCACGGTGTGTAGATAAAACAAGACCACACACACACACACACACACACACACACACACATAAGTTAAAACAAAAACAAATAATATCTGAAGATTTCTCACCCGGAAGAGCTCTCCTACAAGCAAAAACAAAAAAAGTCAAACAACAACAACAACTACAATGGGATCTCTATTAAACGGGATATATGGGAGCGGAAGTTCTTTATATACAAGGGTCCGTTAGATGAAAACCCATGTAATGAACTATATAAAAGATGAAAGTCCGTTATATCGAGTATCCGTTAGATATGAACCCTCTAGCAGATGGATTATATAGAGGAGAATTCCGTTATAGAGAGGTTTCACTGTATAAGCAATCATTTCTTCATTTCGAAACTCTACATAAAGCTCCACTTCCTAAATATCAACCAATCAAAACAGAGCACCTGACGTCAGCTAGATCTCTTTGGCTTCATCTCTCTCGCGGTACCAAACATCGCTTACACGACGAGGCCTGCTCCTGACGGTAGGTGTGACACTCGCAAATCCAATAACGCGTCGTCGGGGTCCACAGGTACACGCCTCTCTCTCTCTCTCTCTTCTACCTCACAGCTAATCCCTTCTCCTTTGTTTCTGCTATTACGTATATAACACGACTAAATAGATGATTGTGTTAGTAGTAAGCAAGGCTGAGTATTAGTGTGTGTGTGTGTGTGTGTGTGTGTGTGTGTGTGTGTGTGTGTGTGTGTGTGTGTGTGTGTGTGTGTGTGTGTGGTATGTATGTATGTATGTATATTTGTGGGAGGAGTGAGTGTGTGTGTGTGTGTGTGTGTGTGTGTGTGTGTATGTGTGTGTGTGTGTGTGTGCGTGTGTGTGTGTGGCAGAGTCAACCCACAGGTCAATGGACAATATAACCCAACAGGTCATTTCAGGTCAGACTTCATCATAACCCGTGTTTCCCATGTACAGTATATAGGTCATATAGATATTATGGATGCGGAGAATAAATGATCCCACGTCCCTCACTGCCCCCATTCCCCACGCCCCCATTCCCACGCCCCCATTCCCCACGCCCCCCTCACGACCCCACCCCCCCGTCCCCCAATCCCCAAAATGGTGTTATTTTTCGAATATTTCAATATATATATTTTTCCAGTATAGATCAAGAACTTGTATATATTTTAATCAGTCAAATAAAATGGTTGGGTGTGATTTGTCGTGTGTTCTATAACTACCGTGTGTTCTCTATAACTACCGTGTTTTCTATAACCACGTGTTCTCGATAGCTACCGTGTGTTCGATAGCTACCGTGTGTTCTCTATAACTACCGTGTGTTCTCGATAGCTACCGTGTTCTCTATAACTACGCGTGTTCTCGATACACCGTGTGTTCTATAGCTACCGTGTGTTCTCTATAACCACCGTGTGTTCTCGATAATTACCGTGTGTTTTCTATAATCACCGTGTGTTTCTATAATTACCGTGTGTTCTCGATAGCTACCGTGTGTTCTCATAACTACCGTGTGTTCTCTATAACTACCGTGTGTTCTCGATAGCTACCGTGTGTTCTCTATAATTACCGTGTGTTTCTCTATAATTACCTGTGTGTTCTCGATAGCTACCGTGTGTTCTCTATAACTACCGTGTGTTCTCTATAATTACCGTGTGTTCTCTATAACTACCGTGTGTTCTCTATAACTACCGTGTGTTCTCTATAATTACCGTGTGTTCTCTATAACTACCGTGTGCTCGATAGCTACCGTGTTGTTCTTCTATAACTACCGTGTGTTCTATAACTACCGTGTGTTCTCTATAATTACCGTGTGTTCTCTATAACTACATTATCAAAACAAAGATGAATCACTGAACTGTTTACACGCCAGTAACCATGACAACGTGTCTCTATGGTAACCAACACTCAAAGTAAAAAAAAATCATATAAATAAATACAATGGGCAAAGTTTCAAATGGACAAAAAATTCATTGAAAAATTCAATGGAACAAAATTCAAAGGGACAAAAAATTAAATTGAAAAAAATAAATTGCCCAAAAATTAAATGGACAAAAATAATACAAATGGACAAAATTAATTATCTAACAACAACTGTCAAAAAATAAATAAAACCAACTCCCTTTTGACCTGTCCATTTCGGAATTAATGTTGATCCAGCGATAACAATAGCGAAATTACATGGACCTAAGAATCATCTGTCAAAACACCTGTTCCCTTTTCACACCTGTCCAATTCAATTTAATAGTAATCTACCAAACATGATTCAACACCATCTCATCGTATCGTGTCATCACCTCAAGAAACTTTAAAATGAAGCTAAAAAAATATATATATATATACTTTCATAATATTTTATATCCGTAAAAACAATGTCGTTACTGGACTCCATACATTAACTATAATTATACACACAATTAATGAATGAGTATTTTGTGTTATTCATCTTCAAGTGACGTTTATGATATAATTTGCAGCAGTTTTGGGGTGACAAGATCCAGGTGAAGAAAATTGTCGATCAGGGGATCAAGGAGGGTCTCTCTCTCTCTCAGCCACCCTTCTCACCTCCTTTCCTCCCCTCCTCCTGTGTCTCATCTCTCAGTTTCCTCCCTCGTCCACACACACATCATTTCTCTATCTTTTTTCTTTCTCCTACCTCACCTTTTCTCCCTTTCCTCCCTTTACTCACTTCCATCTCCTTCCTCCTTTCCTCCCTTTCCAGTTTGTTCTCCCTCCTTCCACCCCCTTCTTTACTGCCCCCTTTTTTTTTTGCTTCCTTCCTGTTTTAGTCTCTTCTATTGTCCTTTTCTCCCACCTCACAGCACCTCCTACCATCTCAATTTTTTCTTTTTCTCTCACCTCTCCCTTCCTTTCTAAATCTTCCCTCCCTCCCTTCTCCCTTCACCTGTTTTATATTCTCTTCCCTCTCCCCATCAATCTCCTACCTCTTTTCACCTCTCTATTTCTGTTATCTCCTCCAACTCTTCCCCCCCTCTCCCTCCCTCCTTTTACTCCTCTTTTCTTTCTTTCTCCTCATCCTCCCTCTCTCTCATCTCCTTCCCTCTCTCTCTCTCTCTTTTCTCTCATTTCATCTCCTCCCTCTCTTTCTCTCCTTCATTTCCTCCCTTCTCTCCTCATCCTCCCCTAATCACTCTCTCTTCTCTCCTCTCCTCTCTCTCCTCTCTCTCTCACATGTAGTCTCCGCGATAATTTAATGGTTGGGAATTATCATGCTGAAAAATACTCCTTGAGATGTGATTTTATTCCTGTCTTAATATTTGGGGGGGAGGGAGAAGGAAAGGGAAGAGAAGGAAGGAGGGAGAAGGAGGAAGGAGGGAGAAGAAGGAAGGAGGGAGAAGAAGGAAGGAGGGAGAAGAAGGAAGAAAGGGATGAAGGAAGAATGAAGGAGGAAGAGGGTAGGGATGGAAAGGGGGAAGGAGGAGGAAGAAAAGGAGCAGGAGAAATAAAGGAGAGAAGGATATGGAACTCGGAGGGAGAAAGAGATGGAGAATGATGGTAGTAGCCAGGCGGGTAGTAGTGGTGGAGGGTGGTCGCGCGTGGTAGTGGTGGTGGTGGTTGGCGGGTGGTAGTGGTGGTGGTGGTGGTCAGAAGTGGTGGTGTGGTCGGGCGGGTGGTAGTGGTGGTGGTGGTGATCACGGGTAGAAGTTGGAGGTGGTGGTGGTGATGGCTAGCGGGTAGTTGTGGTGATAGTGGTGATCGGGCGGGTAATAGTGGTAGTAGTGGTGGTGGCAGGATGGGGCAGTAGTAGTGATGGCCGGAATGGCAGTAGTGGTGGTAGTAGTGGTAGCCAGGCAGGAAGGCATTATGATTCTTGACTCTCTAGATGGAAACTGAGCAGGTCGTATTTGATTTCTGAGGAACCGCAACCCGTTAAGGCGAACTTCAAACTTAATCGCTTGCTGTAGAGCCTTTCACTTCTCCTCTTTCTTTATTTTATCTTTTCTCTGTTTTATTACCTTTACATGCTTGACATCTTAAGCCAAATTTTATAAAAGAAAATTATCCTAAATTTTAAATAGAACAATTCTTTCCATATGGGAAATAACAATATTTAGTAATAACATTATAATTTGTACGGTATATAAGGTTGTTTACAAGGCCAGAGCGCAACCTTAGACCGTAATGACTTTTGTACGAACATGTGATAGACACACTCTGTAAATGGCAAATATAGGAATAATAAAGAAGCTTTAGCATAATTATTGCATCTATCTCCATCTGTCAACATAACCACCATCTTGCACAGGAGCAGTAAGTGAAACCAGGATAACACCGTAGACTGTGTTGTGTTACACTGCTCTCTCTACTTGAAATTTAGGTAACAAATGACTTTTCACTCTGAAATAAGGTAAAGCTAATATCAAATTTGAACCAAAAGTTATTGTTGTAAGTCCACACCAAGTTTATAAACACCATACTGTAGGGTATATATATATATATATATATATATATATATATATATAAATATATATATATATATATATATATATATATATATATATAACCTGTTCAGTTATATAGATCAAAGCAGTGTTGCCATTCACAACAAATATATGTTGTGAAATATCTGAATAGTTCCCACCCGGATATTCCTAAACAAACTTTAGAAAATCTTTTTCCCTCACATGAAGTATGAATGGTCGGTATATACACACCGGTATATACACATCTCACCTACTACCGTGACACACTATGACTTGTATCGAAAGAGATTTTAGGCAGCGATTTTCATGTAACAATTTCTTGGAAAATCCATGAAGACTCTGACAGCTCGGTCATGCACCAGACATGACGCGTCTATGACAGAAACGCAACTCAGCTCGATCATCCACCAGGCATGACACCCCCACCGCTGTCTTGCATGACTGACCAGCCACGGGCAGCCTATTCACGAGTTGATGGTGGGCGATATTTTAAAGCCACAATCAGTAGTGGTCACGCACACCTGATGGACGGTGGCGACTGGACTGTACCGTACTGTACTGGTGAGAGAGAATATGTTGGCAATGAACTGTACTTGGTTAGGTTAGGTTAGGTTAGGTTAGGTTAGGTTTACGGTAGGTTAGGTTAGGTTAGGTTTACGGTAGGTTAAATCATAACCTCAACTCCACAGTATCACAACCAGCCATTTTATTCCATTTAATTTCCCTTCATCCTCCAGCTGACACAGGTACTCTCGTAACTGACCCAGGTGACACCCTCACCTTTAATGAGCTAATTATGGATATTAAACTCCAATTTCTTGCGAGTTTCATCGGAGTTGTCTTATCCCAGAGTGACGTGTCAGACCGATAGATAATAGGTATAGATATTGACAAAAAGACAAACAGACAGACAGACGATAGATGTAGTAGATTAATAGACGGATAAAAAAAACTTAGATAAATTAGATGATATATAAGATGGTATATGCATTGATGATACTGTTTGTTTATTTCTTGTAATAATTATCGTAATACTACTACTACTACTACTACTACTACTACTATTACTAATACTACTACAATGCTTTTCTCTGCTAATATGTAATTGTTATCATTGATTTTAAAACCATAATTAGTACCAATATTGTTATTATTATTATTATCAACATCATTCTGTTATTGTTATTATTATTATCATCTGCCAGATATGTCTCAAGCACTGTGACATTCCATGGTCTGTCACACCATACCATACCCCTCAGTTTCTGTCTGTCTGTCTTTCTGCCTCTCTGTCTGTCTCTGTCGTCTGTCTGTCTGTCTGTCTGTCCTTCCACAGTCTAACATAAAAGTAGGTAAAAAGATATCAACAAAATTTTATCCAATCTTGAAGGGAAATTTTACAGCTAAACTTTATCGCCAGAATCGGAAGCAGTTTAGGTTGAGTTAGTTTAGGTTAGGTGAGGTTAGATTAGGTGAGGTTAGGTTAGTGGAGGTTAGGTGAGGTAGTTAGGTTAGGTGAGGTTAGATTAGGTGAGGTTAGGTTAGGTGAGGTTAGGGTTAGGTTAGGGTTAGGTTAGTAGGTTAGGTTAGTTAGGTTAGGTGAGGTTAGGTTAGGTTAGGTTAGTGAGGTTAGGTTAGGTGAGGTTAGATTAGGTGAGGTTAGGTTAGGTGAGGTTAGATTAGGAGGTTAGGTTAGGTGAGGTTAGATTATGAGGTTAGGTTAGTGAGGTTAGATTAGGTGAGGTTAGGGTTAGTGAGGTTAGGTTAGGGTTAGTTAGGCTAGGTGAGGTTAGGTTAGGTGAGGTTAGGTTAGGTTAGGCTAGGTTAGGTGAGGTTAGGTTAGGTTAGGCAGTTTAGGTGAGGTTAGTGAGGTTAGGGTTAGGTTAAGTTAGGTTAGATTAGTGAGGTTGGGCTAGGTGAGGCTAGGTTAGGTTAGGTTAGGTTAGTGAGGTTAGGTAGGGTGAGGTTAGGTTAGGTGAGGTTAGAAGTGGAGGTGAGGTTAGTGGGGAGGTTAGGTTAGGTTAGGTTGTGTGAGGTGGAGGTTAGTTAGGTGAGGTTAGGTTAGGTTAGGTTAGGTTAGGTGAGGTTAGGTTAGGTGAGGTTAGGTTAGGTTAGGTTAGGTTAGTTAGGTTAGGTTAGGTGAGGTTAGTTAGGTTAGGTTAATTAGGTGAGGTTAGGTTAGGTGAGGTTAGTTAGGTTAGGTTAGGTTTAGGTGAGGTTAGGTTAGGTGAGGTTAGGTTGGGTTAGGTTAGGCTTAGGTGAGGCTAGTTAGGTTAGGTTAGGTTAGGTGAGGTTAGTGAGGCTAGGTTAGGCTAGGCTAGGCTAGATTTAGGAGGCTAGGTTAGGGTGAGGCAGTTAGGTTAGGTTAGGTTAGGAGGCTAGGTTAGGATAGGTTAGGTGAGGTTAGGTTGGGTTAGGTTAGGTTGGGTTAGATTAGGTGAGGTTAGGTTAGTGAGGTTAGGTTAGGTTAGCCAGGCAGTGAGGTTAGGTTAGGTTAGGCTAGTTAGATTAGTGAGGTTAGGTTAGGTTAGGTTAGGTTAGGTTAGTTAGGTTGGGTTAGGTTAGGTTAGATTAGGTGAGGTTAGGTTAGTTGTTAGGTTAGGTTAGGTTAGTGAGGTTAGATTAGGTGAGGTTAATTTAGGTTCCAGGTTAGGTTAGAGTAGGTTAGTTAGGTTAGGTGAGGTTAGATTAGGTGAGGTTAGGTTAGGTTAGGTTAGGTTAGGTTAGGTTAGGTTAGGTGAGGTTAGGTTAGGTTAGGTTAGGTTAGGTTAGGGTAGGGTGAGGTTAGGTTAGGAGAAGAAGAAGTTAGGTTAGGTTAGGTTAGATTAGGTGAGGTTAATTTAGTTCCAGGTTAGGTTATAGGTTAGATTAAGTTAGCTTTACCCATCTTTACGGAAGTCGCTCAGCAGACCGACCCAAACACAACTTTCTGGACACTAAAGAACAAAATCCCTGTGTGTGTGTCTGTGTGTGTGTGTTTGTTTATGTAGCCTATGTTTGTAATGTGTATGTATGTATGTATGTATGTATGTATGTATGTATGTATAGAGTATGACTGCCACCAGCTATTGTTGGCGGCAGGAGTTTTGTTTTCTTTTTGTTGATTTTTAAGTTGAGAGAGAGTGAGTGGGTGGAAGGAAGGAAGGAGACAGGAAGGTAGGGAGGAGGGAAGGTAGAAGGGAGGGAAGGAAGGAGGGAGGGAGGAAGGGGGAGGAGGAAGAGGAGAAGGAAGGAGGGAGGGGAGGAAGGAGGAGGGAGGAAGAAGGATGGAGGAAGGAGGGAGGGAGGGGAGGAAGGAGGAGGAAGGAAGGAGGAGGAAGGAAGGAGGGAGGGGAGGAAGGAGGAGGGAGGGAAGGAAGGATGGAGGGAAGGAGGGAGGGAGGGGAGGAAGGAGGAGGGAAGGAAGGAGGAGGGAGGGAGGAGGAGGAAGGAGGGAGGGAGGGAAGAAGGATGGAGGGAAGGAGAAGGAGGGGAGAAGGAGGGAGGGAAGGTAGAGGAGGGAAGGAAGGAGGAGGGAAGGAGGGAGGAAGGAGGAGGAAGGAGGAGGAGGAAAAGAATTGAGAAAATATTTGTACTATATTGTTAATTTACAATCATTATATATTAAATTATCATCATTATTATTATTATTATTATTATTATTATTACTACTATTATTACTTTTATTACTATTATTATTATTACTCTTATTATTATTACTATTATTACTATTAGCATATTATTATTATTATTATTATTATTATTATTATTATTATTATGATTATTATTATTATTATTATTATTATTATTATTACAATTATTATTATAATTATTATTATTATTATTATTATTATTATTATTATTATTATTATTATTATTATTACAATTATTATTATTATTATTAATATTATTATTATTATTATTATTATTATTACAATTATTATTATAATTATTATTATTATTATTATTATTATTATTATTATTATTATTATTACATTACAATTATTATTATTATTATTATTATTATTATTACTATTATTATTACAATTATTATTATTATTATTATTATTACTATTATTATTAATATTTATTATTTTGTTATTATATACGGGGATTATTTTTTCCTTCTATTAATTTTATCATCACCATTACTATTATTACCAAGGACCACCACACTATTCCGTCACCATCTCCTCTTACCAAGGACCACCACACTATTCCCGTCACCATCTCCTCCAAATATTAGACTAAAAATAAATACCTCACTTAAACATTGGTTAAGGATCCTGTGTGAAGCTCAGAATACGTGAGTTACTTTAATTAGTGTAATATGACTCTGAATACGGGTGTGTGTGTGTGTGTGTGTGTGTGTGTGTGTGTGTGTGTGTGTGTGTGTGTGTGTGTGTGTGTGTGTGTGTGTGTGTGTGTGTGTGTGTGTGTGTGTGTGTGTGTGTGAAAAGCATTTGTGATTCATTTTAAGATAAGTCGCTTTTTGTTGTCCTCTTGTTCTTGTTCGTGTTCATATTCTTCCCGTTCTTATTCCTTGTGTTCTTGTTCATGTTCTCCTGTTCTTGTTCATGTTCTCCTTGTTCTCGTTCTTCGTGTTCTTATTACGTCCATTATCCGTGTTTTTAATGGGAGAAGGCTTGTTGTTGTTCTTCTTCTTCTTCTTCTTCTTCTTCTTGTTCTTCTTGTTCTTGTTCTTGTTCTTGTTCTTGTTCTTCTTCTTCTTCTTCTTCTTCTTGTTCTTCTTCTTCTTCTATTGTTTAGTTTTATTCATTCCTAACTTTGGGATGAGTAATTTAAGGAGACAATTGTTTGAACGACGTGATAGATAGATAGATAGATAGATAGATAGAGAGAGAGAGAGAGAGAGAGAGAGAGGAGAGAGGAGAGAGAAGAGAGAGAGAGAGAGAGAGAGAGAGAGAGAGAGAGTGTTTGGTAGAAAAATAATTAAACTAGATACTGAACCCAACTTATCTACACACACACACACACACACACACACACACACACACACACACACACACACACACACACACACACACACACACACACACACACACAC
>NW_024742373.1:0-26127 GCF_018991925.1 Homarus americanus
CACTATGGGTCGTCACACTCACTCACGTCAAGCACTGTGGGCCGTCACTCACTCACCTTAAGCACTGTCACTGTCACTCACTCACCTCAAGCACTGTGACTGTCACTCACTCACCTTAAGCACTATGGGTCGCCACACTCACTCACCTCAAGCACTATGGGTCGCCACACTCACTCACCTCAGGTACTGTGGGCCGCCACACTCACTCACCAAGTATTGTGACTCCTCACACTCACTCACCTCAAGTACTGTGGGTCGTCACACTCAATCACCAAGTACTGTGGGTCGTCACACTCACTCACCTCAAGTACTGTGGGTCGTCACACTCAATCACCAAGTACTGTGGGTCGTCACACTCAATCACCAAGCACTGTGACCTGTCACACCAATCACCAAGTACTGTGGGTCGTCACACCACTCACCTCAAGTACTGTGTCGTCACACTCCACTCACCCCAGAGTACTGTGAGTCGTCACACTCAATCACCAAGTACTGTGGGTCGTCACACACAATCACCAAGTACTGTGACTCGTCACACTCACTCACCTCAAGTACTGTGGGTCGTCACACTCAATCACCAAGTACTGTGGGTTGTCACACTCACTCACCTCAAGTACTGTGGGTCGCCACACTCACTCACCTCAAGCACTATGGGTCGCTACACTCACTCACCTCAAGTACTGTGGGTCGTCACACTCAATCACCAAGTACTGTGGGTCGTCACACTCAATCACCAAGTACTGTGGGTCGTCACACTCAATCACCAAGCACTGTGGGTCGTCACACTCAATCACCAAGTACTGTGGGTAGCCACTCTCACTCAACTCAAGTACTGTGGGTCGTCACACTCACTCACCTAAAGTACTGTGGGTCGCCACAGTCACTCACGCAGTATTGTGAGTCATCACACTCACTTCAAGTACTGTGGGTCGCCACAGTCACTCACCAAGTATTGTGAGGCGTCACACTCACTTCAAATACTGTGGGTCGTCACTCTCACTCAACTCAAGTACTGTGGGTCGTCACACTCACTCAAGCTCCACTAATTACACAGTGTCTTACTCACCCTCAGGACCCGCCCTCTTGGGAGTTAACACGCTCCTACACGTCCATTAGGGCTACCTGCTTATAGTCAGTCATCTGCCCCACTAAAACACTCTAAAGTGAGGTAGAAGAGACGGTGCATGAGTACTGTATCACCCTGGCTTCACTCTGGCGTATCGAGTTCAGTGAATCATCGTTCATCTTGACCTGGGAAATATCACCAACGAATGAGACACTCTACATCCTCAAGATTACGAAATATTGACACAAATATAAATGAAAGTTATATACATGATCTAAGACTCTTGTGGTGCAGTGCATATTATATATATATATATATATATATATATATATATATATATATATATATATATATATATATATATATATATATATATATATATATATATATATATATATATATATATACATATATATATATATATATGCAAGTAAATCACTGTAGGTGCGCATGATCTAGGTATATGCTGATAACCACAAGGAAAGAAGAAAACACGAAGTTCCCAAGCGCTTTCGTGTAATTCACATCTTCAGGGGTGAGTACAGACTAGAGAGAGTAATACAAATCAAGGTGTGTATATACAGAGGAGGGTGAGACCAGGTCCACAATGGTCAGGTATTAGGTAATGACCCTACTAATCTTTAAATAGCACACAACGGTTGGTGGTCAGGTCAGATGGTCAAGTGACCCGGCCTTCTCACCTGATCACAAATCTTCTTAATTACAAAATTGTCCAGCTTGTACATGCCGTTACTCAAATTCATGTTGAATGCTTCGGTATGTTTAATAAGACTAGATTCTATGATGTTCCTACTATCAATTGAATTACATGGTACTATTGAGGAGGCATTATCCCAGTCAATGCAATGCTTGTTATCCCTCAAATGAACAAACAGAGCATTGGATTCCTGGCCTGTCCTAACACTGTATTTGTGTTGTTTAATTCTAGTTGCAAGATCTGTACCTGTCTGGCCTAAGTAAAACATATTACATTCCTTGCAAGGAACTTTATAAATGCAACCAATTGTGTTGTTGGGGGAGTTCTTGATTAACATTTGTTTAACAGTGCATGAGTTTTTAAATGCCACATTGACGTTCCAGGTTTTTAGCTGTGCAGGAATGTGTGAGAAATTTTTGTGAAATGGTAATATTAAGATATTCTTATGGTCATGGGTGGACTTGGGATCAGTTCTATAAAAAATTTTCTTAGTAATGTTTAAGCATTTGTCTATGAAAGATCTAGGGTATTTAAGGTTTGAGCCAATATTATATATATATTTGTATTCCTCATCGATGAATTCCGGACTGCAAATTCTCAAGGCACGTAAAAACATTGTTGAAAATACTGACTGTTTGACTTTATTATGGTGGGCAAAATAATAATGAATGTATGAACACACATTAGTTGGTTTTCTATAAATACTGAACTTAAAAGTGTTACCTATTCTGTGTATCAGACAGTCTAGGAATGGCAATTTACAGTCTTGCTCTTATTCCACAGTGAATTTGATCGAGGGAGCTAAGTTGTGGCAGGAAAGCTTTTAGGTCCTCATTACACGGCCAGAGAGATAATACATCATCAACATATGTAACCCAGACTGCTGAAGGTGGTAAAATATTACTTAATAGTTTCTTTTCAAAGAAATCCATATATAGGTGTTTTCTTCTTTCCTTGTGGTTATCAACATATATATATATATATATATATGTATATATATATATATATATATATATATATATATATATATATATATATATATATATATATATATATATATATATGCTGATAACCACAAGGAAAGAAGAAAACACGAAGTTCCCAAGCGCTTTCGTGTAATTCACATCTCATTAAACATCTTACTTCAACGTCCCCTCCACTGCCATACATGTACGGTGTAATCAAGACCCACAAGCCCAATAACCCAGCAAGACCCATCATTAGCTCAGTTGGGTCAATCTCTTATAAACTATCTAAATGGTTAGTTTCTTTACTAAATCCCCTAGTTGGCAACATTTCTAACTCCAATATCAAGAATAATATGGATCTGGTTGATAAACTCAATAACTTACACATTAATCATGATTTTAAACTGGTCAGCTTTGATGTAACGTCACTCTTTACAAAGGTCCCAGTTGATGATTTACTAGAGTTCCTCATAGATTCCCTGGATAACATTTCACTGCCTGTCTCGAAAGACGACTTCATCGAACTCATCAAACTATGTATTAAGGATTGCAAATTCGAATTCAATGGGGAATATTATGCTCAAAAATTTGGTATGGCAATGGGTAATCCACTCTCACCTGTATTAAGCAACCTATATATGGGATTCTTTGAAAAGAAACTATTAAGTAATATTTTACCACCCTCAGCAGTCTGGTTTAGATATGTTGATGATGTATTATGTCTCTGGCCATGTAATGAGGACCTAAAAGCTTTCATAACATAAGAACATAAGAACATAAGAAAGTGGCATACTGCAGGAGGCCGACTGGCCCATACAGGGCAGATCCCTTTCACACCCATCCCAGCACTTCCATGTGCCTATCCAACTTCGTCTTGAAGCTCCCTAGCGTCCCCGATCCTACTATAGCACTCGGTAGCCTATTCCACATATCCACAACGTATTACTAAACCAGTGCTTGCCCATATCCTTTCTTGAATCGGAATTTTATCTAATTTAAGCCATTTGTTCGAAGTATTTCTGTTATTACTGAGCTTCAGAACATCTTCCATTTTACCCTTGTTAATCCCACTTACCCACTCTGTACACCTCTATCATATCTCCCCTAACCTCTACGCCTCTCTAATGAATGTAAGCCCAAGCTTTTCAGTCTTTCTTCTTCAGCGCGGAAGGTTTCTAATATTATGGATCATTTTTGTCATTCTTCTTGTACTCTCTCCAAAGAATCTATGTCCATTCTATAATAAGTGACATTCAGAACTGGAACCGCATAATCCATGTGTACCACTAATGCTAGGTAAAGTTTCAAGATAACGTCAGCAGTTCTGTTACTCACAGACCTAGATATGAACCCAAGAATCCTGTTTGCCTTTGTTGCGAACGCGATACATTGTTTTCAGGTTTCGTCGTTACAACACACCTAGATCTTTTCACAAACCGAGTTTTCTATTCTGCCACCTAGTTTATACTAATCGTTTGTATTCGTCTTCCTATCTGTAGTAATTGCATTTATCATTAAAATTCATTTGCCAGTCTACTGACCACTCATGTAAGGTATCTAGATCTCTTTGAAGGTGTTCAAAGTCACTGTCTGAATTTATCACTCTCCCCATTTTGGTATCATCTGCAAATTTACTAATCCTACTAGTTATGCCTAAATCAAGATCATTAATGAATATAACAAACAGCAGAGGGCCTAATACAGACCCCTGGGGAACTCCGCTTTTGACCGCACCCCAGTCTGACTTTAATCCATTTGTGCTGACTCTTTGTTTCCTACCAGTTAACCATGACCTAATCCATTTTAATACTGATCCACCTATTCCATGTGCTTCTACCTTCCTTATCAATCTCTCATGAGGGACTCTATCGAATGCTTTACTGAAATCTAAATAAATTATATCATATGACTTATCATTATCTACCGCTTCATATACTTCTGAGAAAAAGCTAAGCAAATTTGTGAGACAAGAACGTCCCTGGGTGAACCCGTGCTGAGAAGAATGAATTAAGTTGAATGTTTCAAGGTGACTTCTGATTTTTGTAGCAATAATTGACTCTAGTAACTTGCCTATGATTGACGTGAGACTAATGGGACGGTAATTTGATGCTATTGATTTATCACCCTTTTTGAAAATCGGAACTACATTTGCAAGTTTCCAAGCTTCTGGCACTAGGCCCGATTCTAATGACTTATTAAATAAAACTGCTAATGGATTACTCAACTCATCTCTACATTCTTTTAATATTCTAGCATATTCTGCCTGACCAGTGATTTATGAGGCTTCAGTTTGTTAATTACTTTTGCTAATATCGTTACTAGTAATATTGATATTCATCAAATATATTTTCTATACTGTCGCTATATAATTTTATGAACTTCTGGAACCAAAATAGGTTTTTCATTTGTATCACGGAGCTTAAAATGACTATTTAACGTACTACATTTAACTCATCATCAGTCATTTCTCCTGTCGTAGTTTCTTAAGGGGGACCATTGTATTCTAACCTTGATTTTATACAGTTGATAAAAACAGTTATTTTCGATTCGCTTGCTACCTTGATTTCACTCTTTGCTTTCCTAATTTAAGGTTTTACTCTGTCTTGTTAGGTTCTGATAGTAACCAAGTAAGTGATTTTCGCCTTTCTTAACTTTTCTATACTCCTTTTCTTTTTCCTAGAAGATCTAAGAGTCTATTATTCATCCATTTGGTGTTCCGGGATTGATCTGAATTTTCTTTAGGGATGTGTTTATTTTGGGCATTATTGATTGTCGCAATAAATTGTTCATAAGTAGCTGCTAAACTAAATTCGGGGTTATCCCGTCCTAAGTTGACAGTTTCCGGAGGTGTGGGGGGGATTAATCTTTTGACCATAGGGTCATCCCTTAGGTCTCTCCTTATGCTACCGTAATTAGCCTTCCTAAAATCCGGGATCAAGGCCGAATTTTCCTTCTTCCTGCCATCCCATATTATGTTGAAATATATGGCTTTATGATCACTGTTTCCTAGTTCGTCTCCAATCCCAACATCTTTTACTAGATTTTCATTATTACTGAGAACTAAATCGAGGATATTATTTCCTCTAGTGGGCGAGTTTATGAATTGATATAAAAAACTATCCTGTACTACTTCTAGAAAATCTTCAGATTCATTATCGCTAAGTTGATTTTTCCAATCTATGCCTGAAAAGTTGAAATCGCCTAGAATACATACATTGTTTCTATCAGATGCCTTCTTGATTTCCTCCCATAGCAATTTACCATCGTTCCTACTCAAATTAGGTGGTCTATATATAACACCAATGACTACGGATTCACTGCCCTCACCAATCTCTACCCAAATACTTTCATTGTCGCTATTTGTTTTAATGTTTGATTTATTGCAGCTTTTTAATGACACCCTGATATACACTGCTACACCGCCACCTCTCCTTCCTACTCTGTCAAATTTAGATAGGTTATATCCTGGAATATGAAATTCTGCTAAAAAATTCTTTCTGTTTGAATTTATCCATGTTTCCGTTATTGCAATTATATCTATGTTCTTTTTACTAACAATGGCCCTGAGCTGGTCCATTTTGTTACACAGGCTTCTACTATTAGTATAATAAACACTCAATATATTTCTTCCGTTTCTATCTGTTTTACATTTATTACTTTGATGTTTGTTATTATGACTAACTATATTTTCAGCATTATCTACTTCTGTTTCACTACTTCCCAGGACCTGCTTGTTTTTTGACTCCCATTTTCCCCGACCCCTCTCTACTGGCGAAACCCCCCCTTCGGAGTGACAATTTCACGCTCCAGGGATGCAGACAACGTCTTTACCCCCTCACGAGACAAGTGTACTCCGTCGCGACAGTACAGGTAGTCGTTGCCATAAAATCGTTGCCCGTCATCAATGAATGCCCAACCATTGTTTGCACAATGTTTCTCCAGTCGGCAATTAATAGCAATTGCCCTGGACAGCCATTCACGACCAACCCCTCTTCTAGGCAAGACACCACATACTATCGGGATCCCTCCCCTATCTCTAATCTTCCCCAGCGCCTCCCTATACCTCTTGAAAAGTTCCTCACTCCTAACCTTACCTATGTCGTTTCCTCCCACACTAAGACACACTACTGGATTGGTACCCTCCCCTGACAAAACCCTGTCTAACCTCTCGGCTACATGCCCTATCCCAGCCCCAGGAAAACATACCCTAGTCCTACGTTTCCTATCTCTCGCACAAAAAGCCCTATCCATAAACCTCACCTGGCTGTCACCAACTACCACGACCTTACCTGTGGGCAGGGTTTGTACAACTGCCCTTTCCTCTCCTTGATCCATACCGTCCTGCCTCTTCTCTTCCTCTCCAGCTTCCTGCAGCACCTGGTAAGGGTTACTGCACTCCACACCCTGGTCAGCTTTCCTAAGCCTGACCCTAGTCCCCTTGGAGACAACCACTCTCCACGCCTGCTCCTCCTTCGCAGGTGTCCTGCTAGGCAGGACACCTACCTGAAGGAGTTCCGTCCTGAGGGCTTCATTTTCCCCCTTTAGAGTGTCAACCTCACTCCTCAACTGCCCCAGCTGCCTTAACAGCGTGGCAAGGAGGTCGTCCTTCCCCACACTCCCCTCCTCTTCCCCCACGGCACAACGATCCAAAGCGGCCATTTTCCTTGGTCTCTAGCGGGAGCACTATCAGCACGACCTTCTGCCACAACTTAACAACTTAGCCCCCTCGATCAAATTCACTGTGGAATTAGAGCATGACTGTAAATTGCCATTCCTAGACTGTCTGATACACAGAATAGGTAACACTTTTAAGTTCAGTATTTATAGAAAACCAACTAATGTGTGTTCATACATTCATTATTATTCTGCCCACCATAATAAAGTCAAACAGTCAGTATTTTCAACAATGTTTTTACGTGCCTTGAGAATTTGCAGTCCGGAATTCATCGATGAGGAATACAAATATATATATAATATTGGCTCAAACCTTAAATACCCTAGATCTTTCATAGACAAATGCTTAAACATTACTAAGAAAACTTTTTATAGAACTGATCCCAAGCCCACCCATGACCATAAGAATATCTTAATATTACCATTTCACAAAAATTTCTCACACATTCCTGCACAGCTAAAAACCTGGAACGTCAATGTGGCATTTAAAAACTCATGCACTGTTAAACAAATGTTAATCAAGAACTCCCCCAACAACACAATTGGTTGCATTTATAAAGTTCCTTGCAAGGAATGTAATATGTTTTACTTAGGCCAGACAGGTAAAGATCTTGCAACTAGAATTAAACAACACAAATACAGTGTTAGGACAGGCCAGGAATCCAATGCTCTGTTTGTTCATTTGAGGGATAACAAGCATTGCATTGACTGGGATAATGCCTCCTCAATATTACCATGTAATTCAATTGATAGTAGGAACATCATAGAATCTAGTCTTATTAAACATACCGAAGCATTCAACATGAATTTGAGTAACGGCATGTACAAGCTGGACAATTTTGTAATTAAGAAGATTTGTGATCAGGTGAGAAGGCCGGGTCACTTGACCATCTGACCTGACCACCAACCGTTGTGTGCTATTTAAAGATTAGTAAGGTCATTACCTAATACCTGACCATTGTGGACCTGGTCTCACCCTCCTCTGTATATGTACACCTTGTTTTGAACTTCTCTTTAGTCTGTACTCACCCCTGAAGATGTGAATTACACGAAAGCGCTTGGGAACTTCGTGTTTTCTTCTTTCCTTGTGGTTATCAGGAAGGAATTATTAAAGTAGACCTCTTGTTGAACAATGGGAGAATTTTTGAAAAAAATCTGAGGGCTTGGTTCAGCCCAATGACTTTAAAACCCTGGACTTGCAGACCTCCCTCGGCCCCCCCCCCGCACAAACCACACTACTCCCTCTCAACACTATCACACAACAACAACAACACTTGCGGCTGTGTGTTATGTTCCAATACCTACACAAAAACTTTAAAGTATAAAACATATAAAATAGCGAACTTCACAACACTACGCCATACACACTACACTACACTCGTACATACACCTACAGCGTATTACTCCCCACCATCCTTACCTTTGACCTTAAAACTACCTTCCAAATACATTTACTACCGCCCTAACTCTCTATTGTTTTACTTCTGAAGAAATATTCGAATATAATCACAATTAATGCCCATTCTCCACCTCCCCAAATTAATGAAGAACTACATTAGGCCATTAGGGTGTGTCATAGGAGGGAAGATCAGCTAAAACTAATGGCCCATCACTTTTTTGGTAGATTTTAGTGTATATAAACAGAAAATAATTTCAGTTTCAATATTTTGCAAGGTAAATTTTAGCGTGAAATTTATCGAAAATCTAACGTACAGCTGCATTAGTGCATTACAATTAAATAGTGAACATTGCTTTCTGACTTCATTCTTTAACAACCCAACTAACAATATTTTTTTCTGTTTCAGATTCTGATGCATTTATAAGTTGATAATATTTGCGATGGCTGCTTGTGTCAGGACGAGGAACCAAAACTGGTTTTCATCTCAGTCACTTCATCCTGTCTGGGAGAGAGCTCCGAAGTCGGAGTTTGCATTGAGAGATGCTGAGGATACGGTGTTTAATCCAGTAACCAAAGAAAAGAACCAAAGAACTTACACAAACAAAGATATTGCTAGCATATGACCAAAGTTGTCTTGGCACAGTACACCTTGGCTAACGCCTGCCCTGGCTTCCAGTCATAACAAGTCAGAAGTTAAGATTAGTGGAGAGATCAAGTAGCTAGTTGGGAAAGGCAAGAGATATTCTGGGAGAGTAAACTTGCAGTTATGACAGTTTTGCCAAGCAACTGACCAGTTATTTGACATAATTACTTGCAGCCCAATTGTTCTCTCTGTCCTGAGTTTGATGATCGGATCGTAAACTGAGGCCCATACCTCCCTGTACGTGCGAACTGAAGATTCCTGTGGTCGAACTGGCATTTGTCAAAGCACAGAGAGAGAAGACTGGCAGTATAGGGGCTCTCATGATTTCTAGCCAAGATATTACGGAGTCCAAGAGACAGGAGGCTGTCACAGAGAGACAGAAGAGGAGAAGAGTTGCCGAGGAAAAGAGACTTGAGAAGGCCCAGGGTGAGGTAAAAAAGGCTGATGATTGGAGTCAAGCTGATTCAGAGTTTAATGACTTCCCCATGGCTGATCCGAGTGCTGACCAGGAGAATGGTGACTTTGTCCCTAACCCAGAAAATAATGCTCCCAAACCTTCCAGGCATAAGATTCGAAATAGGAAAGATATCCCTGAGTATAGTTTCTGGTTAGCATGCGACACCACACTGTGTCAGAGAACTGCAGAGATAGCAACAGCTGCCTGGATTGGATTTGGTGTCGATAACACCTGATGATGTTCACCTGTATAGATCATAACAAAAGTGTGAGAGCTCAGGAGAAACTTGGCTGCAACTTGTAAGAGAAGCTTGATAAGGGGATAAGAGAAAATTGAATCAATTGTTTGTTCTTTGATGGGAGAAGGGATGACACTAAAGTGTTCATGAAAGTTGGAGATTCTGACAAGTTGTTCCCTGCCATGGTGAAGGAGGAACACTACTCCTGCTGCAGTGAACCAGGAGGGAAGTATTTGTGGCATTTCACTCCAGAGAAAGATGACATCAGGAAACCAGCTGAGATAGTGGCAGATAACATTGTGAACTGGCTCAGAGAGAGGAACGTGGACCAGACCCTGCAGGCCATTGGAGGGGACAGCACCAACACGGTACCATGGTGGGTGGCAAGGGGCCACAGTGGATAGAGCGAAGATTGGGAGGGAAGCTGGTCTGATTGTCGCAGACTCTTGACCAACGAGAGAGTTGCCACTGAGACATCTGATCCAGGAGCTGGATGGCAAGACTCTTTGAAACAACAGATGGTCTGGTCCTCTTGGCAAGATGCTGGACTCTGCCACTGAGTTAGAAATAAATCTGAGCTTTGAAAAAATCACAGTTGGCCCTCCACTCGTTGAGCTTGCACATACTGTCATTGACGACCTGAGTACTGACCAGTACAATGGTTACATGATTTGCAGTGCCATCAAAACTGGGGTCATGCCTGATAGACTTGCTAACCTGCAGATAGGTCCAGTCTCACATTCTAGGTGGCTCACAACGGCTTCCTTTGTGGTTCTAGAATTTCGCTGCCTATCATAAACTGGAAAGGGAAACCAGCTTCACAAACCTGAGTATCATTTACACCAATTCATCGAGCACCACAAATTAATTCAACACCATGTCAAGTTTACTGCCTCCGAAGGTCTGATGGTTCTTCTGGCTTGAGTTCTGAGGAGTCAGCTATGAAGGTTGTTCAGATTGTGGAGCAGACTGTGAGGAGATCTTTCTGGTATGCTCATCCCGAGGCAGTTCTGCAGACAATGCTCTGCAGTAAGGATGAGGAGGAGAGAAGAGTGGCAGTCAAAAAGATCTTGGATATGAGACTTATGAGAGGATCTGGGCATGATGAATCAGTTGGTGACGATTCCTTCAGGGTCAGGAAGACTCCTGAAGTCAATCTAGGTGCCAAGACCCTCACTGATCTCATAGATCTGGATAACATCCAGGCTGGCAGTGAGTCCCCTCTTACCTGCAGCCTCACCAATGTTCAAGTCAGAGCTTTCCTGGACAACCCCATGCATGTCCCTGCCTGGCCCTCGCACACCCAGAGAATAGAGCGTTGTGTACAGCAAGGATGAGGGCCACAGCCACAGTAGAGGGAGGGAAGGCTACATCCGAGTCAGTGTCAGCAGGAGGTGATGAGTAGAAACAGAAGCAAGAAAGACATGTTCTGTGTGCAGCAACACTGGGTGTAGAGAAACCGTTTGTATTTGATGATTTTGTTTTAAAGGAATATTAAATTAATAATGCCAGATCACTGTCACCATTCTGGAATTCATTTCATCCTAATAAATTAACCTGATACATTTACTTTACTTTAAATAAGCTATTTAGTGGTGTTGGTAAAAGGGTGGGAATACTGAATTTTCATAAGATTTCAAGTTAAAATTTACCTAGCAAAAATGAAAACTTTTCAAATCTGAAGATATCACATGATTCTGCACATAGAACTACATCATTAATACCATGGGCCGATTTTTCAAACTAAAAAAAAAAAATTCGCCTCCGTATGACACACCCTATTAGGCCATAAACTTCAATTTATAAGAGTAATCCACACACTCCAGCGTATACCGTCAGGCCATACCTTATACATTACTTCATACAGTGCAGGAATACACCATAAATGATGTCATACAGTACAGGAATACTCTATACATCAGGTCATACAGTACAGAATACATCATACATCAGGTCATACAGTACAGGAATACTTCATACATCAGGTCATACAGTACAGGAATACTTCATACATCAGGTCATACAGTACAGGAATACTTCATACATCAGGTCATACAGTACAGGAATACTTCATACATCAGGTCATACAGTACAGGAATACTTCATACATCAGGTCATACAGTACAGGAATACTTCATACATCAGGTCATACAGTACAGGAATACTTCATACATCAGGTCATACAGTACAGGTATACTTCATACATCAGGTCATACAGTACAGGAATACTTCATACATCAGGTCATACAGTACAGGAATACTTCATACATCAGGTCATACAGTACAGGAATATATCATACATCAGGTCATACAGTACAGGAATACTTCATACATCAGGTCATACAGTACAGGAATACTTCATACATCAGGTCATACAGTGCAGGAATACTTCATACATCAGGTCATACAGTACAGGAATACTTCATACATCAGGTCATACAGTACAGGAATACATCATACATCAGGTCATACAGTACAGGAATACATCATACATCAGGTCATACAGTACAGGAATACATCATACATCAGGTCATACAGTACAGGAATACTTTATACATCAGGTCATACAGTACAGGAATACTTCATACATCAGGTCATACAGTACAGGAATACTTAATACATCAGGTCATACAGTACAGGAATACTTCATACATCAGGTCATACAGTGCAGGAATACACCATAAATGATGTCATACAGTACAGGAATACTTCATACATCAGGTCATACAGTACAGGAATATTTCATACATCAGGTCATACAGTACAGGAATACTTCATACACTCAAATATACAGTACAGGAATATTTATACATCAGGGTCATACAGTGCAGGAAATATTTCATACATCAGGTCATATAGCACAGGAATACTTCATACATCAGGTCATACAGCACAGGAATACTTCATACATCAGGTCATACAGTACAGGAATACATCATACATCAGGTCATACAGTACAGGAATACTTCATACATCAGGTCATACAGTGCAGGAATACTTCATACATCAGGTCATACAGTACAGGAATACTTCATACATCAGGTCATAGAGTACAGGAATACTTCATACATCAGGTCATACAGTGCAGGAATACTTCATACATCAGGTCATACAGTACAGGAATACATCATACATCAGGTCATACAGTACAGGAATACATCATACATCAGGCTATACAGTACAGGAATACATCACATCAGGTCATACAGTACAGGAATATTTATACATCAGGTCATATACAGAATACTATACATCAGGTCATACAGTACAGTGAATACATCATACATCAGTAACAGTACAGGAATATTTTATACATCAGGTCATACAGTACAGGAATACATCATACATCAGGTCATACAGTACAGGAATACATCATATCAGGCCATACAGTACAGAATACTTCATACATCATCAGGTCATACAGCAGGAATACATCATACATCAGTCATACAGCCAGGAATACTTCATACATCAGGTCATACAGTACAGGAATACATCATACATCAGGTCATACAGTACAGGAATACATCATACATCAGGTCATACAGTGCAGGAATACATCATACATCAGGTCATACAGTGCAGGAATACATCATACATCAGGTCATACAGTGCAGGAATACTTCATACATCAGGTCATACAGTAGAGGAATACTTCATACATCAGGTCATACAGTAATGGAATACTTCATACATCAGGTCATACAGTACAGGAATACTTCATACATCAGGTCATACAGTACAGGAATACTTCATACATCAGGTCATACAGTACAGAATACATCATACATCAGGTCATACAGTACAGAATACATCATACATCAGGTCATACAGTACAGGAATACATCATACATCAGGTCATACAGTACAGGAATACATCATACATCAGGTCATACAGTACAGGAATACTTCATACATCAGGTCATACAGTGCAGGAATACTTCATACATCAGGTCATACAGTACAGGAATACTTCATACATCAGGTCATACAGTACAGGAATACTTCATACATCAGGTCATACAGTGCAGGAATACTTCATACATCAGGTCATACAGTACAGGAATACACCATAAATGATGTCATACAGTACAGGAATACATCATACATCAGGTCATACAGTGCAGGAATACTTCATACATCAGGTCATACAGTACAGGCATACTTCATACATCAGGTCATACAGTACAGGAATACTTCATACATCAGGTCATACAGTGCAGGAATACTTCATACATCAGGTCATACAGTACAGGAATACTTCATACATCAGGTCATACAGTACAGGAATACTTCATACATCAGGTCATACAGTACAAGAATACTTCATACATCAGGTCATACAGTACAGGAATACTTCATACATCAGGTCATACAGTACAGGAATACTTCATACATCAGGTCATACAGTACAGGAATACTTCATACATCAGGTCATACAGTACAGGAATATTTCATACATCAGGTCATACAGTTCAGGAATACTTCATACATCAGGTCATACAGTACAGGAATACTTCATACATCAGGTCATACAGTACAGGAATACACCATAAATGATGTCATACAGTACAGGAATATTTCATACATCAGGTCGCCTGAGTAGGAATACTTCATACATCAGGTCATACAGTACAGGAATACTTCATCACATCAGGTCATACAGTACAGGAATGCTTCACGCCATCAGGTCCATACAGTACAAGGTATACTTCTCGCCCATCAGGTCATACAGTACAGGAATACTTCATACATCGGTCATACAGTGGGAATGCTTTCGCCATCAGGTCATACAGTACAGGGAATGTGCATCAGGTCATACAGTACAGAATACTTCATACATCAGGACATAGTACAGGAATACTTCATACATCAGGTCATACAGTACAGGAATAATTCATACATCAGGTCATACAGTACAGGAATACGTCATACATCAGGTCATACAGTACAGGAATACTTCATACATCAGGTCATACAGTACAGGAATACTTCATACATCAGGTTATACAGTACAGGTATACTTCATACATCAGGTCATACAGTACAGGAATACTTCATACATCAGGTCATACAGTACAGGAATACTTCATACATCAGGTCATACAGTACAGGAATACTTCATACATCAGGTCATACAGTACAGGAATACTTCATACATCAGGTCATACAGTACAGGAATACTTCATACGTAGGTCATACAGTGCAGAGACCACTTCATACATCAAGGTCATACAGTACAGGAATACTTCGTACATCAGGTCATACAGTACCTGGGAACCCTTTCATACATCAGGTCATACAGTACAGATACTTCCATACATCAGGGTCATACAGTACAGCCACTTCCATACATCCAGGTCATACAGTACAGGAATACTTCATACATCAGGTCATACAGTACAGAATACTTCATACATCAGGTCATACAGTACAGAATACTTCGCCATGAGTCCATACAGTACAGGAATGCTTCATACATCAGGTCATACAGTACAGGAATGCTTCATACATCAGGTCATACAGTACAGGAATACTTCATACATCAGGGTCATACAGTACAGGAATACTTCACATGCATCGAGTCCTTGCAATTTTGGGAATACTTCATACATCAGGTCATACAGTACAGGAATACTTCATACATCAGGTTATACAGTACAGGTATACTTCATACATCAGGTCATACAGTACAGGAATTCTTCATACATCAGGTCATACAGTACAGGAATACTTCATACATCAGGTCATACAGTACAGGAATACTTCATACATAAGGTTATACAGTACAGGAATACATCATACATCAGGTCATACAGTACAGGAATACTTCATACATCAGGTCATACAGTACAGGAATACTTCATACATTAGGTTATACAGTACAGGTATACTTCATACATCAGGTCATACAGTACAGGAATTCTTCATACATCAGGTCATACAGTACAGGAATACTTCATACATCAGGTCATACAGTACAGGAATACTTCATACATCAGGTCATACAGTACAGGAATACTTCATACATCAGGTTATACAGTACAGGAATACTTCATACATCAGGTCATACAGTACAGGAATACTTCATACATCAGGTTATACAGTACAGGAGCTTCTTCATTCATCAAGATCGCCACAGTACAGGAATACTTCATACATCAAGATACTTTGTTACAGGAATACTTCATACATCGAGGTCATACAGTACGAGGAATACTTTTCGCCCATCAGGTCCTTTGGTATAAGGTGTACATACATCAGGTCATACAGTGCAGGAATACTTCATACATCAGGTCATACAGTACAGGAATACTTCATACATCAGGTCATACAGTACAGGAATACTTCATACATCAGGTCATACAGTACAGGAATACTTCATACATCAGGTCATACAGTATAGGAATACTTCATACAACAGGTTATACAGTACAGGAATACTTCATACATCAGGTCATACAATACAGGAATACTTCATACATCAGGTTATACAGTACAGGTATACTTCATACAGTACAGGTATACTTCATACATCAGGTCATACAGTACAGGTATACTTCATACATCAGGTCATACAGTACAGGAATACTTCATACATCAGGTCATACAGTACAGGAATACTTCATACATCAGGTCATACAGTACAGGAATACTTCATACATCAGGTCATACAGTACAAGGGAATACTTCACCACATCAGGTCTTACAGTACGAATACTTCATACATCAGGTCATACAGTACAGGAATACGTCGCACATCAGGTCATACAGTACAGGAATACTTCATACATCAGGTCATACAGTACAGAATACTTCATACATCAGGTCATACAGTACAGGAATACTTCATACATCAGGTCATACAGTACAGGAATACTTCGTACATCAGGTCATACAGTACAGGAATACTTCATACATCAGGTCATACAGTACAGAAATACTTCATACATCAGGTCATACAGTACAGGAATACTTCATACATCAGGTCATACAGTACAGGAATACTTCATACATCAGGTCATACAGTACAGGAATACTTCATACATCAGGTCATACAGTACAGGAATACTTCATACATCAGGTCATACAGTACAGGAATACTTCATACATCAGGTCATACAGTACAGGAATACTTCATACATCAGGTCATACAGTACAGAAATACGTCATACATCAGGTCATACAGTACAGGAATACTTCATACATCAGGTTATACAGTACAGGTATACTTCATACATCAGGTCATACAGTACAGAAATACTTCATACATCAGGTCATACAGTACAGGAATACTTCATACATCAGGTCATACAGTACAGGAATACTTCATACATCAGGTCTTTGGTGGAATATACATACATCAGGTCGCCTGAGGTACCAGGTATACTTCATACATCAGGTCGCCTGGTACAGGAATACTTCATACATCAGGTCGCCTGGTACAGAATACTTCATACATCAGGTCATACAGTACAGGAATACTTCATACATCTGAACCACCACAGTACAGGAATACTTCATCAGGTCATACAGTACAGGAATACTTCATACATCAGACAGATGCTGATGCAGGAATACTTCATACATCAGGTCATACAGTACAGGAATACTTCATACATCAGGTCATACAGTGCAGGAATACTTCATACATCAGGTCATACAGTACAGGAATACTTCATACATCAGGTTATACAGTACAGGTATACTTCATACATCAGGTCATACAGTACAGGAATTCTTCATACATCAGGTCATACAGTACAGGTATACTTGATACATCAGGTCATACAGTACAGGAATACTTCATACATCAGGTCATACAGTACAGGAATACTTCATACATCAGGTCATACAGTACAGGAATACTTCATACATCAGGTCATACAGTACAGAAATACTTCATACATCAGGTCATACAGTACAGGAATACTTCATACATCAGGTCATACAGTGCAGGAATACTTCATACATCAGGTCATACAGTACAGGAATACTTCATACATCAGGTTATACAGTACAGGTATACTTCATACATCAGGTCATACAGTACAGGAATACTTCATACATCAGGTCATACAGTACAGGAATACTTCATACATCAGGTCATACAGTACAGGAATACTTCATACATCAGGTCATACAGTACAGGAATACTTCATACATCAGGTCATACAGTACAGGAATACTTCATACATCAGGTCATACCAGTACAGGGAATACTTCATACATCAGGTCATACAGTACGAATACTTCATACATCAGGTCGCCACAGTACAGGAATACTTCATACATCAGATCATACAGTGCAAGAATACTTTATACATCAGGTCATACAGTACAGGAATACTTCATACATCAGGTCATACAGTACAGAATACTTCACTTTATCAGGTCATACAATTACCAGAATACTTCATACATCAGGTCATACAGTACAGGAATGCTTACTTCACGCCTTGTCAGGCATACAGTACAGGTATACTTCATACATCAGGTCATACAGTACAGAAATTCTTCATACATCAGGTCATACAGTACAGGAATTCTTCATACATCAGGTCATACAGTACAGGTATACTTCATACATCGGGTCATACAGTACAGGAATTCTTCATACATCAGGTCATACAGTACAGGAATTCTTCATACATCTGGTCATACAGTACAGGAATACTTCATACATCAGGTCATACAGTACAGGAATTCTTCATACATCAGGTCATACAGTACAGGTATACTTCATACATCAGGTCATACAGTACAGGAATACTTCATACATCCAGGTCATACAGTACAAGATACTTCATACATCAGGTCATACAGTAGGAATACTTCATACATCAAGTCATACAGTACAAGGAATACTTCATACATCAGGTCATACAATTACAGGAATACTTCATACATCAGGTCATACAGTACAGAATACTTCATCATCAGGTCATACAGTACAGGAATACTTCCTTTATCAGGTCATACAGTACAGAATACTTCATACTTCAGGTCATACAGTACAGCAATACTTCATACATCAGGTCGCCACAGTGCAGGAATACTTCATACATCAGGTCATACAGTACAGGAATACTTCATACATCAGGTCATACAGTACAAGGAATACTTCATACATCAAGTCATACAGTACAGGTATACTTCATACATCAAGTCATACAGGTACAGTATAGTTCATACATCAGGTCATAATACAGTACAGGAATACTTCATACATCCAGGTCATACAGTACAGGAATACTTCATACATCAGGTCATACAGTACAGGAATACTTCATACATCAGGTTATACAGTACAGGAATACTTCATACATCAGGTCATACAGTACAGGAATACTTCATACATCAGGTTATACAGTACAGGTATACTTCATACATCAGGTCATACAGTACAGGTATACTTCATACATCAGGTCATAGAGTACAGAAATACTTCATACATCAGGTTATACAGTACAGGAATACTTCATACATCAGGTCATACAGTACAGGAATATTTCATACATCAGATTATACCGTACAGGTATACTTCATACATCAGGTCATACAGTACAGAAATACTTCATACATCAGGTCATACAGTACAGGAATACTTCATACATCAGGTCATACAGTACAGGAATACTTCATACATCAGGTCATACGGTAGGAATACTTCATACATCCAGGTCATACAGTACAGAATACTTCATAAAAGCCAGGTCATACAGTACAGGAATACTTCATACATCAGGTCTGTACAGTACAGGTATACTTCACACATCCAGGTCATACAGTACAGGAATACTTCATACATCAGGTCATACAGTACAGAGATACTTCATACATCAGGTCATACAGTACAGGAATACTTTATACATCAGGTCATACAGTACAGGAATACTTCACCCATCCAGGTCATACAGTACAGGTATGCTTCATACATCAGGTCATACAGTACAGGAATACATCATACATCAGGTCATACAGTACAGGAATACATCATACATCAGGTCATACAGTACAGGAATACTTCATACATCAGGTCATACAGTACAGGATTACTTCATACATCAGGTCATACAGTACAGGAATACATCATACATCAGGTCATACAGTACAGGAATACTACATACATCAGGTCATACAGTACAGGAATACTTCATACATCAGGTCATACAGTACAGGAATACTTCATACATCAGGTCATACAGTACAGGAATACTTCATACATCAGGTCATACAGTACAGGAATACATCATACATCAGGTTATACAGTACAGGAATACTTCATACATCAGGTCATACAGTACAGGAATACTTCATACATCAGGTCATACAGTACAGGAATACTTCATACATCAGGTCATACAGTACAGGAATACTTCATACATCAGGTCATACAGTACAGGAATACTTCATACATCAGGTCATACAGTACAGGAATACTTCATACATCAGGTCATACAGTACAGGAATACTTCATACATCAGGTCATACAGTACAGGAATACTTCATACATCAGGTCATACAGTACAGGAATACTTCATACATCAGGTCATACAGTACAGGAATACTTCATACATCAGGTCATACAGTACAGGAATACTTCATACATCAGGTCATACAGTACAGGAATACTTCATACATCAGGTCATACAGTACAGGAATACTTCATACATCAGGTCATACAGTACAGGAATACTTCATACATCAGGTTATACAGTACAGGAATACTTCATACATCAGGTCATACAGTACGGAATACTTCATACATCAGGTCATACAGTACAGGAATACTTCATACATCAGGTCATACAGTACAGAATGCTTCATACATCAGGGTCATACAGGCTGAGGAATACTTCATACATCAAGGTCATACAGTACAGGAATACTTCATACATCAGGTCCATACAGTACAGGAATACTTCATACATCAGGTCATACAGTACAGAATTTCTTCATACATCAGGTCATACAGTACAGGAATACTTCATACATCAGAGTCATACAGTACAGGAATACTTCCTTACATCAGGTCATACAGTACAGGAATACTTCATACATCAGGTCCTTACAGTAGAATACTTCATACATCAGGTCATACAGTACAGGGAATACTTCATACATCAGGTTATACAGTACAGGAATAACTTCATACATCAGGTCATACAGTAGGAATACTTCATACATCAGGTCATACAGTACAGGAATACTTCATACATCAGGTCATACAGTACAGGAATACTTCATACATCAGGTCATACAGTACAGGAATACTTCATACATCAGGTCATACAGTACAGGAATACTTCATACATCAGGTCATACAGTACAGGAATACTTCATATATCAGGTCATACAGTACAGGAATACGGCACGTCATGGGACACTTACCACAAACAACACTCAAACATAAAACATCTTAATTCATCTCTGAGTAATGGTAACAGGTGTACTTCGGTCAATAACTGTATTTACGGAATAATTCGGTTATGTGATCATATAAGAATTACGTACGTGGGTGTTTGTGCGTGCGTGCGTGCGTGCGTGCGTGCGTGTGTGTATGTAATAAACCTTAAGATATATATAGTCAGGCATATAAAACAAATACACAGGTCAAAACAGTAGACTACCACACACGACAACTACAAATTATCTACGACAACTACCACCAGTGAGACAACTCCATCACCAGAGGACGTCTGTTACTGTGTCCTCCCCTCACCCCACTCATGTATACATACCTGACGCCCTCACCTTGTCGTAACAACACGTAACAACACCTGGTATGTTATTACTCTTTACACCTGGTTGGCCTTGTATACACCTGACGCTAAAGGAAACCAGATACTACCCTCAACTTTTTTCATCCACTACTTTATGCTGTACACACCTTGGTTTAATACTTAGTAACTTTGTGTTATTCAAATCGGTGAAAATATTGGCCAGGGAATATAAATGATTTTGAACGTTAGGTCACTTAGCTCGCCACTGACGTAATATTTAACGTATGCTCTGTCACGTAGAAGTAATTTAAAGCATGAAAATAATAATAAATTTTATTTGCATATAAAACCCCATAAGTAAGAGTTAACCAAGTAAACAACAAACACACAGACAGTCGTATAATGTAAAGGTCGTCTCGTTTCCTATAATATTCCAACGACATTAATAAGAAACGCCTTGATTTGAACATAGCGATGGCACGGTGTTACAAAAGTGTTCATGATCACCGCCTCCATGATATGACTGACCCTTGGGAACACCTTGCAGTATGTCCAGCTGTTTATAATCGCCGTTGTTTAATGCTACCATCTGTCTACGATCACCAACTGGTTTTAAGACATACCAACTGTCTACGATTACCAGCTGTCAATGAAGACTTTCGTTCAGATATCATTAATCGTCCAAGATCACCAGCTAGGTTTAATCACCAGCTGTTCAAGATCACCAGTAATCCAGAAGATCACCAGTCGTCCACAAAATCACCAGCTGATCACCAAAAATACTACCACCACCCACCAGCTGTCTAGTATTACGCCCCCTCACCCAACCCCCACCCCCCCAAAGGAAAAAAAAAGAGAGGACCCAATGAACCTGAAAAATTCTCCTGGGTAAAGGATGAAGGGGCAGCCCTTGTCTTCAACATTCCGGGAGGTGGGGTTCACGACACCACCCCACCACAGGTCGCGGGCTCACGAAACAGCCTGGAAGAAATCGCAGAATTCACCTTGTATATAAGGGTCTGCCCTCCCCCCCGCGCTCTGAATACAAGTGTAAACTCTAATATATCTTATAAGTGCCGCTTTAATTTATAAGTACCAGTGTAATGTTATAATTTATGAATACATGTACAAGTGTTAGTGTTGATATAATAGAGGAGCAAATGTGTAAAGTGAAGGTGCAATCAATGAGTACAAGTGTAGCCACGCTTTTAAGTGCCGCTGTAATCAATGAGTACAAGAATAAATTCAGAAATCTTTTAAGTGTTGCTGTAAATATTGACCACAAGTGTAAGTCTCTGTGTTTAAGTACAGCTGTAAGTAATTAGTTCAAATGTGAATTAAAAAGTACAAGCTCAGTTGAAATTCCTCAAGATAACGTGTAAGTTTATATGTGTAAGTGTAGCTGGAGCTAATGTGGTGAGCATACGGACCTAAGTGTAGGTCTGAGTGGAAAACTAAGTGGATATTTAAAAGAGACTAAGGCGTAAAAGAAGATAAATACACATTTGTTTGCAAAAGCGTCAGTGGCAGTCTGAATGAACAGGTGTTAATACAGGTGTGACTAATTAAATGAAGTGTAAGTAAGGCTTTAAAGGGAGGCGTACAGTCATGGTCAAATGTTCTCTCCTGTTGCTCCACGAACCCCGAGTTTCAGACTCATCAATCCGAATCATTTACGGACAGAATAATACATCAAATACCAACTACTTTAGGATCAGAAGCTGAATGGCGAGGTTCGTGGATCAGCAGGATAGAACATTTGACCATGACTACACATACGCATCTGTACATCAAGGCGCTAGTGAAATGGATAAGCTTAAGATATAATTAACTACATCTATGCTTTGTCATCAAGTTATTTTTGAGCCAAGTTGACTCCCTCACTCCGTGTAAGTGTCTAAGTTTAAGTCATTTTCAGTTGGTGTGTTCAACAAGTTAGGTTAAAGCGACACCTTAAGGATGTCATTATATGGGATTACCTGCACCTGTACAGTACTTCAGACCTACAGCTGTACTTAAACTGTTGGTTTTAAGTATTTTTGCTATTCGGAACGTAGACACGTGTGTAAATAATAATAATAATAATAATTGACGGTTTATTGAAAAAGTTCTGCAGCCCGAAGGCTGAAAATATACATTGGACATAAATGACTTATTACATACATTGGTGGTTTAACAAAAGCCTTCATTAGAGAAAGGTGAAGGAACATACAGTGAACATACAGATTAATGTAGGTGTTGAACAGCAAACACGTAGTGTAGTAACTCCCTCCCAGATGGTGTAGGAGGGACCTCACGTGGTGTAGTAGTTCCCTCACAGATGGTGTTATGAGGGGCCTCACGTGGTGTAGTAATTCCCTCACAGATGGTGTTATGAGGGGCCTCCCGTGGTGTAGTAATTCCCTCACAGATGGTGTTATGCGGGGCCTCACGTGGTGTAGTAATTCCCTCACAGATGGTGTTGTGCGGGGCCTCACGTGGTGTAGTAATTCCCTCACAGATGGTGTTAGGAGGGGCCTCACGTGGTGTAGTAATTCCCTCACAGATGGTGTTATATGAGTGATGTGTGGTTCCAGGCCTTCCTATCGTAGACGGATTAACACATCGCTGGTTGTTGGGTCTCACGGGCCGTTATCACTGGGTACCTAGGACCTCACTGTGTGAAGGTCAACTTGGGTACCACTGTTACTGTTGAGCTGTTCTCACTGAGTTAAGCACTGTTCACCACTGTTCACCTCTGTTTAACACTGGTTCCATTCCTTTCCTAAATGAAATAGTAACTTCTGGCGAGAACATGTTGATATTCCGGTGGGGAGGAGGGTTCAGGGGAAGGAGTTGACCTGGTTGCTCCGAGAGGAGCGCCAGGTACGTCTTGACCCTTCTGTGGTCAAGGATGTAGTGTGTGTGTGTGTGTGTGTGTGTGTGAGAGAGAGAGAGAGAGAGAGAGAGAGAGAGAGAGAGAGAGAGAGAGAGAGAGAGATTTAACATGAACCAACTACTTCAAATAAAGATTTATTACCAGTATCCAGACTAATTTCCTGTTCATTCAACTTCATCTTGAACTTTATTATATTAGTTTATCTTAGACACAAATATAAATCGGATAGACTCACGAAGCTGCTACAAATTATACGTCTCGCAACACTGACTATTGGTTCCAAATCCTGGCTGATACCCTGGCTGTTAGTGTGTGCGCGTCGTGTACCCCACTCACTGCTTATAGAGGTGGAGGATATATGTAAGTGCATTACTTTATAATACTGTGAATATCAACAAAAAAAGGTATGGTGTTACAGAATAAGTTAAATGCAAATTTGTACTTAAACAAAATAGTAAAAACAGCCAGAGTACAAACATATAACTTTATAAGTGCATAAGTATGGAAGTCTGCATAAACAATAATCAGTGTACGGACGTTACTTAATACACTTGTGTACTCAACAAACACAAAGTGAATGTGAAAAAGACAGTCATGAGTATGTGCGTATGTGTATGTGGTAGGTATGTGATTATCAGGTTGTGTACGAGAATGACGATGTACTTATGCAAGTGTTAACATGTAACTGCATAAGAAAAGATATGTAAATATATAGATATAAACATATGAGTAATTCCCAAAAAGAATAAAAGAAAAACGAGCAAACGAGACCACGAGTTTGTTTATATAGAATAACATGACTGCACGACCGCTTTACTACGTAGTCACGGTCTACACACTAAATAATAACGTAAATCTTATTTGAAAAAAAGTTGTTGGTCTTGAATAATCTCATGCTAAGATATACGACTTGCTGATAGCCGGGAATATAGTTATGCGGGAGGAGAAATCTCTTTAAGGAACTCAGAAGTTAAAAGCAGCGGGTGGAGGCGTAAATATAAATATTTTTTGACTCACAAGAATGTCAGAGCGGATATTAATAGCATTTCCGAGGCTTGCACACGCACGCAGATCCGTCCAGGGTTGGCGCATGATGGAAAATGCCCACACTACTAATGGCCATTAGCCAGGGATGGAGCACATGGAACAGTTTCCACACCACTACACACACAAAGCCTGGAACATACTCGTATAATACAGGTCCTGTTTACAAAGCACTACCGTCTCAATTTGTGTTTACCTTGTGTCAGATAACTGGAATAGGTCGCCTATCTGTTACTCTGTTTACATTAATTTGCTTTACCTATTTCTATTAACTACCCAAGAGAGAAAACTGAGAAAACTGCAGTTCAAGTATCAC
>NW_024742374.1:0-9572 GCF_018991925.1 Homarus americanus
TTTCAATGGGTTTCAGGTAATTGGTTCCAGCTCACCGAAAATTGCCTAAATTCAACAAAAATGGTAGAAAAGTTCACTTACTTTGAGGTGTGTATGTAGAAGGCTCCTGGATGATGATGATGATGTGCATTTGAAGTGGAAGGTGGAGGAGGAGAAAGGAGAAGAGAAGGAAGTAGAGGTGGAGGAGAAACATTTTACTGCTTCTTGGAAGGTGAGTCAATTTCCATGAAAATGTCGGGAACCTCTGGACTGACAGATTCTCCACCATGAACATCCTCTCTCCTTCTTGAAGTGGAAGGCTGAGGGATAGCATATTGTTCCCTCTGCCTTTTACTGAAGAAAGTATCAATTGTGGTCTGTGGGGCATCTGTCCTCCTCACCATTAACTTATGTTTAAAAAAGGAGACCACTGAGTCCTCAACATGACATAAAGTTAGTTCAGTTTTTTCCCACTTCTGGGTGCTTTGAAGCCAGTTCCCTGAACTTCTCCCAGTAGTAAATCACATCTTTCAACTGTTTAGCTGACATATGTTCATCACTTTCAATTTCCTCCTCACCACTGTCAGCCTCTACCTGTAACATCTCATCCAGTTGCTTCAAGTCATCAGGAGTAAGTTCCTCCTCATGAGACATCACAAGCTCTTCCACATCCTTCTCCTCCACTTCAAGGCCCAATGACTGACCAATGGACACAATCTCCTGGTCCAACTCTGTTTCTTCCTCAAATCCCTCAAAATCATGGACTACTGATGGCCACAGTGCTTTCCATGAAGAATTGAGGGTTCTATTGGAGACTTCTTGCCATGATGACACAATCAATTTTACAGCCTCCAGGACGTTGAATTGTGTCTTCCAGAACTGTTTCAGTGTTAGTTCAGGATCAGTGGAAGTTGCCTGATGACACCTCCTAAACATTTTCTTCATGTACAACTTCTTGAAGTTGCTGATCACATTCTGGTCCAATGGCTGTATGATTGATGTAGTGTTTGGAGGCAAAAACAACACTTTCACAAAGTCAAATTGATACTCCAAATTTCTGGCAAGGTCAGGGTCATGACCAGGAGCTTTATCCATGAGGAGAAGAGCCTTTAAAGGGAGTTTATTGGTGGTTAGGTAGCTCTTGACAGAAGGGCAAAACACGTCAACAGCCCATTCATTAAAGAGCTGTCTTGTCATCCATGCCTTACGGTTGGACTTCCAATAAACTCCAAGCTTTGTTCTTTTCATTTTCTGTTGCTTGAACACCCTGGGGTTTTCAGAGTGGTAGACAAGCATAGGCTTTAGTCGGAAATCCCCTGAAGCATTGGCACCAAGTAATAGAGTGAGACGGTCTCTCATGGGTTTATGGCCAGGTAAAGAGGCTTCATCTCTGGTGATGAATGTTCTTTTGGGTATCTTTATCCAGAACAGCCCAGTTTTGTCCACATTGAACACTTGCTGTGGAAAATAATTTTCTTCTTCCATCAGTTCTTTAAATTCATCTAAAAACTTTGCTGCCCCTTCCTTATCAGCACTAGCAGCTTCACCATGCCTAGCAACACTGAAAATGTCACTTCTTTTCTTAAATTTTTCGAACCAGCCTTTGCTGGCCCGAAAATCTTCAAATTCTGTGCCTGAAGAACCAGGTTGATCTGTCTTTAAATGTTCGTAAATCTCCCTGGCTCTTTCACAAATGAATTCAGTAGAAACTGAACCACCTTTCATCTGTTTTTCCCTAATCCAGATGATAAGTAACCTCTCAGTTTCTGCAATTAGGGATCTACTTTTAAACACACTTGTAGATTTGTCTGACTTTCACTTCTTTAAATTTGTCTTTCTGTGCAAGAATTGTTGAGAGTTGATGTCGACATGCCATATTCTTTGCATAGCGCATTTGTTCTAATGCCTTGTTCGTGTTTTTTTTTTTCCTGCTTGGTTTGGATTGAAATTGCTTTTCTTGATCTCTTAGGCCCCATGCTGGATTCAAACAATGTCAACATGTGCGTTTAAAGTTAAACTCGTTGTAAATAAAGAATATTTTCTTTAAAATAACACTGCACTGCGCTATATATTGTCAATCTGTAAAATAAATTTCAAAATGACCAATAATTTGCTTGGAAATGCAGAAAAAAGCGTTTAGTTGAAGAGTCTCAAGCAAGATGTTCCCTCCAGTGAAAACAGAGAGACTGATGCCCGTTTGCTGTGTTAAGAGGCTGGATGCCGCGCATTAAACTACAGTATTACCCCGCCTAACGCGGATTCACTTAACGCGTTTTATCATATACGCGGTGCCTCGCCAGAGCTGAACTTTCACTTAACACGGATTTTTTCCACATATACGCGGTGAGTGTCCGGCTCGAGATGCTATTTTTAGATTTGCCCCACCCTGCCTGACTGCCTGTTTTAGCTCATAAAATTCATACAAATTACCCGGCCAGAATATAATTTACATTCCTGGAATTCTTATAATTTGGTGATCATTTTGAATATAAACATCATATTTTTGCATTAGACATACAAATTTTAGATAAAAATTTTTCTCAAATTAACTATGTTATCTTTTGTGCAAAATATATGACATTTATATTCAAAATATTCCTGGTCTTACAAGGAATCCAGCAATGTCAATTATATTATCCTAACTTTAGTTTGAGGTATTATTTATTAAAATTTAGTGGTTATCATCTCTTAGAGACGGTTTGAACTTGAGGGGTGAGAGAGGAAGGAGGACAAACCGACAGCTGATGAAGAATTAGTATTTTTTTATTAACTAGAGATTGGTGGGGGCAGGAGTTGGGACTGGCAACAGCAGTTAGAGAGGAGGCAGGTTGAGTCCGACTATTTGAATAGTGCCAACAGCCTGTATTTCTCTATTCTCTTTAATGATAATTGTATTGCATGTACATCATAAAATTAAGATATTATTTTTACTATAACATAGAGTAATTATGTATAAAAATGCGATTTGAGGGGTGGGCAAAGTTTCTGTTGGAATCAATCATATGTTCCTATTTAATTATATATGGTTTAACAGAGACCACTAGGTTTCAATTAAGTAGAATTTTCTTTAATAGTCACTTCAATTATGTTCAATAATTGTTAGATATTCTAAGAATTAATAAACTTTACATTGTTAGATAGTATAAACTTCTTGATATTTACTAAAATAGTAAGGAATTTAAGCCCTAGAACCTATTAATGTATTGGCAGACTAATACTACAGCTGGTTGACCGCCCAGTGCAAGCCAAAACTTGTCGAGGTCGGCTCGTAAGAAACTCGTTAACCCGAGGGGTTGCTCGTTAACCGAATTTAAGAATCTTATGGGAGGTAACTCGTTAACCGAGGGACCACTGTAAATATCAATAGAGTATTTGTACTGTACAATACTTGGGATGCACCAATGAATTGATATCAGCTACAGATAATATCAATATTTTGCTGAATAATCAGTATCTGTAAACAAAGTATTAGTTGATGCTATTTTGCTGTTTTGGGTTAATAAATTACTCGAGCATTTTTATTATCGGCAAAATACAGTAATTACGGAAACCAGTTACTATAATCCGTTCACTTATTATGGGAAGGTCACACTTGGCTGCCGCTCATAATGTTTTATTGGATAACATGGCAGTGTCCTCTGTGGAAGTCTGTCTATAGCACTTCATTGTAAGGTAATGGATACATTAACAGGCCAGACAAAGTAGCTTTTGTTTAATGTGAAGAGAAAAATAATCTGGTAAAGACTGTCACTGACGAGAAAGATTGTTTTACATACTGTAGCATCGGTAAGGTACATCCGATATTTTATTGACCAATATTACCCAAATTAGAACTAAGAACGACATAGGTTGTTGAGGCTGGAGAGGAGTTTTTATAACAAATTTAGTCAAAATGATAAATAACATGATTTAAATCCTGTTTTAATAAAGAATGAGTAAATAATGAATAAATGTTCCAAAATAAGTCTTAAATATAGAATAAAGCCACTGCTGCTTTGAAATGCGTGTCTTTTCCACCATCTCTGTACAAGTAAACATTAAGCTGATGACCACTTGAGGATAATACAACAAAAATGGCCGTCACGAGGAGAGACTAACATCAATAATAAATAAATAAATAAATATTAATTTAGTAACACCGCAAGTTAATATTTTCTGGTCTTGGTCTGGTTTATCTGTTGTCTCGATGCTCCTCTGACCCAACGCTTATTGCTTTCATTTTCTCATCAATAGTAAGGACTTTCCCGGGCACCTTGGCTGGTTAACCAACACAAGACGAGGGCTGGGTTATTTAACATTGACGAACAGACTAACGGCAAGTTTGTTTTATTTAAATACTGTATTTGGCCGATACTTTGTTTTTAGTCTGGCTTTGGTGGTGAGACGATATAGTGACTTGTTTTACCTGCATGATAAAATTTACCAAATTATAGCATTAACTCTGGCAGCAGATTATTGGGAGTGTTTTGAATCTGGTTCTTAACGGTGCATCACTAATGTATTCTTCAATTACTGTACTTGACTAAGTGAATTAATGTGGTACTTCCATAGAGGATAAAACCTTCAGTTTAGGGTCATGTTATACAATACTGTATTAGGATAAATTAGTATTGTGAAAATATGTTATTGAAACTTTTTATAGATAATAACTTGACTTTACTTCCAGTAGGTTCTGCACCTTGGCAAGGAGAGGTGTGCACTCTGCTGTACCACACATCTTGCCTCACTTGTACTGCTGTACTAAGCTTCTCTTCTCCAATATCTGGATGGCAAGTGATTCACAACACAACTAAAGGAAGCAGGTGATACAGCCCAGACCCAGCCATCCACCCCTCCTCTCTACCTCAGGTAAAGAATATAAGTTCAGTTGATGTAAAAATATACAAAAAACAAGAGACTACATATAAAATTGCCTCGGAATGATCACTTACAGGGGAGTAAAGTTTACTTTATAGTCCTGTGTCAAAATGAACTTTTCCAACACTGATTGGAATTTCTCTGCCAGTTTATCCTTAAAACCAAAGGCAAACAAATTGCTCTGGGATATTCAATGACCATACTAGATTTCTTGGTGCTATAAATTTCAAGACAAAATAGAAAGTAATGGAGAAATTATACTTCAATTTATAAGAGAAAATGTGTAAAGGGTCGAGAATATTGAAAGGGGATTATGGGGCTAGAATTGATGTACAGTCTTGGTCAAAAGTGCTGAACACTTGACAGTATTTGGCATGTAAGTACCGAAGATCTTTGGTATTAAGTAGAGTTTAATCCTATTTTGTGGTTCAGGCATAATATGATAGTACTGTTGTGTTATTAGTACAGTATATCCCAATCATATAACTCAAGTAGATGACAGATATTGCCAAGTGTTCAACACTTTTGATCCTGACTGTACCTATGATCCTTTATTGATGACAGGAATATCATAACAATTGACCAAAGTTAAAAGCCCCAAAACTGGACTCTGGCCATAACTACTTATAACTTCTCAACCAATCGATTAATACATCAAATTTATAACACCAGAAATAATTATTGGTCATTTTTATGCTTGACTTTAATTAATTCAGTAAAGTACATAGTTACCTACAAGATGAGTATGTTTAGTAAATAATAAAGTACTCTTAGCAACATTCATTTGTAATACTGTACCAGACCTGTGACTGACCCACTCGAGGAATTCATTGACGTAAAGTTAGTGGAAAGTAAAAATATTCATCACAAATCAATAATTTCTAGGTCAAAGTCATTGAAAGAAAACATTTAAAATATATTAACAAAACTATGAACCAAAGATACAGGAAATATTGTAGTTAAGCATCAATAACTATTATGGTTAAACTAAACTCACTTGTGGGTAAGTTTTGTAATGAAAGGTTTTTGGTTTTTATAGTTCAGTTAATGTGAACCATAACTTGTACAGTTAGGTTAAGTTGCTGTACAGTTACTGATAATATTCCCTAGACTTGTTCTCAAGGATCATTTGGTGAAAAATTCAAATTAACAAAAATTCTTATTTTTCTATTGAGTTTATAAATTTGGTTCTGTCAAGTGTTAAGGAATTTTGTCTAAAACACCAAGTTCATTTTGTCATTACTATATTTAAAACATTTTTATTGTTAAAAAATTTGAATATTAATTTTACATTTTATTTTGTACAGAAATGTTGTTCTGAACACGAGTGCCGTGCTGCCCTGGACGGCTCTGCTCTGTGCTTGCTGGCTGCTGCCCTGGACGGCTCTGCTCTGCTTAACTTCTTCAGCCTGGCTGCCTGAACTGGCTCTCACTCTTGCCTGGACGGCTCTGCTCTGTGCTTGCTGGCTGCTGCCCTGGACGGCTCTGCTCTGTGCTTGCTGGCTGCTGCCCTGGACGGCTCTGCTGTGTGTGTGCTGCTGTCCTAGACGGCTCTGCTCCGTGTGTGCTGCTGCCCTGGACTACCGCTCCCCTGGACGGCTCTGCTCTGTGCATGCTGCTGTCCTAGACGGCTCTGCTCTGTGTGTGCTGCTGCCCTGGACTACGGCTCCCCTGGACTGCTCTGTGCTTGCTGCCCTGGCCTGCAAATTTATAGAGCCATTAAGTTTCCATTAATAAATGTCTAAATGTCATTACGTCTTTATTAACCTTTTCCAGCATTTACAATATTTTCAACTTTTACAGAAAATTGACTAAGTTCAGGTTCAGATTTTGAAGCAAAATAATTTAATGTAATACTTGAAAAAAATATCTTAATTCATAATATACAAATATAATATACAAATGAAAAATATATATAAACTTGAAAAATAAACAATATATAAATAATATATATATAGTGTATATATAAATAAAAAAATATAAAATATAAAAAAATATATATAAATAAAATATATAAATAAAAAAAATATAAATATATAAAATATAATTAAATAAAAAAATATAAAATAAAATATATATTAATAAAAAATATATATAAATAAAATATATAAATAAAAATATATAAATAAAATATATAAAATAAAAAAATAACTAAAATAACCTAAAAACCTGAAAAAATAGCTAAAAATATTAAACAATTGGCATTTTTTTTTATGAAAAAATGGCTAAAAATTGCAAAATTTGAGCAAAAAAATTGCCCTTTTTTTACCCTTAAGTGTTTTTTGAGTTTGCCATTGCCAGGACTAACGTTGAAAAAATTTGGTAAAAGATAATCGGAAGCGTCTCCGGAGGTATCATGCAATATAAAAATACCAAACATGATGAATTCCACCAGCCAGGAAAATGATAACTCATTAAGGGGCCAGTGAATTCTTTTTCTCTACGTCTGAGTAGTCTGTTGTGCCTTATATTCTCTTACAGATGCTTAGCTTGGGCCTGTGAAATATTTCGTGTTTTACTGCATCTGGAAAGCCACACTAAAAATTTTTATTGCTCGAAATATGCTTGGGAATAGTGCATGCATTTTTTTCAGACAGGAATATTTTTTAAACAATGAATTTTTGGACTTAGAATAAATTTTGGACTTAGAATACTTTAAACGATGAATTTTTGGACTTAGAATATTTTAAATGATGAATTTTTAGACTTAAATATTTTAAATGATGAATTTTTGGACTTAGAATATTTTTAACGATGAATTTTTGGACTTTCATTCAATAACTGAGTGGTTCAAAAAGTTGCCTTGGCTGTCATATACAATATTATATTTATAATTATTGTGCAAATATAAATAGTTATAAAATGTATTTACAATATTAAAGTAAATAATACAGTAATAAATAATGAGAGGTGAGATCGTAGATGATATTCCATAAGTGTAACGGCCACACTGGTAAATGAAGTAAAAACCCTCATTGGAGAAATATAAGATGAAATTTTGGAGCTGATTTGACTATAGTGCATTTTTTATCAGATGAGAAGAGATGCCCCGCCCCCTCCTCAAGAGTTACACCTGATTGGCTGTTGCAAATCTGTCCGATTTCCTCCTGAAGTAATGATGTATTTCTAAACGAGTTTATTCATAATGACCATTTCTGACTAGAAAGACATTTAGCTTAATTATTTAAAGATTCATACATTAATTATATCAAATATAAACATGTAGGAAGTTTATCAGAAATATTATACAAGAATTAACTGTTAAACTCTGGTGGCAAATTGACGCTTTCGGAGGACGCATTTAATATACTGTATACTTATTTTTACCCACAATAATACACAAATTACGTATCTCTTCTCAGCTGGGATAAAACACACTATAGGTCCCTCTTCTGCCAACTAACACAACAAAACAAGGGAGAAATACATAGAACAAAGGAAAAGTCTCCTGAGTTAGGTAGGTTGGGGATTAATCTTCTTGATGAGAGCAGTGGACCCCAGACCTGATCCTCAATACTATTACACTTTCTGAATATCATCCACATATTATCAGTTCACCTCACAATGTGCAGTAAGTCTTACAGTTATTTATTACTGTATTATTTACTTTATTATTACTGTTTGTGCACTTAAACAATATTTGTTTGCACAGTAATTATAAATAAGATTATTTTGTGTGGCAGTCAAGGCATGGTAACTGAGTATGTTTGTTGGTTGGAATAATGAGGAACAATCTGAACAGAAAACGAACAAATAATTGAACAAAAAGATTGAGAAAGTGTGGAATAATGTCAAAATATTCGGAACTCGGTTAATTTGTATTTTCAGGAATTCGGTGGACCACAAACGGCACTATACTCGCATTAATTTGACAAAAGAGACTCTGCGTCACTCAAATTACCGAAAATACGAATTAACCGAGTTCCGAATATTTTGATATTACTCGACAATTCCTAAATTTTTTGTGTTCAATTACTGTATTCATTTGTTTTCTGTTCAGATTGTTCCTCATCATTCCAACCAACAAACATACTCAGGTACTATAGTAGCACCGACATTTCTTTACAACCTATCCTCATGTCATTCTTTGCCTACCTGTAACTCCCCTCCCCTCCACATTCATTTGTGTATCTCTTGACTCAGTTAGTTTCCTCCTTTCTCTCCTGAACCATCTTAGTTTAGCCTCCAGGTACTGTACTTCTCTCTGTTGCCAACCATCTTCCACATCTCACACAATCTTCTTTTCTCTTTTTATCTCTCTTTCCACTTCATCATTCCCGCCATCAACCACACTCAACGGAACATCTTTTATTATGGCCCAGCGTCTTGGTACACTGCCCCTCACTGGCTGCTTCCTAGCCTCTCAACTCATAAGAAAATGCTTCTTTTACATTCAGTTCCTTCACAATTCCCACACTCTCCTTCTTGGAACATCCACCTTCTTCCTCTCCCTCCATCTTTAAGTAACACACACACACACAAGCAACCTGTTCTAATTTCCTGACCAAAATGTAGCCAATCTGGGTTTCTGTGCCACCTGCCTTAGGCCTACACGGTCAGCCTACTTGCCCTATTCTTAAACACATGTTACATACCATCCCCAAACTCAAGTGTTCTTTCACCTTCAGTATTCCTTATTCCAAAGCCTTTCCCACCACGCACACCTTCATAACCCAGCGCGACAAATTTGGACAATAAAAATAGTTTGTTTAAACGGAGATCACTACACAATAAAC
>NW_024742375.1:0-8856 GCF_018991925.1 Homarus americanus
AATTTTATAAGTAAACCGCTCGTTATAGGAATATCTAGTAGATATATATATATATATATATATATATATATATATATATATATATATATATATATATATATATATATATATATATATATATATATATATATATAACTACAAGGAAAGAAGAAAACACTAAGTAATATTGAGGAGGCATTATACAATATGTAAGTCAATTGACAGTAGGAACATCATAGAATCTAGTTTTATTAAACATACCGAAGCATTCAACATGAATTTGAGTAACGGCATGTACAAGCTGGACAATTTGGATTAGAAAGATTTGTGATCAGGTGAGAAGGCCGGGTCACTTGACCATCTGACCTGACCACCAACCTCAGTGCTATTTAAAGATTAATAGGGTCATTACCAATACCTGACCATTGTGACCTGGTCTCACTTCTCTCTGTACTACCCCTGAAGATGTGAATTACACAAAGCGCTTGGGAACTTCTGTGTTTTTCTTTCTTGTAGCGTTATCAGCATATACCTAGATCACGCCAAGCACCTACAGTGATTTATTTATGTATATATATATATATATATATATATATATATATGTATATATATATTTATATATATATATAATATATATATATATATATATATATATATATATATATATATATATATATATATATATGTATATATATATATATATATATATATATATATATATATATATATATATATATATATATATATATATATATATATATATACATATATATATATATATATTATATTATTCTCATTTCAACGGCTTTTACTTAACACGCTTTTTATCATATACGGTTCTTGACAGAGCTGAACTTTCACTTAACACGGATTTTTTCACATATGCCGGTGAGTGTCCGCCTCGAGACGCTATTTTTAGATTTGCCCACCCGCCACCCTGCCTGACTGCCTGTTTTAGCTCATAAAAATTCATACAAATTACCCGGCCAGAATATAATTTACATTGCTGGAATTTTATAATTAGGTGATCATTTGAATATAAACATCATATATTTTGCATTAAACATACAATTTTTTATAAAATTTTTTCTCTTCAGGTAACTATGTTATCTTTTGTGCAAAAAATATAGACATTTATATTCAAAATATTCCTGGTCTTAAGAATCCAGCAATGTCAATTATATTATCCTAACTTTAGTTTGAGTATTATTTATTAAAATTTAGTGGTTATCCCAACATCTTTGGGACGGTTGGTGGGGGAGGAGGACCGACCGACCATCTGTTACCTCAGAAGAATTATTTTTTTTTTTTTATTAACTGAATATATTTGTTTTAGCTCATAAAATTCATACAAATTACCCGGTCAGAATATAATTTACATTGCTGGAATTCTTATAATTTGGTGATCATTTTGAATATAAACATCATATATTTTGCATTAAACATACAAATTTTAGATAAAATTTTTTCTCTAGGTAACTATGTTATCTTTTGTGCAAAATATATGACATTTATATTCAAAATATTCCTGGTCTTACAAGGAATCCAGCAATGTCAATTATATTATCCTAACTTTAATCTGAGGTATTATTTAATACTAAATGTTAAAAACCCTGGAAGGGAGGATTGGTGGGGGGTGGGGGGGAGGGTTGGGACTGACCGCCCGGTTGGAAGAGGGGGGGAGGCAAGGTGGGGTACTTTGATTGACAGATAGTGTCGTGAAGATTATTTTTTTTTTTATTATCTGAAGATATTTGTTTTAGCTCATAAAATTCATACAAATTACCCGGTCAGAATATAATTTACATTGCTGGAATTCTTATAATTTGGTGATCATTTTGAATATAAACATCATATATTTTGCATTAAACATACAATTTTTAGATAAAAATTTTTCTCTAGGTAACTATGTTATCTTTTGTGCAAAATATATGACATTTATATTCAAAATATTCCTGGTCTTACAAGGAATCCAGCAATGTCAATTGTATTATCCTAACTTTAGTTTGAGGTATTATTTATTAAAATTTAGTGGTTTTCCCCCAAGCAGTGTAGTGTGAGAGGGGGAGGGAGTTGAGTCCATTATTTGAATGGACATTAACTTGGCAACTGTATTTCTCTATTTCTCTTAAGTATTAATTGTGTGCATGTACCATCATAAAATTAAGATGTTATTTTTACTACAACATAGGAATGTGCCTTCAAAAAGTGGAGTTTGGGGGTCGGGCCGGTTTCTATTGGAATTAATCCCATATGTTCTGTTGTTCACTTAACACGGATTTCACTTAACCCGGATTTCACTTAACGCAGGACCCTCTGGGTTCAATTGACCGCGTTAAGTGGGGTACAACTGTATATATATATATATATATGTATATATGTATATATATATGTATATATATATATGTATATATATATGTATATATATATATGTATATATATATATATGTATATATATATATGTATATATATATATGTATATATATATATATGTATATATATATATATATGTATATATATATGTATATATATATATATATGTATATATATATGTATATATATATATGTATATATATATATATATATATATATATATATGTATATATATATGTATATATATATATATATATATATATATATATATATATATGTATATATATATATATATATATATATATATATATATATATATATATATATATATATATATATATATATATATATATATATATATATATATATATATATATATATATATGTGTATATATATATATATTGATTTAAGGGCGATTTAGGGGAATTTTAGGAGTGTTTCTGACTATGAGTTTTTAGGCTTTACTTTGTACGTACTTTTCTGTGAGCTGGAACCAATTACCCAATATCCATTGAAATAATGGACTCGGTTAGCGAAATTTTTGTTTAATGAACGACTCTGTAGAACGAATTGTGTTCGTTAACTGAGGGACCACTGTGTATATACACAGTATAGTCTGGATTTACGCGGTTTTGGTTAACACGTTTGGTCATTTACGCGGTACCTTGCCAGAATTGAAATGCTTTGATTACGCAGTAATTTGGTCATTTACTCGGTGAGTCTCTGGAGGGTCCAGACGCGCCGCGCCATTTTGGATTCAAGAGGCCCAGGCGACCACAAGTGGCCTAAGTAAGGTTGCTCAGTATGTCGCTGTTGCGTTATCGGTGACGTCATATGACTTATCGGACTGTGATTGGTCTAATGCAGTGGTTCTTAACCTTTTTACTACCACGCCCCCTCTAGGAATTGGTCCTTCCCTCCACGCCCCCCTTGCATCTATGAATAAAATTCCCTACCCGATTTTAAAGAAAAATGAAAAATCTTGTGTTTTTAGTCTTTATATTGAGTATAAATTAGTGAAATACTTGACACTGCTTCTTAGCGACTAGATCTTGAATGCGTGGTTGAATGCCAGAGAGTACACAACGTAAATCCCCTTCAACGTTCAGCCTGTTTCTGTACGTGGTCTTGACAGCAACGAGCGTGGAAAATGCAGCTTCACAAAGATACGTGGATCCGAACATAGTTATAATCCGAAGAGCCTGATGTGAGATCAGAGGGTAAACAGGAAGGTACTTGACCCAGAACATCTCAAGATCCAGTTCTTTGAAGTCTTTCTTAGCTGTGGAGTTGAACTTCAACTCAAGAAACTCCTCTTGCACTTCATCCGAAACATCAGCTACTTCACATTGAAATGGGTTCCTGATGAATTTCCAGGCTTCACGCTTCTCGTCTATCTCTGGGAAGTATCTGATGAACTCTGTTTTCTAGTCAGTTAGATGAGTGATTATTTGTTTCTTTAACTCAGAATCAAGGTTACTGTGAATGAGAGCAGAATCCAAGTTACTAAAACTGGCTGTATTTCCCTGCTGAATTCGACACTTCCAGAGGTCAAGTTTGGCCATGAAGGTTCGAATGGTGTCGTGGTGCATGATGATGTTGATGTTTTTCCCTTGTAGTTTAAGGTTGAGAGCATTCAACGCTTCGAAGATGTCCACCAGGTAAGCTAGAGATAGCTGAAAGCCTTCAGACTGGAACTTGTCATGGAGATCTGCCTTCTGCTTCGAATCAAGAAATATTGCAACTTCTTCTCGTAGTTCATAAAGCCGTCCAAGCATGTTCCCCTTTGATAGCCATCGTACGTTCGTGTGAAAAAGCAAGGTTTCATGTTCAGATTCCATATCCTTACACAGCAGTTTGAAGAGACGACTGTTTAAGGCTCCAGCTTTGATAAAGTTGACTACCTTGATAGCCACGTTCAGGACATCCCTCATTTCAGCAGGTAAAGTTCTGGATACTAAGGATTCACGATGAAGTATGCAGTGTGTACCTACAACAGACGGATTTTTTTCTTTCACCATTGTAATGAATCCAGACTGCAGACCAAGCATGGCTGGAGCTCCATCAGTGCACACCCCTACCAGTGAGTCCCACAAAAGTTGGTTTTCCTGAAAGAAGTTTGATACATCATGAAAAATAGCTGCTGCTGTTGTACAACTTTCCATGGGGTGACAGAACAGCATTTCCTCTTTAACACTGTTGCCTGACACGAAACGAGCATACATCAGTAGCTGAGAACACTGCGCGATGTCAGTCGTTTCGTCACACTGGATGGCAAAAACAGGAGAATCTCTTACTTGGTCGAGAATTTGATGTTTGATGTCTTGAGACAATTCATCGATCCTTCCCTTGACTGTATCGTTTGATAGTGAAATTTGGGAAAGCTTGTTTGCACTATCTTTCCCCAGAACGAGTTCTGATGCACGGAGTATGCTTGATTTTATGAGAAACTCTCCGATGTTATGGCTCTTCTTGCTCTTTGCAATCAACATGGCGATCTCATAGGAAGACTCAACAACCTTTGAAGTTTGTTGCCGAAATGCCCCACTGCCGTCCAACTTAACTTGCTTCAAGGAGTGTCTTTTTGTTTCAAAGAATGCCTTGGGCTTGTCAGCTAGAGCAGGATGTGTTGTCCTCAAGTGGCGTTCCAAGCGTGAGGGCCGCATTCCATCATTGCTCAGAGTCTTGTAACATATCACACACTGGGGGACCTCTGTGTCACCCTTTTGGAGAGAACGAATCCAAATCGAATATATTCGTCAAAATACTTCCGCTTCTTTGCACTCATTGCGAATTATTTGATGTGCAGTGGACAACACAAATCTGTGAACAAAACATAAGGCACGTGTAAGGTAAGATAAACATCACCTCGTGCTCGTGAACACCACAACATCATGATACATCCTTGACCACCGAAGGGTCAAGACGTACCTGGCGCTCCTCTCGGAGCAGCCAGGTCAACTGTTAAGTTGGCCCATACCAACCCCTTCCCCTGAACCCTCCTCCCCACCGGAATATCAACAAGTTCTCGCCAGAAGTTACAATTTCATTTAGGAAAGGAAAGGAACCAGTGTTAAACAGAGGTGAACAGTGCTTAAGTCAGTGAGAACAACTCAACAGTAACAGTCGTACCCAAGTTAACCTTCACACAGTGAGGTCCCAGGTACCCAGTGATAACGGCCCGTGATAACCAGCGATGTGTTAATCCGTCTACGATAGGAAGGCCTGGGACCAAACCTCACTCATATAACACCATCTGTGAGGGAATTACTACACCACATGTCCCTCATAACACCATATGTGAGGGAATTGCTACACCACGTCAAGTCCCTCATCACACCATCTGTGAGGGAATTACTACACCACGTGAGGACCCTCATAACACCATCTGTGAAGGAATTACTACACCACGTGAGGCCCCCTCATAACACCATCTGTGAGGGAATTACTACACCACGTCAGGTCCCTCATAACACCATCTGTGAGGGAATTACCACACCTCGTCAGGTCCCTAATAACACCATCTGTGAGGGAATTACCACACCACGTCAGGTCCCTAATAACACCATCTGTGAGGGAATTACTACACCACGTGAGGACCCTCATAACACCATCTGTGAGGTAATTACACCACGTGGGGTCCCCCATAACACCATCTGTGAGGGAATTACTACACCACGTGGTCCCTCATAACACCATCTGCGAGGGAATTACTACACCACGTCAGGTCCCTCATAACACCATCTGAGGGAAACACTACATCACGTGAGGTTCCTCCTAACACCATCTGGGAGGGAGTTACTACACTACATGTTTGCTGTTCAACACGTACGATCCTACATTAATCTGTATGTTCACTGTATGTTCCTTTACCTTTCTCTAATGAAGGCTTTTGTTAAACCACCAATGTATGTAATAAGTCATTTATGTCCAATGTATATTTTCAGCCTTCGGGCTGCAGAACTTTTTCAATAAACCGTTAATTATTATTATTATTATTATTTTATTATTATAATCACAACCACATGATCAATAACAAACATATGATCGTAAAGTTCGTAAACATACAAGTGACTACAATCATACATGATCATAAACACCGCCATATCATTAACAAACATCACATGATCATAAACACCACATGATTATTAACAAACATCAATGATCACAACATGATCATAAGCACCACTACATGAGCATAAACACCACCACATAATTATTAAGTAAATATTAACAAACACCACAATATTATAGTAAACACATCATGATTATAAACACATGATTATTAAGAAACAAATCAATATCATCATAAATACAGCTTTAACATAACCACCTGTTACCACCACATGATTTTAAGCACCACCAACTGCTGATAAAATACAAACGGAATTCAAAACTTGCGAATAACAAACAGAGCAACACATGCTTGTTCACAATTCGCCAATAAACTTATGGCTGCTTGCTATTTTTAGGTAAATATAACAACTGGGCTAAAACATACCTCAACAGCCTTAACTGAATAAATGTGAGAGAAGAGGAATTATTGCCACGGACGTGTGCAGAAGACTGGGAGAGAACGGGGCTCACCAGTGACCAGCGAGCAGTATACAGGTCCAGGACGAGTTAAACCCCCCCCCCCCCCATGGGTTTAGAGGGATAGGGAGGGGGGTCAATAAGTACAGTGACCCCTCGGTTAACGAACTCAATCCGTTCCAGAAGGTCGTTCGTTAACCGAAACCATTGTTTCAATGGGTTTTTGGGTAATTGGTTACAGCTCACCAAAAATTTCCTAAATTCAACAAAAATGGTAAAAAAGTTCACTTACTTTGAGGTGTGTATGTAGAAGGCTCCTGGATGATGATGATGATGATGGGAATTACAATGGGGGTGGAGGAGAAGGAAGAAGAGAAGGCATTGGGGTGGAAGAGAAGTCACCCCATGGCACCATTTCACCCATAAAATTTTAGTTCTCTTGGTGTATTTCAAGATTATTTTCTTTAAATCAACACTGTACTGCATTATATATTGTCAATATGTAAAATATATTTCAAAATGACCAATAATTTGCTTGGAAACACAGAAAAAAGCGTTTAGTTGAAGAGAGTCTCAAGCAAGATGTTACCTCCAGTGAAAACAGAGAGACTAACGCCTGTTTGCTGTGTTAAGAGGCTGGATGCTGCGCTTTAAACTAGTCACTTTACCTTCAATTATGTTCAATAATTGTTAAAATGACTAAAAAATTGAATATTAAACTTTTAAAATTATTGAATAGTATAAACTTCTTGATATTTACTAAAATAGTTAGGAATTTAAGCCCTAGAACCGATTAATGTATTGGCGGACTGATACTAAAGCTGGTTGCCCGGCCAGTGCAAGCAAAAACATGTTGAGGTCGGTTCGTAAGAAATTCGTAAACCGAATTTTTGTTCGTTAACCGAATTGAAGATCCTTATGGAAGGCAGTTCGTTAACCGAAATTTCGTTAAACGAGGGGTCACTGTACAGAAAATGGTAAGCCCGAAGTCAAAAAAATAGCCAATAGAAAACTAAAGTTATAAGGCGATACTTTTGCATTTTTTCATAAGCTTCTCAATATTAACCCACGCTCTTGTTAAGAGAATATAATCTATAATTATAATTAGAGAAATTCCTACTTTTTCCCTAGGGCTTGCGCCCTCCCTGGAAATTACTGACGCCCCCCAGGTTAAGAACCACTGGTCTAATGTAACATGACGTGCCCTGCCACCGGAGGGTAGAAGTCACTGACCTAGCAGGGCCTGTCTCATTGTCCTCAGTCCGCGTATACAGTTCTCTCTTGTGCCCGCTATTCCCCTCACAACTCACAATGGCTTCCGCTGGACCCCTACCACCAGAGAAAAACATTGAATTACCTGGACTAAGCCATGATAATGTGAAGGAAATCATCGAGTTGGGTGAGAAAATTAAGCTCATCCTGAACAACGACCCAGACAAGCATCGGTTTGAAGCGTCTAATAACCATCTAAAAAAAAGTTATGGAGCCATATATCCAGATCTATCTCGACAACATCAATGCTAGTCTTCAAAGTAGTATTGAGGACTTCCTCGCCCGCAACCCACCACAACCACAGCCAGCCCAAGTCAGTGATAGTGATATTGACGATATGGACTTTGAGAGGTTTGTCTGGGAGGCCCTGGAAACCTCTGCGAGTAGTGAAAGTGAAAGTGATTCACCGGAGGGCAACTAATCTGCCCTCTGTCTCGGAACCAGCCACCATCCACGTGTGCCGACCCAGCTTTTCTACTAACGTAAGTATTAAAAAACCTTATATTATTGATATTTCTCTTAATTATTAATTATGTGTGCATACCATCATAAAATTAAGATGTTAATTTTACTACAACGTACGTATTGTGTCGGCAAAAAGTGGAGTTTGGGGGTTGGCCCAGTCTCTATTTCAATTAATCCCAAATGTTCTGTTATTTCATTTACGCGTTTCTCGTTTTACGGGGACCTCCACAGGT
>NW_024742376.1:0-23482 GCF_018991925.1 Homarus americanus
CCAGCCTAAGTAAGAGACAAACAAATAATCCAACAACCTCTCCTTGGTGGTAGTAGAGAGTGTGTTGGTGTCCTGAATTTTTATAGACAAACAAATAATCCAACAACCTCTCCTTGGTAGTAGAAGAGTGTATTGGTGTCCTAAAGTTTTAGCGAGGCTTGCCAGCCTGAGTAAGACAAAGAAATAATCCAGACAGCCACTACTACCTAACCTAACCGTGGTGCAGTCCACACCGCTGGAGGTTTCGTCACGCCCCCCGATGGCGAAATCCTCCGTTACAGTGTCTGTTTAACCTAACCTTAGTACAGAGTCTATTGGTGTCCACAATTTTATAGAGGCTAAGCCAATAAGAGACAGAAAGAAATAATCCAAGCAGCCAACCTTGGTGTAAAGTCTATTGGCGGCCTAAATTTTATAGAAATATACAGGCAGCCACCACCACTACTTTCGCCGGAGGTTTCGTCACGCTCCCCGATGGCGAAATCCTCCATTACAGCAAAAGTGTCTGTTTAACCTAACCTTAGTACAAAGTCTATTGGTGTCCTCAATTTTATAGAGGTTAGCCACCCGAAGTCAATAAGAGACAAAGAAATAATCCAAGCAGCCACCACTATCTAGCCTGACCGTGGTAAATTCTAACGGGGGACCTTAAATTTTATAGAATAATAATAATACCGGCAACTAACCAACCACTACTGAACCGCCTAACCTAGCCACTACTTTCGCGGAGAGTTCGTCACGCTCCCGATGGCGAAAATCCTCCGTACAACAAAAGTGTCTGTTTAACCTAACCTTAGTACAAAAGTCTATTGGTGTCCTCAATTTATAGAGGTTAGCCACCCGAAGTCCAATAAGAACAAAAATAATCAACAGCCCCTAAACTGTTTTTAGCCTGACCGTGGTAAAAGTCTAACGAGGGGACCTTAGAATTTTATAGAATAATAATAATACAGGCAACTAACCAACCACTACCGGGCAGCCTAACCTAACCACTACTTTTCGCCGGAGGTTTCGTCACGCTCCCCGATGGCGAAATCCTCCCATGCAACGAAATTCTCTGTTTTAACCTAACCTTAGTACCAAGGTCTATTGATTGTCCTCAATTTTATGAGGTTAGCCACCCGAAGTCAATAAGAACAAAGAAATAATCCAAACAGCCTAAACTGTTAGCCTGACCGTGTAGTAAAGTCTAACGGGGGACCATAAATATTATATAATAATAATAATACAGGCAACTACCTAACCACTACCGGGCCGCCTAACCTAACCACTACTTTCGCCGGAGGTTTCGTCACGCTCCCCGATGGCGAAATCCTCCATTACAGCAAAAGTGTCTGTTTAACCTAACCTTAGTACAAAGTCTATTGGTGTCCTCAATTTTATAGAGGTTAGCCACCCGAAGTCAATAAGAGACAAGGAAATAATCCAAGCAGCCTAAACTGTTTAGCCTGACCGTGGTAAAGTCTAACGGGGGACCTTAAATTTTATATAATAATAATAATACAGGCAACTAACCAACCACTACCGGGCCGCCTAACCTAACCACTACTTTCGCCGGAGGTTTCGTCACGCTCCCCGATGGCGAAATCCTCCATTACAACAAAAGTGTCTGTTTAACCTAACCTTAGTACAAAAGTCTATTGGTGTCTACTCAATTTTATAGAGGTTAGCCACCCGAGTCAACTCCAGAGACAAAAATAATCCAACAGCCCTAAACTGTTTAGCCTGACCAGTAACGTGAAGTCTACTTGAGGGACCTTAAAATTTTATAGAATAATAATAAATACAGGGCAAATAACACTTTTCACCGGGCCGCCTAACCCCTATACTACTTTCTTGGGAGGTTTCGTCACGCTCCCCGATAGCGATCCTCAATACAACAAAGTGTCATAATTTAACTAACATAGTACAAGTCTGTTAGTTGTCCTCAATTTTATAAGTTGTACGAAGTCAATAAGAGACGAAAAATAATCAGCCAGCCACCACTATCTAGCCTAAACTGTTTAGCCTGACGTAGAGTTTTTAATAAATCTGGTGATATGGAACCACACACAACCCCATAACCTGGGATAATGCAATCAAATGGATAATTGCTAACTATTCTCAAGAATAATGCAATCAAATGGTTAGTTGCTAACCGGGGCTGCGCCCCAGGACCCCCTGTGTTAGATACTGTATTTGGTCATGATGAATTGTTTATTAGACTATAAGAAATCCTCTTCCTTCTTGTATTGGCAAAGGGAGTTTGCTTTAACTTAGGTATGCTAGCCTAAGTAAAAATAGACACGGAGCTGCGAAGACCTGATTCTTTTGCTGCATGTTTGAGTCTGCAACTTTGTTGTGATAAGACACTCAATCCTAGTGATTGTACTTACTCAACATAGTGACGGTGTAATTACCATCACAGATTGTACGGGAAATTCCAACTTTGGAAAAAACAAATATTTGGCCTACCCAAATTTTGACTACTACCCGTGCGTCTACGTCCTGGATTGGCCAATCAGTGGTGCCCCACGGTGGCGTGATACATGCACGTTTACTGCGGTGCTCTGATTGGCTGACCGAACGTGGCGTGGTAGTTAGGCTGTTTCTACTCTCTAAGTCCTCTTCTTTCCTTTTTTCATCCCCCTCATGCACTCCGTTCTTTGAACGGGAGGCGGGACTTCGCGATACGGTCGATCCGGCAAGGGAACCTGTGATAGTGCAGGGCACCCCTTGTCCGGGGGTCACCGGTAGGTGGCAACTTTTTTAGATATTACTATAGTCACAGGTAACCTGGGTGCAGAGCCCGACGCCCGTCCAAGAGGGGGGGGGCGGGGTCACTGCTCCCAGGCAGGAGCCCTGTGTTATAGGTAGGATTAGATGTAATCAAGAAGATGACAACTAGCATTAGAATAAAACATAGAGATAAGGGACACTCTATTGGAAGGGGAAAAGTGGCAGAAATCACTTACAACAAACTACAAGTCCCACTAACTAGAATATTCAGCACCAATGAAGGTTTTAAAGTAATCTGTAAAGATGACTTTGATTCAGATAAAATCCTTTCAAAAGAAGCAAGAGATATATTTTACAATGAAGGCCTTATTGTTGTCATGCCACCAGAACAAAAAGCAAAAAGATCAGTTTTTGTTCGTCAAGTCGATCAAGAGATCGGGAGGAAGACCTGAAAGAAGAACTGGAACGCCAAAATAGGTGGATGAAGATTGAAGAAGTCATTAAGATAAGGACTATACTCATGTTTGAAGAAGTGTCAATGGCTGAGAAAGTTTTACAACAGGGCTTTCTAATATTCAACATGTCAGTCACACCACATCAAATAAAGAAGGAGACATTCATCAGTCTGCAAACTTGCTTCTCCTGCTACAAATATGAAGAACACACAACGAGAGACTGTCCGGAAAAAGAAAAAAAAGTACTGCTCAGATTGTGCAGGCGACGACCATACCTACACTGAATGTAAGAATACACATGTTGGCTGTCTCAACTGTAAGAGAAACGGGAATGTATACATAGGACATAGGACGTTAGCAATGGCATGCCCAATAAAAAACACATGATAAAGTACAAGGAACAAGAAACAAGGAAAAAGGAACAAGACAAGAAGGATACGACATACGTCGAAATAGCAAAGAGAGCGGTCCAAAGAGGCTCATAGACCAGAATCCACAGTATTAAAACTAAAGTAGGCAACATGAGTAATGATTAGTATGATCCATGCACATTTGCACAATATCATTGCACCCGGATCATACAATGAGATTAAGGAAAATGTTTAAATTGAATAACCTACCAGAGATGATATTTCCAGAAATCCACCAAATCAAAAAAACTATTTCCAGACAACATATGCAAGCGAACTGAGAGAAAGACTACATCAAGACGAACAAAGTTTTGAGCAAGGAGCAACAGCTGATACACAAGGAACACAAGCGACTGATAGAGATCCCAGACAAATGACTAGAAGTGACAAAGAGAAGATAGAAATAACAAAAGGACAGACAAAGGAGTAGGAGGAGAGAAGATAAGATGGAAACTGATCACAATATACAACCTGAATCTGCTGAAGAAATTGGATTAAAAGTTATCACTACAACAAAACATGGAATCCCAACATCGAGACCAACAGGAGGGACAATAGTAAAAAACTGTGAAGGAGGGATATACAAGTGGACATATCAAGAAAAATCCCTAAGTGAAGATTATGTCTGGTCACTAATTACTACGGACAAACTAAAGATTACGGCCAAAGACTTTAAAATAGTAGACCCGTCAGAGTATAGAAGAGTCAGAAGCGGGAAACAGGATGATAGGTCTCCACTCCAACTGACTGCCACAATCCAAGTATAAGAAATAATGGACAATAGACAAACAGTAAGAACTTTAAGAATAATACAACACAACGTAAGAAACTGGAAGACCGAGAGAATTAACCTAAGTAATATATATCGCGAAATTGACCCTGACATTATACTAATAAACAGTCACGGTGAGACAGAAAACAACAACATAAAACTCTTTAACTATTATGTAAACCAAAGAAATAAATCGGGCGAGAAAAATGACGGAGTAGCGATAGCGGTTAAAAGAAACTTAAAATTTAAACTAATTGATGACTTCCAGGATGAATTTCTAGCAATAAAAATAAATACAACTCAAGGAGACGTAATTATTGCTACTACTTACCTATAGAAGACCTATTAAAATTGGCTAACAATAGTCATCCGATGTACATCTTAGGAGACTTTAACGCCAGACATAGGATTTTTTACAATACAAATAATAACGTCGTGGGAAACGCCCTTAATCAATTAATAAACCTTGGGAAAATCAATCCTCTAGGTCCTAACTTTCCAACCTGGAGAAATCACAATACGCAATCGACACCAGACAAATTTTTACCAACAACAAAGCCTTTTTCAATTACCATATAAAACAAGGACCTCTTACAGGCAGTGACCATCTGCCAATTATACTAACACTGTCAACAAGCCCCATACAGATACCAATAAAAAAAAGAGACTGAAAATGAGTAAAACAGACTGGGACAGCTTCAAAGACGACTTAGGTAATCACCACTCGATTAACCTACAAGGGAAAACACCAGAAGATATAGACTCAGAAATGGACAGACTGCACTCAGCAATAAAAACATCTATAACCAAACACACTCCTACTTCACACTTTAAAGACATTACCCAACAACAGACTACCAGAAGAAGTTAAATTAATCCAGACCTATTACGTAGAAATAAACAGGTATATGGAAAGACACGGCAGTAACAGATGGCTATTATTTACGGGTTGGGGATTTAGAACTCATAGTTATACATCTGCAGATCCCAACGAGTAACAACAATAAAAAACAAAGACAATCCGGACTATATAAAAAGGGTAGACAAAGGATGCGAGTTTTTCGTTTGTATAATAAAGTACCATAAATCCCTTAACAAAATATTCAGCTTATAAATTACCCATAACCAAACTTAACCTAAACATTAACAGTATATACATATTAATAAAACATAGAACAATCTTGAAGCAAGTGGACGTGGGGGAGGCAATACAAGATTACAAATACTTAATTGAGGAGCTGAGATGGCTGACGAGTAAGGCTGAGTATTGTAGAAGACGGTAGGTAGTCACTGCACCGTAGGTTTAGAGGATAGATGATCCTGTGGTCACTTCCCAGAGCCAAGTGCTCTCTCCTCGAATTGGGTGTGCAACAACCAGGATAGGAGGGAAACCTCGGAGTGGTAACTAAGACAGGTCATACTCGTGTCTCGTCCTAGATGGCGTTGCTCGTGGTGCTGGGTAGGTAGATCAGGACAATAGATGGCGTGCTTCGTAGTGCTGGGTGGAGGGTTCGTAACACTATATACGACACAGATGGCACTACAAGATAAAATTAAGAGAGACTGCCTTAAAGAGCAAACAATAAAAAATGGAATGATATTATAATGGCGGCTGACATGACTAAAGACCTAAAAACATTTGGACTTCCATAAACAAGATGAGGGGGGGAGGCACAACAAACCAAAAAAACACCATACATTAAAGACCCGTGGAACAAAATTGCACGAGGAAAATGAACAAGGTCAGCATTCAAAGGGAATGGGTAAAAAGTTTTTAAAATATCAGATATGAGGAAAATAAAGAAGATTTTGATAGTGAACACGAATACATAGAATCACCCCAAGGCAATATATAGACTATAACTTATTACCTAATAATCAAATAATAACCATAGGAAATGATGCACTGTCTGAGAAATTTAAGGAAAAAGCCCACAAATACGGTATTACACGAAATATGATCATGAATCTACCTGAAAACATTTAAATACACTATTAAACATTTATAACGCATGCTTAATAACTGGTTACTTTCCAGACAAACTAAAATATGCTAAAATGATATTTATTCCTAAAGAGGGTAAGGACAATAAGGAAATATTAAACTACAGGCCAATATCTTTATTAGAAATTACCGGGAAACTATTGGAAAAAATATTAAATTCAAGACTTATAGCCTTTTAACACAACATGGGAAAACTAACAACAGACAACATGGATTTATGCCCAATAGAAATACCCTAACTGCAATAGCTATAATAACGGAAATAATTGCAATAGAAAAAAGCAAGGGTAACCAGATCAATATAATTTTAAGGGATGTTTCTAAGGCTTTTGATAAAGTTGGGCATTTAGGCTTGAAATATAAAATATTAAAACTGGGACTTAACGAATACATGCTAAGAATGTTGTGTAACTATTTAGATGATAGGAGAGCACAAATTCAAATTGGAAACTTTTTAGGAACTATGTTTAATCTTGAGAGTGGAGTACCTCAAGGAGGATGCCTTTCTCCAACACTATATACAATTTATACTTCAGACACACCTCAACCTACCCCCTTTAGCGAATATGTAATGTTTGCTGATGATATTACTCAAATAGTATCATGCCCAGGAAAATCAACCCAATTTATGGCACTCTACACGGTAAGAGCGATAAAAAACATAAATGATTTTGAGAAAAAATGGAAAATCAGGACAAATAAGAACAAATTCAAGATAATACCAATAGCCAAGATTAAGAAACAAGTCAGTAATAGTCGACCAGGAACTATGCCATACGACACTGAAGGTAGGATAGCGGATTAAAACTAACAAAAAGAGGATATATAACATACTTAAAGATAAAAAGAACGACGACAGGCAAGAATAAGATTATCAAAAATAAAACGCTTTAGAACCTTAGCATTAATAACAAAAAAGAAAGATTTATATTGCCATGTCAAATCAATTATGGACTACCCACCCATCCCATTGAACACCCTTAAGTAAAACGTGCATTAAAGGTTACAAACAGTACAAAGAAAAAGCCCTCAGATTTATATATAACATAAAATATACAGACCACATCAATAATGAACAGCCAAGAGAGCAAGCCTCTTAGCAATCAATGTAGATATACACAACAAAAGCTGTAAATATTTGGAAAAAAGTGACTGAACATAACACAGAAACATATCAAAACTGGAAAAATAATATAGACAGGAAGAAGTAATTGAACCACCTCCTGCCTCAATATACACATTTCTACATAAAACATTACTAGAGGAATAAAGATGAGAGTGACCAACCAGCTCCACTAAGAACCTGGCATACAGTGTACCTTTAGACTAACACAACTAACACTTAACTAACACCAAAAAAAAATGTGACTACCCTCCCAGTTACACAAGGAACTGGGCGGGCTCACTAACTCCAACAATAACAAAAATAATAATAATAAGCAGCATTATATAAATAAACCAATAGTAATACAAAGGTCTGACGACCCAAGGGAGCAGAACAAAGACAAAACACCAATAAGAAAGATGAAGCGATCTGGTTGAGCCCAGATTCTTTCTACTCCTACTGTATTTCAGTTTCACCACCTTTTCTTCAATTCCTAATAATCTTCTTTCACCTCTTAACTAATGACTTCGTATCGTATCGTACTATCTAGCCTAAACTGTTTAGCCTGACGTAGAGTTTTTTAATAAATCTGGTGATATGGAACCACACACAACCCCCCTTAACCTGGGATAATGCAATCAAATGGATAATTGCTAACTATTCTCAGAGATAATGCAATCAAATGGTTAGTTGCTAACCGGGGGCTGCGCCCCCGGACCCCCTGTGTTAGATACTGTATTTGGTCATGATGAATTGTTTATTAGACTATAAGAAATCCTCTTCCTTCTTGTATTGGCAAGGGGAGTTTGCTTTAACTTAGGTATGCTAGCCTAAGTAAAAATAGATGCCCCTTCCTTATTGGTGTTGTCGATGGCACAGCACAGCACAGCACCGTGCCTATGACGAAATCAACTTCATTAAACTCAACTCATACTTCAAATGCACCAAGAGAACTTGTACACCCGAATGGGAGACCGTCAGAGTCAATCGAGGGTCGATTTAATAGCATACTACAGAAACTTGCACACCCGAATAGAGACCGTCAAGAATCCAATCGGGGGGTCGATTTGATAACATACTACAGAAACTTTACGCGAATGGAGACCGTCAAAATCAATCAGGGGTCCGGTTGATAACATACCAGAGAAGTTCCACACCCGCATGGGAGACCGTCAAAGTCAATCGGGGATCGATTTGATAGCATACCACAGAAACTTGCACACCCGAATGGGAGACCGTCAAAAGTCAATCAGGGGGTCGATTTAATAACATACCACAGAAACTTGCACACCCGAATGGGGAACCGTCAAGTCAATCGGGGGTCGATTTAATAACATATACATAAAACATTACTAGAGGAATAAAGATGAGAGTGACCAACCAGCTCCACTAAGAACCTGGCATACAGTGTGCCTTTAGACTAACACAACTAACACTTAACTAACACCAAAAAAAAATGTGACTACCCTCCCAGTTACACAAGGACCTGGGCGGGCTCACTAACTCCAACAATAACAAAAATAATAATAATAAGCAGCATTATATAAATAAACCAATATTAATACAAAGGTCTGACGACCCAAGGGAGCAGAACAAAGACAAAACACCAATAAGAAAGATGAAGCGATCTGGTTGAGCCCAGATTCTTTCTACTCCTACTGTATTTCAGTTTCACCACCTTTTTCTTCAATTCCTAATAATCTTCTTTCACCTCTTAACTAATGACTTCGTATCGTATCGTACTATCTAGCCTAAACTGTTTAGCCTGGCGTAGAGTTTTTTAATAAATCTGGTGATATGGAACCACACACAACCCCCCTTAACCTGGGATAATGCAATCAAATGGATAATTGCTAACTATTCTCAGAGATAATGCAATCAAATGGTTAGTTGCTAACCGGGGGCTGCGCCCCCGGACCCCCTGTGTTAGATACTGTATTTGGTCATGATGAATTGTTTATTAGACTATAAGAAATCCTCTTCCTTCTTGTATTGGCAAGGGGAGTTTGCTTTAACTTAGGTATGCTAGCCTAAGTAAAAATAGATGCCCCTTCCTTATTGGTGTTGTCGATGGCACAGCACAGCACAGCACCGTGCCTATGACGAAATCAACTTCATTAAACTCAACTCATACTTCAAATGCACCAAGAGAACTTGCACACCCGAATGGGAGACCGTCAAAGTCAATCGGGGGTCGATTTAATAGCATACTACAGAAACTTGCACACCCGAATGGGAGACCGTCAAAGTCAATCGGGGGTCGATTTGATAGCATACTACAGAAACTTGCACACCCGAATGGGAGACCGTCAAAGTCAATCGGGGGTCGATTTGATAGCATACTACAGAAACTTGCACACCGAATGGGGAACCGTCAAAAGTCAATGGGGGTCGATTTAATAGCATACTACAGAAACTTGCACACCCGAATGGGGAGACCGTCAAAATCAATCGGGGTCGATTTAATAGCATACTACAGAAACTTGCACACCCGAATGGGAGACCGTCAAAGTCAATCGGGGGTCGATTTAATAGCATACTACATAAAACATTACTAGAGGAATAAAGATGAGAGTGACCAACCAGCTCCACTAAGAACCTGGCATACAGTGTACCTTTAGACTAACACAACTAACACTTAACTAACACCAAAAAAAAATGTGACTACCCTCCCAGTTACACAAGGACCTGGGCAGGCTCACTAACTCCAACAATAACAAAAATAATAATAATAAGCAGCATTATATAAATAAACCAATATTAATACAAAGGTCTGACGACCCAAGGGAGCAGAACAAAGACAAAACACCAATAAGAAAGATGAAGCGATCTGGTTGAGCCCAGATTCTTTCTACTCCTACTGTATTTCAGTTTCACCACCTTTTTCTTCAATTCCTAATAATCTTCTTTCACCTCTTAACTAATGACTTCGTATCGTATCGTACTATCTAGCCTAAACTGTTTAGCCTGACGTAGAGTTTTTTAATAAATCTGGTGATATGGAACCACACACAACCCCCCTTAACCTGGGATAATGCAATCAAATGGATAATTGCTAACTATTCTCAGAGATAATGCAATCAAATGGTTATTTGCTAACCGGGGGCTGCGCCCCCGGACCCCCTGTGTTAGATACTGTATTTGGTCATGATGAATTGTTTATTAGACTATAAGAAATCCTCTTCCTTCTTGTATTGGCAAGGGGAGTTTGCTTTAACTTAGGTATGCTAGCCTAAGTAAAAATAGATGCCCCTTCCTTATTGGTGTTGTCGATGGCACAGCACAGCACAGCACCGTGCCTATGACGAAATCAACTTCGTTAAACTCAACTCATACTTCAAATGCACCAAGAGAACTTGCACACCCGAATGGGAGACCGTCAAAGTCAATCGGGGGTCGATTTAATAGCATACTACAGAAACTTGCACACCCGAATGGGAGACCGTCAAAGTCAATCGAGGTCGATTTGATATACTGAAAACTTGCACACCCGAATGGGGAGACCGTCAAAAGTCAATCGGTCGATTTGATAGCATACTACAGAAAACTTACACCGAATAGGGGAGACCGTCAAAAGAATCAATCGAGGTCGGTTAATAGCATACTACAGAAACTGCACACCCGAATGGGAGACCGTCAAAGAATCAATCAGGGGTCGATTTAACATACTAGAAACACACCGAATGGAGACCGTCAAAAGTCAATCGAGGGTCGATTTAATAGCATACTACATAAAACATTACTAGAGGAATAAAGATGAGAGTGACCAACCAGCTCCACTAAGAACCTGGCGCTGATGTGCCTTTAGACTAATACAACTAACACTTAACTAACAACAAAAAAAAATGTGACTACCCTCCCAGTTACACAAGGACCTGGGCGGGCTCACTAACTCCAACAATAACAAAAATAATAATAATAAGCAGCATTATATAAATAAACCAATATTAATACAAAGGTCTGACGACCCAAGGGAGCAGAACAAAGACAAAACACCAATAAGAAAGATGAAGCGATCTGGTTGAGCCCAGATTCTTTCTACTCCTACTGTATTTCAGTTTCACCACCTTTTTCTTCAATTCCTAATAATCTTCTTTCACCTCTTAACTAATGACTTCGTATCGTATCGTACTATCTAGCCTAAACTGTTTAGCCTGACGTAGAGTTTTTTAATAAATCTGGTGATATGGAACCACACACAACCCCCTTAACCTGGGATAATGCAATCAAATGGATAATTGCTAACTATTCTCAGAGATAATGCAATCAAATGGTTAGTTGCTAACCGGGGGCTGCGCCCCCGGACCCCCTGTGTTAGATACTGTATTTGGTCATGATGAATTGTTTATTAGACTATAAGAAATCCTCTTCCTTCTTGTATTGGCAAGGGGAGTTTGCTTTAACTTAGGTATGCTAGCCTAAGTAAAAATAGATACCCCTTCCTTATTGGTGTTGTCGATGGCACAGCACAGCACAGCACCGTGCCTATGACGAAATCAACTTCATTAAACTCAACTCAGACTTCAAATGCACCAAGAGAACTTGCACACCCGAATGGGAGACCGTCAGAGTCAATCAGGGGGTCGATTTAATAGCATACTACAGAAACTTGCACGCAGATAGAGACCGTCAAAAGTCAATCGGGGGTCGATTTGATAGCATACTAGAAACACACCCGAATGGGAGACCAAATCCAAGAATCAATCGGGGGTCGATTTGATAACATACTACAAAACTTACACACCCGAATAGGAAGACCGTCAAGAATCAATCGGGGATCGATTTGATAGCATACCACAGAAACTTGCACACCCGAATGGGAGACCGTCAAAGTCAATCGGGGGTCGATTTAATAGCATACTACAGAAACTTGCACACCCGAATGGGAGACCGTCAAAGTCAATCGGGGGTCGATTTGATAGCATACTACAGAAACTTGCACACCCGAATGGGAGACAGTGAAAGTCAATCGGGGGTCGATTTAATAGCATACTACAGAAACTTGCACACCCGAATGGGAGACCGTCAACGTCAATCGGGGGTCGATTTAATAGCATACTACAGAAACTTGCACACCCGAATGGGAGACCGACAAAGTCAATCGGGGTCTATTTAGTAGCATACTACAGAAACTTGCACACCCGAATCGGAGACCTTCAAAGTCAATCGGGGGTCGATTTGATAGCATACTACAGAAACTTGCACACCCGAATGGGAGACAGTCAAAGTCAATCGGGGGTCGATGTAATAGCATACTACAGAAACTTGCACACCCGAATGGGAGACCGTCAAAGTCAATCGGGGGTCGATTTAATAGCATACTACAGAAACTTGCACACCCGAATGGGAGACCGTCAAAGTCAATCGGGGGTCGATTTGATAGCATACTACAGAAACTTGCACACCCGAATGGGAGACAGTCAAAGTCAATCGGGGGTCGATTTAATAGCATACTACAGAAACTTGCACACCCGAATGAGAGACCGTCAAAGTCAATCGGGGGTCGATTTAATAGCATACTACAGTAACTTGCACACCCGAATGGGAGACCTTCAAAGTCAATCGGGGGTCGATTTGATAGCATACTACAGAAACTTTTTACCCGAATGGGAGACAGTCAAAAAGTCAATCGGGGGTCGATTTAATAGCATACAACCAAACTTGCACACCCAGGTGGGAGACCGTCAAAAGTCAATCGGGGGTCGATTCCAACATACTACAGAAACTTGCACACCCGAATGGGAAGACCTTCAAAGTCAATCGGGGTCGATTTGATAGCATACTACCAGAAACTTGCACACCCGAATGGGGAGACAGTCAAGTCAATCGGGGGTCGATTTAATAGCATACTACGAAACTTGCACACCCGAATGGGGAGACCGTCAAAAGTCAATCGGTCGATTTAATAGCATACTACAGAAACTTGCACCGAATGGGGAGGCCGTCAAAAGAATCAATCGGGGGTCGATTTGACCAACATACTACAGAAACGCACGCAGATAGGAGACAGTCAAAAGTCAATCGGGGTCGATTTAATAGCATACTACAGAAACTTGCACACCGAATGGGGAGACCGTCAAAGTCAATCGGGGGTCGATTTAATAGCATACTACAGAAACTTGCACCCGAATGGAGGCCGTCAGAATCAATCGGGGGTCGGTTATTAGCATACTGAAAACTTGCACCCGAATGGGAGACCGTCAAAAGTCAATCGGGGTCGGTTGATAACATACTACAGAAACTTGCACACCGAATGGGAACCAGTCAAAGTCAATCGGGGGTCGATTTAATAGCATACTACAGAAACTTGCACACCTGAATGGGAGACCGTCAGAGTCAATCGAGGGTCGATTTAATAGCATACTATACAAAATGATCCGAGAATGTGCACACACCGAGTGGGAGACGGTGATGAAAGCGTCCGCCCTTGTACACTGGATGGCACTATTTCACTATAGTAAGGGGTAGGGGCACCTCGGTCATATTATACAACATACCAGAGAAGTTCCACACCCGCATGGGAGACCGTCAAAGTGAATCGGGGGTCGATTTGATAGCATACTACAGAGAACTTGCACACCCGAATGGGAGACCGTCAAAGTCAATCGGGGGTCGATTTGATAGCATACTACAGAGAACTTGCACACCCGAATGGGAGACAGTCAAAATCAATAAAGTCGATTTAATAGCATACTACAGAAACTTGCACACCGAATGGGGAGACGTCAAAGTCAATCGGGGTCGATTTATTCAACATACTACAGAAACTTGCACACCGAATGGGAACCGTCAAAATCAATCGGGGTCGATTTGATAGCATACTGAAAACTTGCACGAATGGGAGACCGTCAAAGTCAATCGGGGGTCGATTTGATAGCATACTACAGAAACTTGCACACCCGAATGGGAGACAGTGAAAGTCAATCGGGGGTCGATTTAATAGCATACTACAGAAACTTACACACCCGAATGGGAGACAGTCAAAGTCAATCGGGGGTCGATTTAATAGCATACTACAGAAACTTGCACACCCGAATGGGAGACCGTAAAAGTCAATCGGGGGTCGATTTAATAGCATACTACAGAAACTTGCACACCGAATGTGAGACCGTCAAAGTCAATCGGGGGTCGATTTAATAGCATACTACAGAAACTTGCACACCCGAATGGGAGACCGTCAAAGTCAATCGGGGGTCGAGCATACTTTACAAAATGATCCGAGAATCTGCACACACACCGAGTGGGAGACGGTGATGAAAACGTCCGCCCTTATATGTTCGATTGCACTATTTCACTATATTAAGGGGAGAGGGTGCCTTCGCACACATATTCGGTGTGAAATATCTTCGCCCCCCAGCGGAGCGCTTCGGCGCCTCTGCGAAGCAAAGCGCGGCATTCAAAAACAACAACCAAAATTGCCGTCGCTTTCCCTTCCCTGCCCTGCAATGGCTGGAGCAGCAGCAGAAGAAGAGAGAGAGAAAATAGTCTCATGGGGTCAGAGGAATGGCAGTGGAAGTAGCGATCTATGAATTTCACTAGCCAGGTGTCTCTAATTGAACATTATTACTCTCTCGGCGCTGCGTCGCCACCACGGTTTCATGACAGCAACAGCATCATGATGGTTGCGTCTATTATGAAGTCGGAATTGGGTTATTCGGCTGTTCGCGAACAGTCGGGTTTAACCTTGCTAACAAACGATCAAACAACTTCCACTCTCGAGGTGCAGTGCGGTGACTGTCCTACTCGTCCGCTCTTGTATGCTGGATTGCACTATTTCACTATAATAAGAGGTGCCTTCACACACCTATTCGGTGTGGAATATCTTCCGCCCCAAGCGGGCATAAAGCGCCTCTCTCGCGAAATATAAGCGCGGCATTCAAAACAACAACCAAAGTTGCCGTCGCTTTCCTTCCCTGCCTGCAATGGCTGGAGCAGCAGCAGCAGCAGCAGAAGAGAGAAAAATAGTCTCATGGGGTCAGAGGAATGGCAGTGGAAGCGCGATCTATAATTTCACTAGCCAGGTCTGTCTCCCAATTGAACATTATTACTCTCTCGGCGCACGTCACCACCACGGTTTTCGCGACAGCAGCAGCATCATGATGTTGCGTCTGTGTAAGAATCGGAACGGGTTATTACGGCTATTCGCGAGAACAGTCGGGTTTGCTGCTGCTAACAAACGATCAAACAACTTCCCACTCTCGAGGTGCGATACGGTGACTGTCCTATCGTCCGCTCTTGGCAGCCGCTGGATTGCACTATTTCACTATATTAAGGGAAGGTGCCTTCACACCTATTCGGTGTGGAATATCTTCCACTGGCCGGGCGCCGAGCGCCTCTGCAGTAAAGCGCGGCATTCAAAAACAACAACCAAAGTTGCCGTCGCTTTCCCTTCCCTGCCCTGCAATGGCTGGAGCAGCAGCAGCAGCAGAAGAAGAGAGAGAGAAAATAGTCTCATGGGGTCAGAGGAATGGCAGTGGAGCGCGATCTATGAATTTCACTAGCCAGGTCTGTCTCCCAATTGAACATTATTACTCTCTCGGCGCGCACGTCGCCACCACGGTTTCCGCGACAGCAGCAGCATCATGATGTTGCGTCTATTGTAAGTCCGGAACCGGGTTATTCGGCTGTTCGCGAACAGTCAGGTTTTAACCTTGCCTAACAAACGATCAAACAACTTCCACTCTCGAGGTGCGGTACGGTGACTGTCCTATCGTCCGCTCTTATATGCTGGATTGCACTATTTCACTATATTAAGGGGAGAGGGTGCCTTCACACACATATTCGATGTGAAATATCTTCCGCCCCCCAGCGGAGCGCTTCGGCGCCTCTGCGAAGCAAAACGCGGCATTCAAAAACAACAACCAAAATTGCCGTCGATTTCCTCTCCATGCCCTGCAATGGCTGGAGCAGAAGGAGAGCGAGAGAGAGAATAGTCTCATTGGGTCAGAGGAATGGCAGTGGAGCGGGCTAATGGCGAGTAGGCTCGCGATCTATCAATTACACTAGCCAGGTCGCTCTCCCTATTGAACATTATTACTCTCTCTCGGCGCACACGTCGCCACTGCGGTTTACGCGACAGCAGCAGCAGCAGCATCATGATGTTGCATCCACCAATTAGTCCGGAACCGGGTTATTCGGCTGTCTGCGAACAGTCCGGTTTTAACCTTACCCAAAAACAACATCCACTCTCGAGGTGCGGTACGGTGAATGTCCTATCGTCCGACCTTGTATGCTGGATTGCACTATTTCACTATATTAAGGGGAGAGGGTGCCTTCACACACATATTCGGTGTGAAATATCTTCCGCCCCCCAGCGGAGCGCTTCGGCGACTCTGCGAAGCAAAGCGTGGCATTCAAAAACAACAACCAAAATTGCCGTCGCTTCCCTGCCCTGCAATGGCTGGAGCAGAAGGAGAGAGATTTTAGTCTCATTGGATCAGAGGAATGGCAGTGGAGCGGGCTTATGGCGAGTACGCTCGCGCTCTATCAATTACACTTGCCAGGTCTCTCTTCCGTTTGGACATTATTTACTCCGTCTCTCTCTCGGCGCACACGTCGCCACCCTACTAGTTTCCGTCACAGCATATGCTGCGGCCTTTCAGTCCGGAACGGGGCTCCCCTTCACCTTGCTGTCTGCCCAACTTAGCGGACTTGCGTTGGCTGATCACCCCGTCTTCGCGTCTGTGCCGGCCTTCAATGCAGCGCCCAACCGTCTCTTGACCGAGATTCATTGCACTATTCCACGCGCAAACGGCTACCCTAAATGTGCATAGACAACGCTCATGGTTCAACACGACCAGGGCGCAGTCTGGGAGCCGAGTATACTAAAAAGAGAGTTTAGCAGCCAAAACTCGTCAAAGCACACGTTGGGTTACCCCATCACCTAACAACGATGATGGCGGTTCCCACCCGTGAAATACACAACCTAACCAATATTGGGCGACGATGGCGCTCATGAGCCCACGTCCCCACAAACAGTAAGAGAAAGAGAGAGAGGAGGAGATTGGCCAATGTGCGGTCCCTCGCCCAATGTCTTATGCCTCGCTGGGGCAAAGAGAAGAGAAGAGGAGCGGATAAGGGAGGAGATTGGCCAACGTGCGGTCCCTCGCCCAATGTCGGCTGCCTCGCTGGAGCTGGGTAAAGAGGAGAGGAGCGGATAAGGGAGGAGATTGGCACACACGGTGGCGCTGCCGGCGCCGAGGATAGCAAGAGAAGGTGCAGTTTGATCTGATCATCTGGTTTGCTATTTCTCTAAGGCCAACGTGCGGTCCCTCGCCCAATGTCGGCTGCCTCGCTGGGGCAAAGAGAAGAGGAGAGGATAAGGGAGGAGATTGGCACACACGGTGGCGCTGCCGGCGCCGAGGATAGCGAGAGAAGGTGCAGTTTGATCTGATCATCTGGTTTGCTATTTCTCTAAGGCCAACGTGCGGTCCCTCGCCCAATGTCTTCTGCCTCGCTGGGGCAAAGAGAAGAGGAGCGGATAAGGGAGGAGATTCGCCAACGTGCGGTCCCTCGCCCAATGTCGGCTGCCTCGCTGGAGCTGGGGCAAAGAGGAGCGGATAAGGGAGGAGATTGGCACACACGGTGGCGCTGCCGGCGCCGAGGATAGCAAGAGAAGGTGCAGTTAGATCTGATCATCTGGTTTGCTATTTCTCTAAGGCCAACGTGCGGTCCCTCGCCCAATGTCTTCTGCCTCTCTCTCAATCTCACTATTTTGGCCGCCGTGATAGGCGCCGCCAACAGCAGCAGCTACCTGGTTGATCCTGCCAGTAGTCATATGCTTGTCTCAAAGATTAAGCCATGCATGTGTAAGTACAAGCCGATTTAAGGCGAAACCGCGAATGGCTCATTAAATCAGCTATGTTTCATTGGATCTGTAAACCCACTTACTTGGATAACTGTGGCAATTCTAGAGCTAATACATGCAATTGATCTCTGACCGCAAGGGAAGAGCGCTTTTATTAGTTCAAAACTGGTCGGGCCCCGGTCCGTAACCCACCTGTGGTGAATCTGAATAACTTCGGGCTGAGCGCACGGTCTCCGCACCGGCGCCGCTTCTTTCAAGTGTCTGCCTTATCAGCTTTCGATTGTAGGTTATGCGCCTACAATGGCTATAACAGGTAACGGGGAATCAGGGTTCGATTCCGGAGAGGGAGCCTGAGAAACGGCTACCACATCTAAGGAAGGCAGCAGGCACGCAAATTACCCACTCCCGGCACGGGGAGGTAGTGACGAAAAATAACGATGTGAGTCTCATCCGGGCCTCGCAATCGGAATAGTACTTTAAATCCTTTGCAGTATCCATTGGAGGCAAGTCTGGTGCCAGCAGCCGCGGTAATTCCAGCTCCAATAGCGTATATTAAAGTTGTTGCGGTTAAAAAGCTCGTAGTTGGATCTCAGTTCCGGACTGGCGATTGCACGCCCGGTGTTTACTATCGCGCTCGAACAGCCGCCCGCCGGCCGCCGAGGATAACTCTTTGTCGGAGTGTCGGTGGCGGAAGTTTACTGAAAAAATTAGAGTGCTCAGAGCAGGCTATTTGAATGGCGAATGGTGATGCATGGAATAATGGAATAGGACCTCGGTTCTATTTTGTTGGTTTCGGAACCAGAGTAATGACTATCCGGAACAGGCGGGGGCATTAGTATTGCGGCTAAATGAAATTCTTGGACCGTCATAAGACGAAACTGCAGCATTTGCCAAGAGATGTTTTCATTAATCAGAACGAAAGTTAGAGGTTCGAAAGCGATCAGATACCGCCCTAGTTCTAACCATAAGCGATGCCAACTAGCGATCCGTGGCGTTATTCCCATGACCCGGCGGGCAGCTTCGAAACCAAAGTCTTTGGGTTCGGGGAAATATGGTTGCAAAGCTGAAACTTAAAGGAATTGACGGAAGGGCACCACCGGGTGGAGCCTGCGACTTAATTTGACTCAACACGGGAAACCTCACCAGGCCCAGACACGGAAGGATTGACAGATTGAGCTCTTTCTCGATTCGGTGGGTGGTGGTGCATGGCCGTTCTTAGTTGGTGGAGCGATTTGTCTGGTTAATTCCGACGAGCGAGACTCTGGCCTACTAAGTAGTCGACGGATCTCCAGAAATGGTGTCAGTTCGCAACTTCTTCTTAGAGGATAGCGGCAATTCTAGCCTGCGAGATTGAGCAATAACAGGTCTGTGATGCCCTTAGATGTTCTGGGCGCCCGCTGGCACTGAAGGGATCAACGAGTTTTCCCCCCTCCGAGAGGAGGGGTAACCCGTTCAAAGCCTTTCTTGATAGGGATTGGGGCTTGCAATTGTTTCCATGAGCGAGGAATTCCCAGTAGTGCAAGTCATCGCTTGCGCTGACTACGTCCCTGCCCTTTGTACACACGCCCGTCGCTACTACCGATTGAATGATTTAGTAAGGCCTTCGGACTGGCGCTCTTGGATTATCGGCCCGTTGCCGCAGGGTTTTCTGGGAGTCGTCGCCTCGAAACTGACGGAAAGATGTCCAAACTTGATCATTTAGAGGAAGTAAAAATCGTAACAAGGTTTCCGTGGGTGAACCTGCGGAAGGATCATTAACAGAGAGGAGGCGCTCTTAAAACTACTACTACTCTCCTGATTTGGCGGTCTCGGGCTCTGCTCTGCAACTCCAGCAGCGAAGACAATCCGGCCCCGCAAAATAGTACCACCACGCTGTAGTGGACCACACTTTCGGGCAGGCGCGAGCCGGAGGAGGGAGGACGGATGGGGCTTTGGACGGCTGCCCGTCCGTTCCTTACTACCGGCGAATAAGCCTCTTGACCCAAAAAGAGTGAAATTCAAGTGTCAAAAAAAACAACAACAATCGGCCAAGCCAAACCACAAACTTGGCTATGTCTGTCAAACCCTTTCATTGAGACTCGACCTGTGATGGTTAGTCATAAAAAGACCAAATGGCAAATACACACTCTTAGCGGGGATCACTTTCCGTGGGTGATGAAGACGCAACAAACTGCGTGTCGGTATGTGAATCGCAAGAATACCAGATACATCGACAAGTTGAGCGCATATTGCGGCGGCAGCCATATGAGCTTATCGCGCCACTCCTCTCGAGGTGGAAATATACATCCGCCGGTTGCTCGAGGATTCGGTGCCTGCTGACTGTCTCCCGACGAGGTAGCGAACCGAGCTTCCGCCTTGGGGTTTAATCGCCCGGCGCCTTGCGTAGCGTGCCCATAAAACAAGCAAGCCTATCACTAGCAAGTCCATGGACTTAGCGCACCCACATTCAACCACAACAAAGCGACAGTTGTCGCCCTCGCAAATAACTGGAGGTGCTCTTTTGCCTGCTGTCCACAGAGACACGAATGGCCGTCGGCCGCTCATGGCTGATGCTGCACATGTTCTAAGAGGCACTCCATCCCACGAAGAGGAAACGAAACCGGGTCGGATATCTTTTAAGTAAGCCCCGCCGGAATTTCGTCTATCACCTCGAAAAGAGTGCTTGGCATGCATTGCAGTGGAACCTAAATTGATGAGTGCGCCTGGGCGCGCAGTCTACCATGTAGTGGTGCAGGCAGAGAGATGAGAATGCTTGGGTGACGCCGTGCTCTTCCTCACGCGCTCCTCCACCCTCTCCCACGGTCAGACGCGGTGTGGGCGTTCTCTTTGAGAGTTCGCCACGAGTCCACGTCTATCTCATGACTGGGAGGGAGGCAGGGGGAGTTCTCTCTAAACGCGTTAAAGACGGTGTTGCGCCTCATAACGGCGCTCGCCGGGATAGAGCACTAGTTCTGCAGCCGGAAAGGCCGCTCCCGCCAATTAATACTGCGACTCTCGCTCTCTTTCTCCGGATAAACAAGTGCCACTGCTGTGGCATGCGGGAACGGGGAAAGAGGTCAAAGTTTAAGCGGCAAAGGTGCGGCCGAGTAAGGGCGGAACACGAGCGTATATGCATTAAAACTGTGTGTGTATATGACTCTGCGAGAGATGTTCTGCTGGAACACTTTTCCTATTGGCTATTTACCACTCAATGAGAAGGAACGGAGTCAGGGGTGGGAGTGCCGGCGCCATGGCCGCTGGTACCCCCGCGACAAGCCCCTCAAACCTTCCTGCCTGGTAATGTCGGTGGTGAAGAAAGTCGGTGGCAGAGCGTCTTCCGCTTCGTGGTTGGGGAACTTGTTCCCCCTAAGGATGATGAGACCACGATCGACCTCGTAGTAGGAGAGAGCTACCCGCCAAATTTAAGCATATTAATAAGCGGAGGAAAAGAAACCAACAGGGATTCCCTTAGTAAGGGCGACTGAACCGGGAAAAGCCCAGCGCATAACCTCGATGTCTTCGGGTACGAGGGGTGTTGCGTTTCAGAGGGTCCAGCACGCCGTCCCATACCGTCTAAGTCAAGCTTGAAAGCGGCCACTGCCCATGGAGGGTGACAGGCCCGTATGGCGGCGCCCGTGAGGGTACAGATGGGACGGTCGGAAAGGGCCTCTCTGTAGAGTCGGGTTGCTTGAAAGTGCAGCCCAAAGCAGGTGGTAAACTCCATCTAAGGCTAAATATGACCACGAGACCGATAGCGAACAAGTACCGTGAGGGAAAGTTGAAAGAACTTTGAAGAGAGAGTTCAAGAGTACGTGAAACCGTTAAGAGCCAAACGGGTGGAAACTCGAAGGTCGAACTGAGGGGATTCAGCTCGTCGGCTGTCGGCTGGGTGGGGTGTTGTAATTGAGCGACCCAAAAATGTTTGGGCGCGCCCCCACTCGCGCTGGCGTCGGCGGGCGTATTTCGCCTCGTAGTAGGTCACCGCGACCCGTTGCCGGGGACGTCGAAGGCCCGGTCGGACTGGTACCTCGCCGCCGACTCTCTCTCAGCTCGTCTGGGGAGACCGGCGCGGCGGAGACCACGGTGTCCTGGCTGCCCTGCGGCGGTCGTCGAGAAAGAGCTTGCGCGCTGGCGGTTTCCCAGCCTCGCTGATTGTGCAAGGTGGGTGGTCACCCGACCCGTCTTGAAACACACGGACCAAGGAGTCTAACATGTGTGCAAGTCAATGGGCTCACTAAACCCCAAGGCCGATAAAGTGTGAGGCCGGGGCAGCTGTAACAGGCTCTCCGTGCGTCTTGGGCCGATCCTGACCGGCTGCCTGCTGACCTAAGCCCGCCCGCGCGACAAGCGGGGTGAGATACTTTCCCCGTCTCTCTGGACGTTGCGTGTGGTGGAGGTCGTCAGGGCGATGTTCCGAGTTTGAATTTCCCCTCATATGGGAGGGGCGCAGGCCGGGACTTGCCAAGGCAGCAGCGGTGCTGTCCGTCCCCGGAAGCGGGCCGTCGGTAAACGGCGGAGGCGCACCGGGGCAGGCTCGCGGGCAGTCGGCAAGTACCATGAGCATATATGTTGGGACCCGAAAGATGGTGAACTATGCCTGGCCAGGATGAAGCCAGAGGAAACTCTGGTGGAGGTCCGTAGCGATTCTGACGTGCAAATCGATCGTCGGAGCTGGGTATAGGGGCGAAAGACTAATCGAATCATCTAGTAGCTGGTTTCCTCCGAAGTTTCCCTCAGGATAGCTGGAACTCGCAGGGTGAATTTCATCCGGTAAAGCGAATGATTAGAGGTCTTGGGGACGAAACGTCCTCAACCTATTCTCAAACTTTAAATGGGTGAGATGCCGGGCTTGCTTGTAGGGATGAAGCTCCGGCGACTAATCTGAGTATCTAGTGGGCCACTTTTGGTAAGCAGAACTGGCGCTGTGGGATGAACCAAACGTCGAGTTAAGGGGCCTAAATGAATGCTCATTCAGATCCCATTGAAAGGCGTTGGTTGCTATAGACAGCAGGACGGTGGCCATGGAAGTTGGAATCCGCTAAGGAGTGTGTAACAACTCACCTGCCGAAGCAGCTAGCCCTTAAAATGGTATGGCGCTCAAGCATTCTCCCGATACTCGACCGCCGGGCGCACTACCGGCCTCGCTCTCAAGGCGAGGTCTCGAAGCCCCGGTGAGTAGGAGGGTCGCAGTGGTGAGCGCTGAAGGGTTTCGGCGTGGGCCGGCCTGGAGC
>NW_024742377.1:0-17097 GCF_018991925.1 Homarus americanus
GTGTGTTTGCCAGGAGCTGGGGTGGGGGATATAATTGACAGGATGGACAATATCTTGTCTGGTAATGGGAACAAACCCATTATCTGCCTCAGTGCAGGAGGCAATGATATTGGTCGGTGTAGGAGCGAGGAACTTCTTGATAAGTTCAAGGCAGCCATAGATCGTATTAGGACTAAGGGAGGGATCCCTATCATATGCGGTGTCCTGCTTAGAAGGGGAGTTGGCAGTGAATGGTTGTCAAGGGCAGTTGGTGTCAATGACCGTCTTGACAGATATTGCAAGTCAATATCAGTCCCATTCATTGACAACTGGGACAACTTCTATGGCAGAAGGGACCTTTATGCTAGGGATGGGGTGCACCTGTCTAGGGATGGAGTAGCAACCCTGGCTGGGGCTCTAGAGGGAGCAGTTCAAAAGATATCGAAGTCTTTAAACTGCTAAGAGAACATATGGGCACGGGGGTGGAGGAGACTGCAGTGGGAGAGGGTAAACAATGCGAAAGATTACAGGGAAATAGTGTTAGGAATGATGACAAAACTAAATTAGACAGGGAGTTTAAAATTAAACGCGGTAAGGGGAGGACTCAGAACACAACTAACTTAAATGTATACTACTCGAACAGTAGAAGTATGAGAAACAAAATGGATTATATTAAGGCCTTGGTATGTACCGAAGAAATCGATGTAATTGCATTCACTGAAACATGGATCAACCTAGACACATGTGAATTACCAGTCGAATACCAAATTGCGGGTTACAAACTGTTCCATACCGATAGGCAGACCAGGAAAGGAGGCGGAGTAGCAATCTATGTTAGGGATAATCTGAAGTGTGAAATAAATAAGAAATAAAACTGAGAGAATACGAAAACAATTTGGATAAATTAAGCAACGATTAGGAAAATTAATCACAGGAGTAATATATAGACCCCAATCTTGATAATATCAATGAGCGACTTATCTGGGATGGAAATGCGCAGGCTACTTTACAACAAAGTCTGTATAGTAGGCGACTTTAACCTTGGCCAAATAGATTGGACTGTCCTTACGGGTAACTCAGAATCAGAGGATTTTCTCGAGACGATCCAGGACTGTTTCCTAAGTCAACATATAACCGAACCAACACTGGGTAATAATATACTGGATTTAGTTCTGTCGAACAGAGAAAACCTCATTAGCAATGTCGAGGTAGGGAACGAACATGCAAACAGCGATCACAAAGAAATTCGATTCCAGTAAGATTTTCAGGGCAGACGTAAGGAAAATTCCACTAAAGTACCAGATTTCAGAAGGGCAAACTTTGACAGTTTAAAGAGGCAGCTGAGAGAGGGGGTGTCGCGCTTGGCCGTGAACCTGACAGATGACACCGACCTGATAACGAGAGATCTGAGATTGCCGAGTTCCACGACAATTTAAATAAGTGAGTTACTTAATGCACAAGGCAAGAACATACCATACAAAAACTCCAAGATCCAGACAACAATGACCCTAAATGGATAAATAATTATTTAAAAAAGAACATCATTGGCCCAAAAGGAAGGCTATAGGTAGAAGGATAAAGCGTGGCGAAATTTACCTCCAGGATTATTATAAGATATTGGCGAGTAGGGTTAAAACCGAGATAAGGAAAGCCAAGAGGAATAATGAAGTAAGGATAGCAAGGGAGGCGAAGACAAACCCCAAAGGATTCTACCAAATGTATCAAACTAAAACACGAGAAAAGATTGGACCAATACGGTCAGATACCGGCGAGCTCACTGATAACGATGGAGAAATGAGCAATAATTTGAATAAATATTTTTCAACAGTTTTCACCACCGAAAATCTAAACATGATACCCGAGGCACCGACTCTATTCAGAGATAGTGAAGAAAACAAATTAAGTGAGATAGTAGTGACTAGTAACGATGTTAGTAAGCAAATAGACAAACTAAAGCCTAATAAGTCACCTGGTCCCGATGAGATATTTGCCAGAGTATTAATGGAATGTAAGGAAGAGCTTAGTATGCCCATGTAAAGTTGTTTAACATGTGTCGCATAAAAACAGGTGTAGTACCAGAATCCTGGAGGATAGCAGATGTAATACCGATTTTCAAGAAGAGGATAGATCACTATCCTCAACTACACACTAATCATTTCAAACTCTATTTGAAATCACCTGGAGAAGCACCGATTGATCAATGATTCCCATGTGGCTTCTAAGCGGATGTTCTTGCCTAACTAATCTATTAACATTCTTTTCATCAGTTTTCGAAGATCAGTGGACGAGCTTAATTATGATGTGGTATATCTCGACTTTAGCAAAGCCTTCGACAGAGTCCCCCACGAGGGACTAATTAGAAAGGTAGAAGCTCATGGCATCAAAGGTAACATCCTTAAATGGATTAGGGCGTGGTTACAGGACGGGAAACAGCGAGTGAGCATTGGCGGCACTGGGTCCCATTGGAGCGGCGTCACAAGTGGAGTTCCCCAGGGCTCAGTACTTGGACCATTGTTATTTATTATATACATAAACGACATAGATATCGGCATAGACAGCAACATAAGTAAATTTGCTGATGACACTAAAATAGGACGTGTTATTAAATCTGACGAGGACTCAGCAAAACTACAGGAAGATCTAAGCAAATTTTTCGAATGGTCTGAAAAATGGCAGATGAAATTCAACGTCGACAAATGTAAAGTACTCAGTATAGGAGATGTAAACAGGGAAACCAGATACCAGATGAACAACGATGCTATAGAGAAATCCGACTGCGAGAGAGATTTAGGAGTAATGATAAGTAGGAACCTTAAGCTAAGTAAACAATGTGTTTTTGCTCATAACAAGGCTAATAAAGTACTTGGGTTCATACAAAGGAGTGTTAGTTACAAGACTAGCGAGGTCATCCTAAAACTGTATCTTGCTCTTGTGAGACCACACCTGGATTTACTTGGTTCAATTCTGAGTCACCGTATTACAGAATGGATATAGAATCCTTGGAAGAATTCAGAGGAGAATGACAAGACTAATCCCGGGCATTAGGAACCTTGAGTATAGAGACAGGTTAAAGCATCTTAATTTGCACTCCCTCGAGAGACGTAGAGCGAGGGGCGACCTGATAGAGGTGTATAAGTGGAAGGCAGGGCTAAACAAAGGGGACATTACAAAGGTACTCAAACTATCCAACCAGGAGCGAACTCGTAACAATGGTTTTGAATTAGACAAATTTAGATTTAGGCGTGAAATAGGTAAAGCACTGGTTTGGAAGCAAATAGTGGATGAATGGAACAAGTTGCAAATATCATCATTGCTCCAAGAATAAACTGGTGCTGAGCACTAGGTTGGATGCTCATATGAGCAATAGGGGTTGGGTGTAAACGGGACTGCCCAGTATGGGCCAATAGGCCCGCTGCAGTTTCCTCCATTCTTATGTTCTTATGTTCTTATGTGTCAGAGGTGTACCTGGGAGTATGAGAGGTGTATCTGGGAGTGTCAGGGGTGTACCTGGGAGTGTCAGGGGTGTAACTGGGAGCGCCGGAGGTGTAACTGGGAGTGTCAGAGGTATACCTGGGAGTATCAGAGGTGTACCTGGGAGTGTCAGTGGTTTACCTGGGAGTGTCAGGGTGTGCTGGAGCACCGGAGGTGTAACTAGGAGTGTCGGAGGAGTAACTGGGATTGTCTGAGGTGTGCCTGGGAGTGTCGGAGGTGTACCTGGGTGTGTCAGAGGTGTACCTGGGAATGTCAGAGGTGTGCCTGGGGTGTGTCAGAGGTGTGCCTCGGGCGTCAGAGGTGTGCCTGGGGGAGTGTTAGGGGTGTGCCTGGGAGTGTCAGGGGTGTGCCTGGGAGTGTCAGGGGAGAACCCCGGGGAGTGTAGAGGTGTACCTTGGAGTGTCAGAGGTGTGCCTGGGGTATCGGAGGTGTGCCTGGGGGAGTATCAGAGGTGTACCTGGGAATATCGGAGGTGTACCTGGGAGTGCCAGAGGTGTACCTGGGAGTGTCAGAGATGTACCTGGGAATGTCACAGGTGTACCACGGAGTGTCAGAGGTGTACCTGGGGGTGTCAGAGGTGTACCTGGGAGTGTCAGAGGTGTACCTGGGAGTGTCAGGGGTGTGTGTATATTATGTATACTGGATTATATATTATGTATGTATATTATGTATGTGCTCCATTTATGTATTATTTATTCAGCCTAGCTAGCAGCGTGTGGCAATGTAATTACCATATCCCACATGCTTAATTAATGTGCCTGGCGACGTATGGAAGCTGCTAATGTCTCACTTGCCATACGTCGTCTATAGCAGTTGACAAGCAGCCAGGTTGAGGAGAGCACTACTTCCCTCTGTGTACATATCTCTGATCCAGTAAATCGAACCTACAAATCTATACAGGTGTTTATGTTCTCTCCTGTATATTAAACTTATTATCCAGAACATAACATGGCGCAGTGCGTAGTTTTACTGGATAATTACGAGTGATAGTGCAAACTTTGTGGAAAGCCGGCTTATGGACTCCTCCCCTGCGTCAACCTACCGCCGCCCGCTATCCCTCCTCGAGGAATTTAGCAACTTTGAGCAGTGTCAGTGACAGTGATTTTCTGTGAAGTGTTTAGTGCATTGTGTGTTTCGTGCCATTCATGTGTGACCTTGTTCTAAAGGATTCGCAAGGTATACGGCATGTTCTGGGCATTTGTAAGGAGTAGAGTTCAGTGCACCCTTCTCTGACCGCGTCCAGAGGGTGACTGACGCTCCTCGCCGTCTCCACACCCCCTCACAGCTCGAGGCCCCTCATAGCGAGACGCTGCCCAAGGCGCACACACACACATACATGTACTAACACTCACTGACCGCGCGGCTCCCTTATATATATTTTATATATATAATCTACTTATCTGTGTATTTATTTAATTTTTTTGTCTGAAATCTTGTTGATACGACGGGCTGACCGGTCAACACTGATTTAAGACACAGTACACAGATGAAGTAGTTATGTCTCGTGCCTTACGTAGCCGTGGAGCCAGCGCCGCCCGGATGAGTGAGGCGGATGATAGCCCGGCAGAGATGGATGACAAGGCCGACCACGACGCTCCAGCTCCCACAACATCGCGCAGCCCTTCACCTCGATATTCAGCGTTGTCTCCAGAGATAATTGCTTTAATGAAGTTTATGAGAGATGAAAGGCGCGAGGATGAAGCTAACAGACGTGTGGCGGATGAACACAGAAGGCAAGCAGAGGCAGAACGAGACCACCAACGGAGAGTGGAAGACAGTGCACGGTTTGAAGCTTTGATATCTCGCCTCACTGTTAACCAAGCCCCTGGCTCTAACACTGCCTCGGTACTGAATGGTTCAGATACCTCATCAATGCTCTCTTCACGCCCACCAGCCCCACCTAAAGCAGCTGCTCAAACACCGCCCATCTTGAAGCCTGATGTGACTTTCCAGACTTTTCGTGAATGGCGGCGACGGTGGACTGATTATTCTACAATGGTGGACCTCCAGAGTTTGTCACAGCCTAAACAACTCATCCAGCTGTGTATGTGCCTGTCCTTGGAAATTCAGCGTGTCTTGGAACATACGTTGCAGGTACCCCCAACCTCTTCGCTGTCTGTAGAGGAGGTACTGGACGTTCTACAACGGCACATCAAAGGACAGCAGAATGAAGCTCTGCGCAGGAGGGAATTGTTTAGCTGCAGACAGATGGAGGGTGAGTCTTTTGATGCCTTTTATGTACGACTTAAGAGAGCCTCGGAAGAGGTAGATATATGTCTAGGCCACCACCAGCAGTGCGAGGAGACCCAGTTGAAGCAGGTGATCCTGATGGGTGTTAAGGACGAGGAACTTGTCCAACGCCTCACCTCCCTCGACTCTTCCTCTTCTCTTCAGGATGTGTTGACGATATGTCGCTCCTATGAGGCTGCCAGGTGTGCCACCTCTGCCATCCGAGCTCCCCCTACAGTTGTACGTGCTGTGTCCCGGTACAAGAAGGACAAGAAGTCTGCTCCTACGCCTTCGCCCACCACGTCCACGCCCGGTTCATTTTGTAACAACTGTGGTAAGCAGCACGGAACACAGGTGTGTCCAGCTGCTGAGTCTACATGCAACAGTTGTGACCATAAGGGCCACTGGTCACTCACAGTACGGTGCCCAGCCAAACGCGTCCAGTGCAATGTGTGCGGTCGTCTGGGCCACTATGACAAGTGTTGCCCTACCCACAAACCCAAGGGACAGCGTCGGCGGAAGCTTCGGCGCCCTTCTACCAGTGAGAGCCGCCCACAGTCGCCAAATCAGAGGCACGACGACCCTGGACAAAGGCCGACCCATATTAGGAGGGTGTACTCCTCGCATCCCAGGACCAAAGTCCCCCAGTATATCAGCGTCATCGTGACCTACGGCGGTGTGTCATCCCGTCTTCAGATGTTGCCCGACATTGGTCCCCAGCACTTGCAATGCTTGGGGCTCTCTCCAAGCGATCTAACCGCCTCCCAAGGACCTCTGCGTCACGGCAGATGGTTCACAGATGGCCCCAGCCCTGGGTTCACTCTATGCACATGTCACCTTTGGCAACAGGTCGTGTCAGGCCTGGATTGACGTGCATAATGGTGTCCCGACTCCTTTGCTGTCCTACAGACATTGTCAAGAGTTGGCCATCATCTCCCAGGACTTCCCAACACCGATTCTGGAGGTAAAATACGCCAACAGGGTGCACGAAGGGAGCAGCAACTATCTTGCTGCCGCCCTACCCCTACCTCTGGCCAGTGACACCTCTCCTTCGGTAGTTGTCCCTGCTGCATCACGTCCCCACGTCTTGGCTCGCCTTCACGACAGTCACCGTGGAGCTGAGGCCACCAAACGACGTGCACGACAGACTGTGTTCTGGCCCGGCATCAACTCCGACATCTCCAATGTTGTCCGTGCGTGTGAGCCCTGCCAAGTATTACAACCCAGCCAGCAGCAGGAACCCTTCATGAGTGACGACAACCCCACCCGCCCCTTTGAGTCTGTGTCAGCCGACTTTTTCTGTGTGTCAGGAAAGTCCTTCCTTGTTATCGTCGACCGTCTCTCTGGTTGGCCGGTTGTCATCAAGTGCGGTAATGACACGACGTCTGCCGCCACCATCAGCAAGTTCCGCCACTACTTCCGTGACGTGGGCGTTCCTGTACACCTGCGAACCGACGGAGGGCCTCAGTTCACAAGCCGGGACTTTGCTGTGTTCCTTGACCGATGGGGAGTCCGGCATGTGTTGTCATCGCCCCATTACCCGCAGTCCAACGGCCACGCTGAGGCTGCTGTCAAATCCCTGAAGCACCTCATCCTTAAGGTGGCCCATTCTGGGAACATTGATTGCGAGGCCTTCGACCGGGGTCTTCTTGAACTCCGCAACACAACTAACTACACCGGACGCTCCCCTGCCCAGGTTTTGTATGGACGCCCCCTTCGTTCTTGTGTCCCTGCTCACCCTCAATCCTTCTCCAAGGAGTGGCAGGCCAAGACAGAGGATTGTGATCGCCGAGCCGCCGAACGTGTTCAGGAAGTCGTCGCCCACTACAACGACCACGCCCGTTCTCTCCCCAGGTTGAGTGTCGGCACCCAAGTCCGTGTTCAGGACCCGACCTCCCTAAGTTGGGACAAAGTAGGCGTAGTCATGGGTCTCGGTAGGTCACGGGACTACCAGGTGCGGTTACCCAGTGGTCGTGTGTGGTGGAGGAACCGCCGTTTTCTCCGCCCCGTAACGATGCCTTCTGCTGGCCCCGCCACCAGTGTTGAGTCCCATACCCTTCCCAGTGATGAAGTCCCTCGATGCTCAGAACGGATCCAAAAGAAAAGGTCCGCTCAAGACTTTGCTATGAGCGTATAGGGGGGAGGGAGGTGTGTGTATATTATGTATGCTGGATTATATATTATGTATGTATATTATGTATGTGCTCCATTTATGTATTATTTATTCAGCCTAGCTAGCAGCGTGTGGCAATGTAATTACCATATCCCACATGCTTAATTAATGTGCCTGGCGACGTATGGAAGCTCCTAATGTCTCACTTGCCATACGTCGTCTATAGCAGTTGACAAGCAGCCAGGTTGAGGAGAGCAATACTTCCCTCTGTGTACATATCTCTGATCCAGTAAATCGAACCTACAAATCTATACAGGTGTTTATGTTCTCTCCTGTATATTGAACTTATTATCCAGATCATAACAAGGGGTGTACCTGGGAGTGTCAGGAGTGTACCTGGGAGTGTCTGAGGTGTACCTGGGAGTGTCAGAGGAGTACCTGGGAGTATCGGAGGTGTACCTGGGAATATCGGAGGTGTACCTGGGAGTGCCAGAGGTGTAACTGGGAGTGTTGGAGATGTACCTGGGAATGTCAGAGGTGTACCAGGGAGTGTCAGAGGGTGTACCAGGAGTGTCAGGGAGGTGTACTTGGGGAGTGTGGAGGTGTGCCTGGGAGTATCCCGGAGGTGTGCCTGGGAATATCAGGTGTACTAGGTGCCAGAGGTGTGACTGGGGAGTGTAAGAGGTGTACCAGGGAATGTCAGTGGAGTACCTGGGAGTGTCAGAGGTGTACCTGGGAGTGTCAGAGGGTGTGCCACCAGAGTTGTCAGAGGTGTGCCTAGGGTGTCAGAGGTATGTTAGGTGTCGGGAGTATGCCTGAGTGTCAGGGTGTACCAGGGAATGTCAGTGGTGCCTGGGAATGTCAGGGTGTACTTGCAAATTATCAGAGGTACATGGGGTGTCAGTGGTGTGCCCACCAGGAGTGTCAGGGGGTGTACCTGGCAGTGTCAGAGATGTACCTGGGAGTGTCTGAGGTGTACGTGGGCGTGTCTGAGGTGGACCTGGGAGTGTCAGGGGAGAACCAGGGAGTGTAATAGGTGTACCTGGGAGTGTCAGAAGTGTACCTGGGAGTGTCAGATGTGTACGTGGGAATGTCAGAGGTGAACCAGGGAGTACCAGAGGTGAACCAGGGAGTGTCTGAGGTGTACCTGGGAGTATCGGAGGTGTACCTGGGAGTATCGGAGGTGTGCCTGGGAGTGTCAGAGGTGTGCATGGGGGTGTCAGAGGTGTGCCAGGGGTGTCGGTGGAGTGCCTGGGGAGTGTCGGAGGTGTTCCTGAGAGTGTCAGAGGTGTACCTTGGAGTGCCAGAGGTGTACCTGAGAGTGTCGGAGATGTACCTGGGAATGTCACAGGTGTACCAAGGAGTGTCAGAGGTGTACCTGGGGGTGTCAGAGGTGTACCTGGGGGTGTCAGAGGTGTACTTAGGAGTGTCAGAGGTGTACTTGGGAGTGTCGGAGGTGTACCTGGGAGTGTCATATGTGTACCAGGGAATGTCAGTGGAGTACCTGTGAATGTCAGAGGTGTACCTGGGAGTATCAGAGGAGTACTTGGGAGTGTGAGAAGTGTACTTGGGAGTGTCGGAGGTGAACCTGGGAGTGTCGGAGGTTTACCTGCGAGAGTCAGGGGAGTACCTGGCAGTGTCAGAGGTGTACCTGGGAGTATCGGAGATTTACCTGGGAGTCTCAGAGGTGTACCTGGGAGTGTCAGAGGTGTACCAGGGAAAGTCAGAGGTGTACCTGGCAGTGTTAGAGGTGTACCTGGGGGTGTCAGAGGTGTACCTGGGAGTGTCAGAGGTGTACAAGGGAATGTCAGTGGAGTACCTGGGAGTGTCAAAGGTGTACCTGGGAGTGTCAGAGGTTTACCTGTGTAGGGAGTGTCAGAGGTGTACCTGGGAGTGTCAGATACCTGTGTCAATGTATGATGTTTGTCAGACCAAAGCTTACAGCCTGGAATTATGTCACATGTAACAGCAAGCACTACAGACCTCGTGGCACCATCACATCCCGGATTGACACACCTCAGGTCGACCCTAGGGACTTGACTTCGTCCGCTAATGACGTGAGTTAGCCGGGTGACCTACAAACCGCACCTAACCAAGACACCTGGGCAGGACGGCACCTGCACACAGCCGCCCAGACCTGACACTAGGGAACCAGAATTCTCACCACCACTCGATCAGCTCTACCCGGCGTCATGACCTGAGTAATTCAAGGACCCGCTAATTAGCCAGCACTCCTGTTGACCCGACAACCCGGTCAAGACACACCCAGTTCAGTAGGAGAGGTCACCCCCCGGCTCGACTAATATATAGGGGCTGGAGCTCCTCTCACGCAGAGAGTGTCTGTAACCAGGAAGGGCCAGCTACCAGGTCCCCGAGTCCCGCTCGAGAGAAGACCGCCATTAAGTGTGCCGAAGTCTCAACCCGGGTCCATCGACAAAGTGCTGTCAACTCCACGTGTAACAGTAAGTGCTGGCTGTGTAGTCTGTGGAAGTGCAGTGATCCCGAACCTCCCCAACGATCGACTTAGTGAAGTGCCCATTCTAGTTGTGAGGTTAGGTTATACGAGAATACCATAGTCTATCATAAATTGTGTACGAACCCCCCTATTAATCCCCCCTATTGAACTAGTAAAATAAAGCTGTAACACGCATTGGTGTTTTATATACTACACTTGTACTGTGCCTGTGTTAATATACAGTGTTGACATCACACCCTCGAGACACGCTACCATTTCCTCTCGCTATAATACTCTACTACTATAAGCTCCTAACTTACCTCTTCATGTGAGATTTTGTCTCATTACAATGGTGGCAGCGCACTTAACGTAAGAATTCACGCCTATTCCCCTTAGTGTTCAGTACAGTGATTGTTAGAACCTTTTAAAGTAAGCTCGTAACTATCTTGACGAAGCAGGCAGTACAAGGGTGGTAACATTTGTAATATAATTCCTGTCCCTCAGTGTGGTACAAGTGGTGACAGTATCCACTCCCCCCTCCCCAGTTCACATATTGTTGGGTAACGGGGAACAATGGTCGAGAACTCAACCAGGGCAAGTGTCAGTAAAACCCCCTCCTCGTCCCACCCACAGACGTCATCGTCAACATTGACAATTTCGACTTCCACGATCAGTACTTCCCAGCCCTCCTCGCAAGCTAATATGACTTCTGTTAACATTACACCGACAACTTCCGTTCTATTCCCGTTCCCTGAACAATCCACTAGTACCTACTCTCCCCCCCTACCCCTTAACCACCCGGCACCCTCTCTCGCCGCTCCCCCCCCCACGCTCACGTACACCTTAGCACCTCCCAACTCCTACAGCATGCCAGACCCCTTCCTGACGTCTGTCTCAGCGAGTAGTGCGGCACAAGTAATCGGTCAGATACCCATGTTTGAGGGCGATGGCCGTGACCCTGCGACATCAGCCGATAGGCTGGAACAGTGGTTAGGACACATTGAAAGTGCGTTCCCGGATACCCTTCAGGAATACGAGGAATGCCGCCTTAGGACGGCACGTATGCGATTGGGCGGCGACGCGAAAGGCGTGCTAGAATTTAAGCCGACAATAAAGAATGCTACCACGTGGGACACGTTCGCGAACGGATTACGGGAAGTTTACAGCCAGGGTGACTCATTACAAGATCACATGACACGTTTAGCTAATATTAAGCTAGAGGAGTGTTCATCACTAAATGTTTACCTATCATGCATAGGGAGTGCTGTGAAGATGGCGAGAGTGAATCACCCACAATTCTTCCCACCTGAGCTAGTACTCTCTTACTTTCTGTCGGGCTTACCCGGCGAGATGCGTACGTACATGGAGGCAAGCGGGATAACTACGATCGAGAACGCAATTAAAGCAGTGCAGAGGTATATACAGCTCAGGAAACCCACCCCCCCCTCCCGTTTTGTGTCGACAATTCACGCCGCACCTCCCACCTTTACACGTAACACCCCTTCTGTCTGGGAGGATGAATTCTTGAGACTGATGGTGGAGAATCTCAGCCGGGACGAAAGGAAGCGACAGGAACAGTCATCGTTCCACGGGGAAGGGCGGGAGCAACCAGGGTTAGATACAGTAGGTATAAACACGTTGGGTAATGCACCACGGGGCGGCCGGCAGTCCGGGGCAGGGACCCGCGGGGCGCGGGCTGGGATTGACCCCCGCCCCCGTGCAGTCACAAGTGCGCGCCCGGGCCCGCCCATGCGGGACAGCTGGTATAGAGCTCCGAAGCCTTTTCGCTGCTCCTCCTGTGGGGCATGGTCCCACGCGGTGCACGGATGTCCCTTTCAATGTGAGGGAAACCAGTGCGATGGGTGTGGCGACCAGGGACATACCCGCAGAGAGTGTCCATACACCGGAATGCGTTGTTACGCATGTGCCGAGTGGGGACACATTCGCAGGTTATGTCCCTACTACTAAAGACAAGGGCGAGGCGTTGATGGTGACTAGGGAAGACAGGCCAATTATTAAGTTGAAAATGGGAGGGAAACGGGTTGAAGCTTTCATTGACACAGGCTCTTCGGTGTCCTTGGTGAAACAGAACGTGGCCTCCAAGATGAGCCTAGGGGGAAAGCATAAAGTTCCTGAGTTACGTGGCGTCACGGGGAACCGCCTCTCAACATTGGATTCCAGAGATATAACTGTAGACTTAGGAGATAAGATAGTTGTTCACGCGCTGGTTGTGGTAAGCGGTGATCTTTTCCCAGGGGATGTTCTTATTGGGTCAGATTTCTTGTGTAGGTTTAAGTATGGAATCCAGTTTGATGGGAGCCGGTATACCGTGACACTAGATGGTAGAGATTATGCAGGTACTCCTATTAGGAATAGGTCTGGTCTGCCCGTCCACCTCATTAAGCCTAAACGCCCCCAGCCCCCCGCACCACAAGCCCCCCAGCTACACCCGACGCGCGCCACTGTCATCCCCCCCCACTCTAGTGTTGTTCTGCCCGTTCGATGGTCAAGGTCGTTCGACAGTTCCACGGAGGATCAGGAGTATGTATTTGTTGAAACCCCTCATAAAATGTCCCCATACATGCAGTCGGGGCTCATTAACACTCAGCAGCCTAGCGTCCCAGTCATAAACCCCACCCCCAGGGAATTTAAACTTACTCCTGGTCATTCAGTGGGAACAGTCTGTGCGGTCGATAAAGTAGAGGATCTGGAGCATTTCGATTCTACGAGATATAACATTAGGAGTGACACAGAATTCGTAGAGTCACAGCAAATGTTCGCCGCTGCAATAGAATCCCTTGACATAGATCACCTACCCACCCTTATTAGAGAACGTCTACGCTCTATAATAAAGCAGCATGAAGATCTATTTGCAACTTCAGATCAGGACCTCGGCCTGATGTCAGCTTCACACAAAATTAATACAGGCTCCGCTCCCCCCACCAGAGTACGGCAGTGGAGGCTTCCTGAGGCGGCTAAAACTCAAATTAGGGACTTATGTCGCCAAATGGAAGAACGTGGTGTCATCTCCCCTTGTACTAGCCCCTATTGCTCCCCGGTAGTATTAGTCAGAAAAAAGGACGGGTCAACTAGATTCTGTGTAGACTATAGGGAACTTAATAAGGACACCATTGCTGATAGCTATCCCCTGCCCAGAATTGACGAGACACTGGACCAATTGAACGGAGCTTCTATATTCACAGTTCTAGACTGTAAGGATGCGTACTGGAGTATACCTGTCGACCCGGCTGACCGCCCCAAAACTGCTTTCGCGGACGGCAGCCGTCTATTTTGTTTCAACAGGTTACCTTTCGGGTTAAAGGGAGCACCGGCCACGTTCATGAGGGCTGTGAACCACAGTCTCACACCCGTGCTTGGGCGGAACGCTATGGCTTACCTGGACGATGTTATCGTCTATAGTAAAAACATGGATTCGCACATGCAGGATGTAGATGAGGTTCTCTCGGTCATGAAAGCGGCCGGACTGAAAGTGTCCCTTAGGAAATGCGCGTTCGCGCGCCAGGAAGTTAAATTCCTGGGATTCATCGTAGGTCATGGCGGCGTTAGACCCGACCCGGTGAAAGTGAAAGCGATAGCAGAGATGCCACCTCCCACCACAGCCAGGGGTGTGAAACAGTTCCTCGGCACCGCCAATTTTTTCAGACGTCACATCCCTCACTTTTCAGAGGCGGCCCTCCCCCTTACGAAACTTACAAAGAAGTCGGTTCAGTTCCGGTGGTCGGGGGAGGCAGATAAAGCTTTTAACCATCTTAAGGACTTATTGAAGTCGGCAACAATGTTAGCACTGCCGGACTTCACGCAGCCGTTTTACGTGCACACTGACGCTTCCGACGAAGCACTGGGAGCCTGTCTCATGCAAGGTGGTGAAGATAACCCCATCCCTATTGCTTATTTTTCCCAGAAATTGAGCGGAGCTGCCCTCCGCTACTCCACAACTGAGAAAGAAGCCTTGGCTATTGTCAAGGCCGTAACTTCCTTTGATGCTTACCTATTTGGTAGACACTTTTATGTAATCACTGATCACCGCCCTTTAATATATATCTTCCAAGGTAAAACTCCTAATGCACGGGTAGCACGCTGGGCAGTCTTTCTAAATGCATATAACTTCTCCATTTTGCATAAGCCAGGCAAGAACCACGTAGTACCAGACGCACTGAGCCGTAATGTATTACCTATAAATAATGTCGGGAACCCTAGCAGCATGACTCAGCCCATTTTTGGGGACCTATCACCTAACGAGGTGCGCCAACACCAACTCGAAGACCCACAGTGGGGTCCGGTCATTGAGTTCCTTGAAGGGGGTCCGCTCCCCAAGAAGGTCAACAAAGCCTCACTTTGTGATTTCAGTCTTTTAAGCGGAGTCCTGTATCTTGTTACTATGAAACAGGATGATGAACAGCCCACAGAACTCGTAGTCATCCCCGCATCCTTGGAAAACTCGGCCCTAGAAGTAGCTCACTCTTCCCAATTCGCAGCCCACCCGGGTGAATGTCGCACATATGCACGTGCACGCTCTATGTTTTTCATGCCCAATCTAGCGCGAAAGGTTGGGGCATTTGTCAAAGGATGTCTGCCGTGTCAGTTAAGGAAGGGTACCCCAAAGAGACAGGGAGAGCTGCAGGAGTTTCCACCAGCCTCTCAGCCCTTGGAACGGGTATCGATCGATCTAACTGACATGTCAATACGTTCACACCGGGGAAACAGATACGTTGTTTCCATCGTCGATCACTATTCACGTTTTGCAACCTATATACCCATCCCCGATAAACGCGCAGAGACAGTTTGTGAAGCCCTGTTACAATACGTTGGTACTCATGGATGCCCCCGGGTCATTGTAAGTGATCAAGGGACAGAGTTTACCTCGGGCATCTTTCAGAAGGCGTGCGACTTGCTGCGGGCTAAGTCAAATCTAACCACTAGTTACCACCCACAGGCTAATGCCATGGTTGAGCGTTCCCACCGCACGTTGAAAGATCACTTGTCGTTTTTGGTTAATAATCAGTACGGCGGTTGGGACGATCAGCTACCTCTTGCACAACTGGCCATGAACACCGCAATTAATACCACCCTGCATAACACTCCTTACTTCCTTCACTTTGGTAGGGATCCAAACCTTCCTGCTGGTGTAATCAACCCCCACCCCTATCCTATGGCGAGGACTACCCTTCTGTCTTGCAAAACAGGTTACAAACGGTCTTTACTCGGGTGCAGGAACTAAACAAGAAAGGTCACTTACACAACGCCACCTACTATAACCTCAGGGTCACCCCTTCCAATATTACCGTAGGTACCCTGGTCTTCCTAACTAACGAATCATCCTCCCCCGACACCCCCTCTAAGTTGCAACAGAGATGGAAGGGCCCATATAGAGTAACCGCCCAACGCAGCAAAGTAAACTTCACTATTTCCCCGCTTTGCCAGGGGGGACGTAAGGAAACTGTGCATGTGAATAGATTGAAGCTGGTAACTGTCGACGATGACGTCTTGAACAAATCAGGCCTCACCAACCAGCCCCCTCTAGGGGTAACATTCCCTTCCCAACACCCTATCCCTCCACCAGCAGCTGACCACCCCCCTCAGAACAATCAGGTACCTCACACCCCAAGTAATAATCAGAGAACTCCCCGAGCTACTGCCCCACTTGTACCAGTAATACCTGATCAGATTAGGGCTCATAGATATAACACCAGGTCACAGAACATAGATTAAAGTAACGAGTCTAGGGGCACTTCTAATTGTTGATTCTCCACCCCGGGATCTTGTCTTTCTACTAAGCTACAGAGTCAGCACCGCCCTTGCTCTTCACGGGCCTGGGCGAGGTCTCCCTGACTCCACACAAAAGTCGGAGATGACACCACCACAGCTGCAGCCGACCCCCTACCAGATGAGCTGAGACCAACGCATCCTGACGAGAGAGAGTGTCTGTAACCAGGAAGGGCCAGCTACCAGGTCCCCGAGTCCCGCTCGAGAGAAGACCGCCATTAAGTGTGCCGAAGTCTCAACCCGGGTCCATCGACAAAGTGCTGTCAACTCCACGTGTAACAGTAAGTGCTGGCTGTGTAGTCTGTGGAAGTGCAGTGATCCCGAACCTCCCCAACGATCGACTTAGTGAAGTGCCCATTCTAGTTGTGAGGATAGGTTATACGAGAATACCATAGTCTATCATAAATTGTGTACGAACCCCCCTATTAATCCCCCCTATTGAACTAGTAAAATAAAGCTGTAACACGCATTGGTGTTTTATATACTACACTTGTACTGTGCCTGTGTTAATATACAGTGTTGACATCACACCCTCGAGACACGCTACCATTTCCTCTCGCTATAATACTCTACTACTATAAGCTCCTAACTTACCTCTTCATGTGAGATTTTGTCTCATTACACAGAGGAGTACCTGGGAGTATCAGAGGTGTACCTGGAAGTGTCAGAGGTGTACCTGGGAGTCTCAGAGGTGTAAATGGGAGTGTCAGGGGTGTACCTAGGAGTGTCAGGGGTGTAACTGGGAGTGTCGGATGTGTAACTGTGTCAGAGGTGTACCTGGGAGTGTCAGAGGTGTACCTGGGAGTGTCAGAGATGTAGGTGTCTGGTGTCTGTCAGGTGTGCCTGGGAGTGTCTGTAGGTGTACCAAGTGTCAGAGGTGTACCTGGGAGAATCGGAGATGTACCTGGGAGTGTCAGAGGTGTACCTGGGAGTGTCAGAGGTGTTCCAGGGAGTGTCAGAGGTGAACCAGGGAGTGTCAGATGTGAACCAGGGAGTGTCTGAGGTGTACCTGGAAGTATCGGAGGTGTACCTGGGAGTGTCAGAG
>NW_024742378.1:0-34153 GCF_018991925.1 Homarus americanus
TAGAAGCCATGTATTGTCTCAGCACACCTCTGACACTCCCAGGCACACCGCTGACACGCCAGGTTCAACCTCTGACACTCCATGTACACCTCCCGATACTCCAGGCCCCCTCCGATTCTCCCAGGCACACCTTGACACTCCCCAGGCACACCTCTGATCCTCCCAGGCACACCTCTGACACTCCCAGATACACCTCCATACTCCCAGGCACACCTCCGATACTCCCAGGTTCACCTCTGAGACTCCCAGTTACACCTCTGACACTCGCTGGTACACATCCGATATTCCCCAGGCACACCTCCCTGATATTCCCAGGCATACACCTCCGATACTCCTGCCAACACCACTGAGACCCCAGGCACTTCACTGACACCCCTGGTATACCTGACATTCCCAGGTAAAACCTCCGATACTCCTAGGTACACCTCTGGACAACCCAGGTACACCTCTGACACTTAGGCATTCCTCTGACACCCCTGGTACACCTCTGACACCCCAGCCACACCCCACACACCCTGAACGCCCTCTGACACCCAGGCACACCCCACACCCAAGTACTCCACTGACATTCCCTGCACACCTCTGACACCGGCACACGTCCCACACCCCCACACACACCCCTGACACCCCAGGCACACCTCTGACACTCCCAAGTACTCCACTGACATCCCCTGGTACACCTCTGACACTCCCAGGCACGTCCGACACTCCCAGATACACCTCTGACACTCCAAGGCACATCTCTGAAAGTCCCAGGTACACTCTGACACTGCCAGGCACACCTCTGACATCCCAGGCACTCTGTGACACCCCACACCTCCGACACTCCCAGGCACACCTCTGACACTCCCAGGTACACCTCCGATATTCAGGCACACCTCCGATACTCACAGGTACACCTCCGACACCTCCCAGGAAACCTCTGACACTCCCCAGGCACACTTCTGACACTCCACGACACACCTCTGACACTCCCAGGCTTTGACACTTAGTACTCCACTGACATTCTGGTACACCAGAAACTCCAGGTACACGTCCGAACACTCCCAGATACACCTCTGACACTCCCCATGTACACCTCTCTCACACCCCAGGCACACCTTGACACTTCCAGGTACTCCAATGACACCCCTGGTACACCCCTGACACTCCCAGGCACACCTCTGACACCAGGCACACCTCTGACACTCCGGTGCACACCTCCTCATTCCCCAGTACACCTCTGAAACCCCAGGTACTCCACTGACATTCCCCAGACACCTCTGACACGCCCATGCACACCTCTGACACTCTCAAGTCTGACACTCCCTGGCACCACTGACATTTCCAGGTACACCGCTGACACTGCCAGGTACACCTCTGACATCCATGTACACCTCCGACACCCCAGGCACAACCCTGATCACTCCCTGACACTCCACTGGCACCAGGCACATCCCCGACACCCCAGGTACACTGACACCCCCAGGCACACCCTCTGACACTCACCAGGCACACCCCACACACCTCAGGCACACCCGAGACACCCCAGGCACACCCCAGACACCCCAGGCACACACATCTCACACTCCAGCCACCTGACACTGCAGGCACACCTCTGACACTCCCCAGGTACACCTCTGAAACCCCAGGCACACCTCTGACACTCCCAGGCACACCTCCTGAAACCCCAGGCACACCTCTGACACTCCCAGGCACCCCACCTGACTCCCCACACCTCTGACCCCAGGCACACGTCCAACACCCCAGATACACCTGCGCACATCCTGACACCCCACGAACACCTCACAAACTCCCCAGGCACACCTCTGACATCCTGCACACCTCTGACACTCCCAGGCACACCCTGACACTCCCGGAACACCCTGGTACCCCTGACATGAACCCCAACTGCACACACCGCACATCTGACACACAGGCACACCCCTGACACCCCAGGACTAACCAAGAAAACCAGACACCTGTCTCTGACACCCGAAAGAACTCCTAAAACTGCACACTCTGATGACACCCTGAGCACACTCTGACACCTAGCACACCAGACACTCCAGCTCCCAGGCACACCCTACAATTTGCACCCCACAGCACATCCCCACACTCCCCAGGCACCAGACACCCCTGGCACTGACACCCACAGGCCACCCCAGACACCCCAGGCACACCAGACACCCCAGGCACACTGACACTCCCCAGGCCACCGCTGACACTGCCAGGCACACCTCTGACACTCCATGCACATCCCAGACACCCCAGGGACACCTCTGACACCCCCAGGCACCACACGACACCCCACATCCCTGACACTGCACACCCTTGACACCCCAGGCACATCCCACACCCGGCACACTCCCTCACACCTGCACCTCCCGACACCCCCAGCCAACCTCTGACACCCCAGGCACACCCCTGACACACCCCACACTCCCAGGCACACCTCCTCTGACACTCCCAGGCACATCTGACACTCCCAGGTACACCTCTGACACTCCCAGGTACACCTCTGACACTTAAGCACTCCACTGACATTCCTGGCACACCTCTGACACCCCAGCACAACCAACACTCCCACACACACACACCCAGGCACACCTCTGTCACTCCTGGGCACTCCACTGACATTCCCTGGACACCTCCACCCCAGGCACACCTGACACCCCCAGATACCCCCTGACACTCCAAGGCACATCTCTGAAAGTCCCAGGCACACCTCTGACACTGCCAGGCACACCTCTGACATTCCCCAGGCACTTGTGACACCCCAGGCACCTCCGACACCCCAGGCACACCTCTGACCTCTCAGGCACCTCCTGATATTCATGCACTGACACCATGGTACACCCTTGAGACTAGGTACCCCACTGACACCACACCTACATTCTTACCCTGACACCCCAGTCACACCTCTGACATCTGCCAGTTCCTGACACTCCCAGGCACACCCTCTGACACCCCAGGCACACCTACACACCCCAGCACACATCTGACACCCACACCTCCTGACACTCCCAGGCACACCCTCTGACACCCCAAGACCACTGACATCCCCTGGTACACCTCTGACACCCCAGGCACACGTCCAACACCCCACACACCCCAGGCACACCCCGTCACCCCCAAGCACCCACTGACATTCCCTGGCACACCTCTGACACCATGCACCTGACACCCCCAGACACACCTCTGACACCTGCCACATGCACTCCTGAAAGTCCCAGGCACTCTGACACGCCAGGCACACCCCTGACATCCCAGGCACTCCCAAGACACCAGGCACACCTCCGACACTCCCAGCACACACCTCTGACACCCTGCTACACCTCCGATATTCCCAGCACACCTGATACCCGGCACACCTTGAGACTTGCACCTCCACTGACACTCTGCACCTCTGACATTCCCAGTTACACCTCTGACATCCCAGTTACACCCCTGACACTCACTGGCACACCTCTGACACCCAGGTGCCACTCTGATACCGGCACGTCTCTGACACCCCAGGTACACCTGATACTCCCAGGTACACCTCCGATACCCCCAGGTACACCCCAGGCACTAGGCACACTCCGATAGTCCCGGTGCACACCTCTGACACTCCAGGCACACCTCTGATACCCCAGGCACACCTCTGACACTCCCAGATACACCCCTGATGCCCCAGGCACAACCACATCTTGCCAGGTTCCCAGACTTTGCAGTTACACCTCTGACACCCCCTGGCACACATCCGATATTCCCAGGTAAACCTCCGATATTGGCACACCTCCGATACTCCCCAGGTACACCATTGAGACCGGTACTGCACCCCTGCATACCTCTGACATTCCCAGGCACCCTTCTGACACTCAGGTACACCTCTGATACTCCCAGTGCAATTTCAACCCCAGGTCCGCCCTCCGACACCCACACCTCTTTCACCCTGTTCTCCCCTGACACCCCAGGCACACCCCAGACACCCCATGCACCCAGACACCCCACGCACACCCCAGACACCTGGAGGCACACCCCAGGCACACCTCTCACACCCAGGCACACCTCTCACCCCAGGCACCCCTGACACCCCTGGTACTTCTCTGACACCCCAGGCACACCTCAGACACTCCCAGCACACCAGACACTCCCAGGCACACCCCTGACACTCCCAGGCACACCTCTGACACTCCCGACACACCGCTGACACTGCCAGGCACACCTCTGACACCCATGCACACCTCCGACACCCCTAGGACAACTCCTGACACCCCAGGCACCCACTGACACTCCCTGGCACATCCCTGACACTCCCAGGCACACCTTGACACTCCCAGGCACACCTCAGACACTCCTGGCACACCCCAGACACCCCAGCACACCGCAGACACCCCAGGCACACTTCACACTCCCCAGGCACACCCCTGACACTCCCCAGGCACACATCTCAACTCCCAGGCACACCTCTGACACCCCAGGCACACTCTGACACCCCAGGCACACCTCTGACACTCCCCAGGCACACCTCTGACACTCCCAAGTACTCCACTGACATTCCCTGGCACACCCTGACACTCCCAGGCACACACGTCCAACACTCCCACATACACCTCTGAGACTCCCAGGCACACCTCTGACACCAGTCCACTCCACTGACATTCCCTGGTACACCTCCTGACACTCCCAGGCACACGTGCGACACTCCTAGATACACCTCTGACACTGCACAGTACATGTCTGAGTCCCAGGCACACCTCTGACACTGCCAGGTTCACCTCTGACATTCCCAGGCACTCCCAGACACCCCAGCACCTCCTGACACTCCCAGGTATACCTCTGACACCCCCAGGCACACACCTCCGATATTCCCAGGCACACCTCCGATACCACAGGTACACCTCCGACACTCCCAGGCAAACCTCTGACACCCCAGGTACACCTCTGACACTCCAAGCTACACCTTGACACCCCTGGCACACATTTGACACTTGCACTGACATCCCCTGGCACACCTCTAAAACCCCAGGCACACGTCCTGACACTCCCAGATCACACCTCTGACACTCCCAGGCACACCTCCACATCCCAGGCACACCTTACACAGGTACCCAATGACACTCCCTGGTACCCCCTGACACTCCCAGGCACACCTCTGACACCCCCAGGCACACCTCTGACACTAGGTACACCTCCTGACACTCCCCAGGCACACCCCTGAAACTCCAGGCACCCACTGACATTCCCTGGCACACCTCTGACACTCCCCATGCACACCTCCTCGACACTTCAGGCACACCCTGACACCCCTGGCACTCCACTGACATCCCAGGCACACCGCTGACACCCATACCACATCTGACACCCCTTGCACACACTCTGACACTCCAAGGCACTCCACTGACATCCCCTGGCACACCTCCTGACACCCCAGGTACACGTCCGACACTAGATACACCTCTGACACTCCCAGGCACACCTCTCACACTCCCCAGGCACACCTCCCTGACACTCCCTAACACTCCACTGACACTCCCCAGGCACACCCCTGAGACTCCAGGCACACCTCTGACACCCCCAGGCACACCTCTGACACCTCACCAGGCACACCTCAGACACTCCCCAGCACACCCAGACACTCCCCAGGCACACCCCAGACACTCCCAGGCACACCTCTGAAACCCCAGGCACACCTCTGACACCCCAGGCACACCTCTGAAACTCCCAGGCACACCTCTGACACTCCCCAGGCACACCTCTGACACTAGGCACACCTCTGAAACCCCAGGCACACCTCTGACACCCCACCCACTGACATTCCCTGGTACACCTCTGACACCTCCCAGGCACACGTCCAACACTCCCAGATACACCTCTGACACTCCCAGGCACATCTCTGACACTCCCAGGAACACCTCTGACAATCCCAGGCACACCCTCTGACACTCCCCAGGCACACCTCTGATACCTCAGGCACACCTCTGACACTCCCCAGGCACACCTCTGACACTGGCACACCTCTGTCACCCCTGATACACCCTAACATTCCCCAGGCACACCGCTGACACTGGCACACTGCTGACACTGCCAGGCACACCTCAGACACTGCCAGGCACACATCAGACACTCCCCGGCACACCCCTGTCACCCCTGACACACCTCTAACACCCCAGGCACACCGCTGACACTCCCAGGCACACCGCTGACACTGCCAGGCACACCCTGACACCCAGGCACACATCAGACACCGCCAGGCACACCTCAGACACTCCCAGGCACACCGCAGACACCCCTGGCGCACCTCTGACACCCCCAAGCGCACCCTGACACCCCAGGCACAGCCTGACACCCCAGGCACACCTCTGACACCAGGCACACCTCCACCCCAGGCACACCCCAGACACCCCAGCCCCAGGCACACCCCAGACACCCCAGGCACACCCCTCACACCCCAGGCACACCTCCTCACACTCCCAGGCACCCCTGTGACACTGGCACTTCTGACACTCCCCAGGCACACCTCAGACACCCTGTGCCAACCTCAGACACTCCCCAGGCACACCCTGACACTCCCAGGCACACCTCTGACAACCCCAGGCACACCGCTGACACTGCCAGGCACACCCTGACACCCATGCACATCCCAGACACTCCAGGCACACCCTCTGACACTCCCCAGGCACTCCACTGACACTCCCTGGCACATCCCCTGACACCCAGGCACACCCTTGACACCCCAGGCACACCTCAGACACCCCAGGCACACCCCCACAATCCCAGGCACACCCGACACCTGCACACCTGACACCCCAGGCACACCTCTGACACCCCAGGCACACCTCTGACACCTGCGAACTGACACTTGCCACATCTGACACTCCCCAAGCACACCTCTGACACTCCCAGGCAACTCTGACACTCCCCAGGTACTCCACTGACATTCCCTGGCACACCTCTGACACCCCAGGCACACGTCCAACACTCCCACATACACCTCTGACACTCCCAGGCACACCTCTGTCACTCCCAAGCACTCCACTGACATCCCTGGCACACCTCTGACACTCGGCACACCTGACACTCCAGATACACTGACACCCACAGGCACATCTCTGAAAGTCCCAGGCACACCTCTGACACTGCCAGGCACACTCTGACACTTGCACCTGTGACACTCCCAGGCACACCACCTCCGACACTTCCTCTGACACTTCCCTGGCCCTCTGATATTCCCAGGCACACCTCCGATACCACAGGCACACCTTGAGACTTCCGGCACTCCACTGACACTCCTGGCACACCTCTGACATTCCCAGTTACACCTCTGACACTCCCCAGTTACACCCTGACACTCACTGGCACACCCTGACACTCCTAGGCACACTTCTGATATTCCCCAGGCACACCTCTGACACTTGGTGCACACCTCCGATAACTCCCAGGCACACCTCGATAATATGCACACCTCCGGTACCCCAGGCACACACCTCTGATAGTCCCAGGCACACCTCTGACACTCCAGGTACACCCCTGATACCCCAGGCACACCTCTGACACTCCCCAGGATACACCTGATGCCCAGGCACACCTCTGACACTCCCCAGGTTCACCTCTGAGACTCCCAGTTACACTCTGACACTCTGGCACACATCCGATATTCCCAGGCAAACCTCCGATATTCTCCAGGCACACCTGATACTCCAGGCACACCATTGAGACTCCCAGGCACTTCACGGACACCCCTGGCATACCTCTGACATCCCCAGGCACTCCTGACACCCCAGGCACACCTCTGACACCTGCACACCCCTGACATCCCCAGGTCCGCCTCCGACACTCTGGCACACCCCCACTCTGGTTCTCCCTGACACTTGCACACCTCAGACACTTGCACACCTCCAGACACCCCCACGCACACCTCAGACACCTGGAGGCACACCTCAGACACCCCAGGCACACCTCCTCACACTCCAGGCACACCTCTCGCACTCCCAGGCACCCCAGACACTCCCTGGCACTCTCTGACACTCCCAGGCACACCCCAGACACCCCAGGCACACCTCAGACACTCCCAGGCACACCTCGACACCCTAGGCACACCTCTGACACTCCCCAGGCACACCGCTGACACTGCCAGGCACACTCCTGACACCCATGCACCCCACACCCCAGGCACACCTCTGACACCCCAGGCACTCCACTGACACTCTGGCACATCCCTGACACCTTGCACCACACCTATACACCCCACAGACACCCTGTACACCCCAGACACTTGCACACTGCAGACACTCAGGCACACCTCACACCCCCAGGCACACCTCCGACACCCCAGGCACACATCTCAAACCCCAGGCACACCTCTGACACTCCCCAGGCACACCTCTGACACTCCCCAGGCACACCTCTGACACTCCCAGGTACACCTCTGACACCCCTGGGCACTCCACTGACATTCCCCTGGCACACCTCTGACACCCCAGGCACAGTCCAACACTCCACATACACCCCTGAGACTCCCAGTACACCTCTGACACTCCCAGGCACTCCACTGACATCCCTGCACACCTCTGACACTCCAGGCACACGCGACACTCCCAGATACACCTCTGACACCCAAGGCACATGTCTGAAAGTCCCAGGCACACCTCTGACACTGCCAGGTTCACTCTGACATTCTGTACCTCTGACACCCCAGGCACACTCCCGACACCCCAGGCACACCTCTGACACTCCCAGGCACACCTCCGATATTCCCAGGCACACCCTCCGACACCCCAGGCACACCTCCCGACACTCCCAGGCACACCTCTGACACCCCAGGCACACCTCTGACACTCCCAGGCACACCCTGACACCCCTGGCACACATTTGACACTCCCAGGTACTCCACTGACATTCCCTGGCACACCTCTAAACCCCAGGTACACGTCCGACACTCCCAGGCACACCTCTGACACCCCAGGCACACCTCTCACACTCCCAGGCACACCTTGACACTTCCAGGCACTCCAACGACACTCCCTGCCACCCCTGACACTTGCACACCTCTGACACTCCAGGTACACCTCTGACACTCCACGGCACACCTCTGCTCCCCAGTCCCCTGAAATTCCAGGCACTCCACTGACATTCCCTGGCACACCTCTGACACTCCCATGCACACCTCGACACTCCCCAGGCACACCCCTGACACCCCCTGGCACTCCACTGACATTCCCAGGCACACCTCTGACACTCCAAGGCACACCTCTGACACCCTGGCACACCTCTGACACTCCCCAGGCACCCACTGACATCCCCTGGCACACTCTGACACCCAGGTACACGTCCGACACCCCAGACACACCTCTGACACTCGGCACACCTCACACTTGCACACCCCTGACACTCCCTACCCACTGACACCCCAGGCACACCCCTGACACTCCCAGGCACACCTCTGGACACTCCAGGCACACCTCCCTGACACCCTCACCAGGCACACCCCATACACCCCAGGCACACCCAGACACCCCAGGCACACCCCAGACACCTGGCACCCTCTGACACCCCAGGCACACCTCTGACACCCCAGGCACACCTCTGACACCCCAGGCACACCTCTGACACTCCCAGGCACACCTCTGACACCCCAGGCACACCTCTGAAACCCCAGGCACACCTCTGACACTCCCCAGGCACTCCACTGACATTCCCAGGTACACTCTGACACTAGGCACACGTCCAACACTCCCAGATACACCTCTGACAAGGTACATCTCTGACACCCAGGCACACCTCTGACACATCCAGGCACACCTCTGACACCCCCAGGCACACCTCTGATACCCCAGGCACACCTCCTGACACTCCAGGCACACCCTGACACTCCTAGGCACACCTCTGACACCCCCTGATACACCTCTCAACACCCCAGGCACACCGCTGACACCTGGCACACCGCTGACACCCTGCAGGCACACCTCTGACATCTCCAGGCACTCCTGCGACACCCAGGCACACCTCCGACACCCAGGCACACCTGACACCCCAGGCACACCTCGATATCCCAGGCACACTGACACTCACAGGCACACCTCTGACACCCCAGGCACCCACTGACACCCCTGGCACACCCTGACATCCCCAGCACACCTGACACTCCCAGGCTAACTCTGACACTCTGGTACACTCTGACACTCCCAGGCACACCTCTGACACTCCCCAGGCACACCTCTGACACTCTGGTGCACACCTCTGACACTCCCAGGCACACCTCTGACACTCCAGGTACACCTCTGACACTCTGCCACTCCACTGACATCCCTGGCACACCTCTGACACTCCCAGGCACACGTCCGACACTCCCCAGGCACACCTCTGACACTCCCTGCACACCTCTGACACCCCAGGCACTCCTTGACATCCCCAGGTACACCTCCTGACACTCAGGCACAATCTGACCCCAGACACACTCTGACCTGTGCACATCCTGACACTCCCAGGTACACCCCTGACACTCCAGGCACACCTCTGACATTCCCAGGCACCCTGTGACACTCCCAGGCACACCTCCGACACTCCCAGGCACACCTCTGACACTCCCAGGCACACCTCTGACATTCCCAGGCACACCTGGACACTCACAGGCACACCTTGACACTTGGGCACTCCACTGACACTCTGGCACACCTGACATTCCCAGGTACACCTCTGACACTCCCAGGCACACTCTGACACCTCACTGGCACACCTCTGACACCCCAGGCACACTCTGACAATTCCCCAGGTACACCTCTGACACTCTGCGCACACACCTGAAATTCTGCACACCTGACACTCCCCAGGCACACCTCCTGACACTTCTGTACACCTCCTGACATCCCAGGCACACCTCTGACACCTCCAGGCACACCTCTGACACTCCCAGGACACCTCTGACACTCCCCAGGCACACCTCTGATACTCCCAGGCACACCTCTGACACTCCCAGGCACACCTCCTGACACTCCCAGGCACACCTCTACACTCTGTACACACATCCGACATTCCCAGGTACACCTCCGACACTCAGGCACACCTCCGACACTCCCAGGCACACCACTGACACCCAGGTACCCACTGACACTCCTGGCACACCTCTGACACTCCCCAGGCACCTCTGACACTCCCAGGCACACCTCTGACACCCAGGCACACCCTGACACCCCAGATCGCCTCCCACACACCCCACCCCCTGACACTTGCACACCCCAGACACTTGCACACCTCTGACACTCCCAGGCACACCTCTGAACACCTCAGGCACACCCTGACACTCCCCAGGCACACCTCTGACACCCAGGCACACCTCTGACACTCCCCAGGCACCTCCTGACACCCCTGGTACACCTCTGACACCCCAGGCACACCTGACACACTCCCCAGGCACACCCTCAGACACTCCCCAGGCACACCCTGACACTCCCCAGCACACCTCTGACACTCCCAGGCACACCGCTGACACTCCCAGGTACACCTCTGACACTCCATGCACACCTCCGACACTCCCAGGCACACCTCTGACACTCCAGGCACCCACTGACACCCCTTGCACACCCCTGACACACCTTGACACTCTGGCACACCAGACACCCCAGGCACACCCCAGACACCCCAGGCACACCGCACACTCCCCAGGCACACCCCCACACCCCAGGCACACTCCGACACCCCAGGCACACCTCTCAAACCCAGGCACACCCTGACACCCCAGGCACACCTGACACTCCCCAGGCACACCCTGACACCCAGGCACACCTCTGACACCCCTAGGCACACCACTGACATTCCCAGGCACACCTCTGACACTCCCCAGGCACACGTCCAACACTCCACATACACCTCTGACACCCCAGGCACACCTCTGACACTCCCAGGCACTCCACTGACATTCCCAGGCACACCTCTGACACCCCAGGCACACGTCCGACACTCCCAGGCACACCTCTGACACTCCACAGCACATCTGAAAGTCCCAGGCACACTCTGACACTGCCAGGCACACCTCTGACACTCCAGGTACACCTGTGACCTCCCCAGGCACACCTCTGACACTCCCAGGTGCACCCCTGACACTCCCAGGCCACTCCGATATTCCCAGGTACACCTCCGATACCCCAGGCACACCTTGACACTCCCAGGTACCCACTGACACTCCCAGTACACCTCTGACACTCCAGGTACACCTCTGACACTCCCAGGCACACCCCTGACACCCCTGGCACACCCTGACACTCCCAGGCACACCTCAGACACCCTGGCACACCTCTGACACCCCAGGCACACCCCCTTCTCATCCCTGGTCTCCCCCCTGACACCCAGGCACACCCCAGACACTCCCAGGCACACCTCAGACACTGGCACACCCTGACACTCAGGCACACCTCAGACACCCTAGGCACACCTCCTCACACTCGAAGGCACACCTCCACACTCCCAGGCAATCCTGTGACCCCCTGGTACTCCTCTGACACTCCCAGGCACACCCCAAACACTCCCAGGCACACCCCAGACACTGACAGGCACCTCTGACACTCCCAGGCACACCTCACACTCCCAGGCACACCGCTGACACTGCCAGGCACACCCCTGACACTCCATGTACACCTCCGACACTCTCAGGCACACCCCTGACACTCCCTGGTACTCCACTGACATTCCCAGGCACACCGCTGACACTGCCAGGCACACCTCTGACACCCATGCACACCTCCGACACCCCAGGCACACCCCAACAAACCCTGGCACCACTGACACCCCAGGCACACCCTGACACTCCCATGCACACCCTGACACAGGCACACCCCTGACACCACCAGGCACACCTCAGACACTCCCCAGGCACACCCCAGACACACTCCCAGCCACCCCAGACACTCCCAGGCACACATCTCACACTCGCAAGCACACCTGACACTCCCCAGGCACACCTCTGACACTCCCAGGAACACCTCTGACACTCCCAGGTACACCTCTGACACTCCAGGCACACCTCTGAAACCTCCCAGGTACACCTCTGACATTCCCAGGTACTCCACTGACATTCCCTGGCACACATCTGACACTCCCAGGCACACGTCCAACACTCCCAGATACACCTCTGACACTGGCACATCTCTGACACTCCCAGGCACACTTCTGACACCCCAGGCACACCTCTGACACTCCCAGGCACACCTCTGATACCTAGGTACACCCTGACACTCCCGTGGCACACCTCTGACACTCCTAGGTACCTCTGTCACCCTCTATACACCCCTAACACTCCCCAGGCACACCAACACTCCCAGGCACACCGCTGACACTGCCAGGCACACCTCACATGTACACATCAGACACTGCCAGGCACACCTCCAGACACCCAGGCACACCGCAGACACTCCAAGGTGCACCTCTGACACCCCAAGTGCACCTCTGACACCCCAGGCACACCTCTGACACTCCCAGGCACACCTCTGACACTCCAGGCACACCTCTGACACCCCAGGCACACCTCAGACACTCCCAGGAACACCTCAGACACCCTAGGCACACCTCACCCCAGGCACACCTCTCACACTCCCAGGCACCCCTGACACTCCCCTGGTACCTCTGACACCCCAGGCACACCTCAGACACCCCAGGCACACCCAGACACTCCCAGGCACACCTCGGACACTCCCAGGCACACCCCTGACACTCCCAGGCACACCGCTGACACTGCCGGGCACACCTCCTGACACTCCATGTACACCTGACACTCTAGGCACACCTGACACCCCAGGTACCCACTGACACTCCCCTGGCACACCCCTGACACCCAGGCACACCTTGACACTCAGGCACACCTCAGACACTGGCACACCCCAGACACTGGCACACCGCAGACACTCCCAGGCACACCTCACACTCCCCAGGCACACCTCCGACACCCCAGGCACACCTCTGACACTCCCAGGTACCCCTGACACTCCCTGGCACATCTCTGACACTCCCCAGGCACACCAGACACCCCCAGGCACACCTCTGACACTCCCAAGTACTCCACTGACATTCCCTGGCACACCTCTGACACCCCAGGCACACGTCCAACACTCCCCACACACACCTCTGACACTCCCTAGGCACACGTCTGACACCCCAAGCACTCCACTGACATTCCCTGGCACACCTCTGACACTCCCAGGCACACGTCCGAAACTCCCAGATACACCTTCACACCACATCTCTGAAAGTCCCAGGCACACCTCTGACACTGCACACCTCTGATCCCAGGCACCTCTGTGACACTCCCAGGCACACCTCCGACACTCCCAGGTACACCCTGACACCACAGGCACACCTCCGATATTCCCAGGTACACCTCCGATACCTCAATAACACCTTGATACTCCCAGGTACTCCACTGACACCCTGGTACACCTCTGACATTCCCAGTTACACCTCTGACACTCCAGTGCCACACTCTGACACTCCCTGGTACACCTCTGACACCCCCAGGCACACCTGATGTCCCAGGCACCTCCTGATCTCCCCAGGTACACTCCGATAACTCCCGCACACCGCTGACACTCCCAGGCACACGTCTGACACTCCCCAGGCACACCTCTGACACTCCCCAGACACACCTGACACTCCTGGTGCACACCTGATACCCCAGTGCCCACCCTGAGACCCCAGGTACACCTCTGACACCCCTGGTCACACATCCTCACACATTCCCAGGCACACCTCTGACACTCCCAGGTACACCATTGAGACTCCCAGGTACTTCACTGACACTCCTGGCATAACCTCTGACATTCCCCAGGCACACCACTGACACTCCCAGGTACACCCTCTGACACCCCAGGCACACCTCTGACACACCCAGGTCCGCCTCCGACACTCCCCAGGCGTACAACCTGACACTCCCAGGTACACCTCCGACACTCCCAGGCACTTCTCTGACACCCCAGGCACACCCTGAACACCCCAGGTGCACCTCAGACACCTGACAGGCACACCTCTGACACTCTGGCACACCTCCTGACACCCCAGGCACACGCTGACACCGCTGTGCACACACCCTCTGACACCCATGCACACCTGACACTCCCAGGCACACCCTGACACCCTGGCACACCACTGACACTCCCAGGCACACCGCTGACACTGCCAGGCACACCCCTGACATTCCATGCACACCTCCGACACCCCAGGCACACCCCTGACACTCCCAGGCACTCCACTGACACCCCTGGCACACCCCTGACACCCCAGGCACACCCTTGACACCCCAGGCACACCCCAGACACCCCAGGCACACCCCAGACACCCCAGGCACCGCAGACACCCCAGGCACATCTCTCACACCCCAGGCACACCTCCGACACCCCAGGCACACCACTGAACTCCCAGGCACTCCCTGACACTCCCTGGCACTCTGACACTCCCCAGGCACACCCCAGACACCCCAGGCACACCTCTGACACTCCCAAGTACTCCACTGACATTCCCTGGTACACTCTGACACCCCAGGTACACGTCCAACACCCACATACACCCTCTGACACTCCCAGGCACACGTCTGACACCCCAGCACTCCACTGACATTCCCTGGTACACCTCTGACACCCCAGGTACACGTCCGAAACCTCCAGATACACCTCTGACACTCCAAGGTACATCTCTGAAAGTCCCAGGTACACCTCTGACACTGCCAGGCACACCTCTGACATTCCCAGGCACCCTGTGACACTCCCAGGCACACCTCCGACACTCCCAGGCACACCTCTGACACCACAGGTACACCTGATATTCCCAGGTAAACCTCCGATACCACAGGCACACCTTTGATACTCCCAGGCACTCCACTGACACCCTGGTACACCTCTGACATCCCCAGTCACACCTCTGACACTCCCCAGTCACACCCCTGACACTCCCCTGCACACCTCTGACACTCCCAGGCACACCTCCGATACTCCCCAGGTACACCTCCTGATTCTCCCAGGCACACCTGATACCCCAGGTACACCGCTGACACTCCAGGCACACGTCTGATACTCCCAGGTACACCCTGACACTCCCAGATACACCTCCGATACTCCCAGGTACACCTCCGATACTCCCAGTTCACCTGAGACTCCCAGTTACACCTCTGACACTCCATGGTACACATCCGATATTCCCAGGTACACCTCTGATAATTCCCAGGCACACCATTGAGACTCCCAGGTACTTCACTGACACTCCCTGGCATACCTCTGACATTCCCAGGCACTCCACTGCACAGTCCCAGGCACACCTCTGATACTCCCCAGTACACCTCTGATACACCCAGGTCCGCCTCCTGACACTCCCAGGCACAACTCCGACACTCCCAGGCAAACCTGATACTCCTAGGTACTTCTCTGACACTCCCCAGGCACACCAAACACCCCAGGCACCCCAGACACCGACAGGCACACCCTGACACTCCCCAGGCACACCTCTGACACTCCAGGTGCACACACACTGCCAGGTACATACCTTCTGACACCATGCACACCTCCGACACCTCAGGCACACCCTGACACTCCCTGCACCACTGACATTCCCAGGCACACCGCTGACACTGCACACCTCTGACACTCCATGCACACCTCCGACACCCCAGGCACACCCTGACACCTCTGGTACCCACTGACACCCCAGGCACACCCCTGACACTCCCCAGGCACACCTATGATACTGCAGGTACACCCTCTGACACTACCAGGCACACCTCAGACACCCCAGGCACACCCCCAGACACCCCAGGCACACCCCAGACACCCCAGGCACACATCTCACACCTCGCGCACACCCGACACTCCCCAGGCACACCTCTGACACTCCCAGGCACACCTCTGACACTCCCCAGGCACACCTTGACACCCCAGGCACACCCTGAAACCCCAGGCACACTCTGACACTCCCAGGTACTCCACTGACATTCCCTGGCACACCTCTGACACTCCAGGCACACGTCCACACCCCAGAGATGCACCTCTGACACTCCCAGGCACATCTCTGACACCCCAGGCACACCCCTGACACTCCCCAGGCACACCTCCTGACACTCCCCAGGCACACCTCTGATACCCAGGTACATCTCTGACACCCCAGGCACACATTTGACACTCCCAGGCACCCTCTGTCACCCCTGACACCCCCAACACACTCCCAGGCACACCGCTGACACCCCAGCACACTGCTGACACTGCCAGGCACACCCCAGACACTGCCAGGCACACATCAGACACTGCCAGGCACACCCCAGACACTCCCAGGCACACCGCAGACACCCAAGGTGCACCTCTGACATTCCAAGTGCACCTCTGACACTTCCAGGCACACCTCCGACACCCCAGGCACACCTCTGACACCCCAGGCACACCTCCTGACACCCCAGGCACACCCCAGACACTCCCAGGCACACCCCAGACACCCCAGGCACACCTCCCCACACCTGCACCTCCCCACACCCCAGGCACCCCTGTGACACACCCCTGGCACTCTGACACCCCAGGCACACCTCAGACACTCCAGGCACACCCTCAGACTCCCCAGGCACACCTCGGACACTCCCAGGCACACCTCTAACACTCCCCAGGTTCATGACACCGCCAGGCAAACCCTGACACTCCATGTAACCTCGACACCCTAGGCACACCTCTGACACTCCCCAGGTACTCCACTGACACTCCCTGGCACCCCTGACACCCCACACCTTGACACTCCAGGCACACCCCAGACACCCCAGGCACACCCCAGACACCCCAGGCACACCGCAGACACCCCAGGCACACTTTCACACTCCCAGGCACACCTCCGACACCCCAGGCACACCTGTGACACCCCAGTTCTCTGACACCCCCAGGCACACCACTGACACCCCAGGCACACCTCTGACACTCCCCAGGTACACCTCTGACACTCCCAAGTACTCCACTGACATTCCCTGCACACCCTGACACTCCCAGGCACACGTCCAACACTTCCCACATACACCTCTGACACCCCAGGCACACCTCTGACACTCCCAAGTACTCCACTGACATTCCCTGATACACCTCTGACACTCCCAGGCACACGTCCGACACTCCCTGATACACCTCTGACACTCCAAGGCACATCTCTGACAGTCCCAGGTACACCCCTGACACTGCCAGGTACACCTCTGACATTCCCCAGGCACCCCTGTGACTCTCCCAGGCACCTCCGACACCCCAGGCACACTCCTGACACTCCCAGGCACCTTTGTCACCCCTGATACACCCCACACCCAAAGGTGCACACCCCGACACCCCAGGCACACACCGCTGACACTGCCAGGCACAACCCAGACACTGCCAGGCACACATCAGACACCGCCAGGTACACTCTGACACTACTAGGCACACCGCAGACACTCCAAGGCACCCTGACACTCCAGCTACTCCACTGACATTCCCTGGTACACCCCTGACACTCCCCAGGCACACGTCCGACACTCCCAAATACACCTCTGACACTCCAGTTACATCTCTGAAAGTCCCAGGTACACCTCTGACACCTGCCAGGCACACCTCTGACATTCCCAGGCACTCCCAGACACTCGGTGCACACCTCCTGACACTCCCAGGCACACCTCTGACACTCCCCAGGCACACCTCCTGATATTCCCAGGCACACCTCCGATACTCACAGGCACACCTTGAGACACCCAGGTACCCACTGACACCCTGCACACCTCTGACATTCCCAGTTACACCTCTGACACCAAGGCACACTTGATACCCCAGGCACACCCTGACACACCCAGGTCCGCCTCCGACACTCCAGGTACAACTCCGACCTCCCAGGTTAACCTCCGATACTCCCTAGGTACACCTCTGACAATCAGGTACACCTCTGACACTCCTAGGTATTCCTCTGACCTCCCTGGTACACCTCTGAGACTCCCAGGTACCTCAGACACTCCTGGTACACCTCCCTGACCTCCCAGGTACACTCTTTCACTCTGGTTCTCCCCTGACCTCCCAGGCTCAGACACTCCAGGTACACCTCAGACACTCCAGGTACCTCTGTCACTCCCAGGTACCTCAGACACCCCTAGGTACCTCTCACACTCCAAGGTACCTCCTCCACACTCCCAGGCAATCCTGTGACACTCCCTGGTACTTCTCTGACACTCCAGGTACACCTCAAACCTCCCAGGTGCACCTCAGGCACTGACGGGTACCTCTGACACTCCAGGCACACCTCTGACACTCCCAGGTACACCCTGACACCAGGTACACCTCTGACACTCATGTACACCTCCGACACTCTCAGGTACACACCCCTGACACTCCTGGTACTCACCACTGACACTCCCAGGCCACCCCTGACACTCCAGGTACCCTATGACACTCGCAGGTACCTCTGACACTCCAGGTACACCTCAGACACTCCCAGGTACACCCCAGACACTCCCAGGTATACCCCAGACACTCCCAGGTACATCTCACACTCACATGCCTCCGACACTCCCAGGTACCTCTGACACTCCAGGCACCTTTGACACTCCCAGGTACACCTCTGACACTCCCAGGTACACCTCTGACACTCAGGTACACCTCAGACACTCCCAGGTACCCTCTCACACTCCAGGCACACTCCTCACCTCCCAGGTAATCCTGTGACCTCCCTGGTACTTCTCTGACACTCCCAGGTACACCTCAAACACTGCCAGGTGCACCTCAGGCACTGACAGGTACCCCTCTGACACTCCCAGGTACCTCTGACCTCCCACCTCTGACCTCCCAGGTACACCTCTGACACTCCCAGATGCACCTCCTGACCTCCCAGGTACATCTCTGACACTCCCAAGTTGCCTCCTGACACTCCCAGGTACACCTCTGACACTCCAGGCACACCTCTGATACTCTAGGTACACCTCTGACACTCCCAGGTACACCTTTGACACTCCTAGGTACTCCTCTGTCACCCCTGATACACCTCTACCTCCCAGGTACACCGCTGACACTCCCAGGTACACCGCTGACACTGCCAGGTACACCTCCAGACACTGCCAGGTACACATCAGACACTGCCAGGTACACCTCAGACACTCCTAGGTACACCACCAGACACTCAAGGTGCACCTCTGACATTCAAGTGCACCACTGACACTTTCAGGCACACTCCGACACTCCAGGTACACCTCTGACTCCCAGGCACCTCTGACACTCCCAGGTACACCTCCAGACCTCCCAGGACCTCCAGACACTCTAGGTACACCTCTCACACTCCCAGGTACACCTCTCACACTCCAGGTACTCCTCTGACACTCCTGGTACTTCTCTGACACTCCCAGGTACACCTCAGACACTCCCAGGTCCTCAGACACTCACAGGTACACCGCCGACACTCTCAGGTACACCTCTGACACTATCCAGGTACAATTTTGACACTCCCAGGTACACCTCTAACACTCCCAGGTACACCTCTGACACTCCCAGGTACACCTTTGACACTCCCAGGTACTCCACCGACATTCCCTGGTACACCTCTGACACTCCCAGGTGCACCACTGACACTCCCAGGTACACCACTGACACTGCCAGGCACACTTCAGACACTGCAAGGTACATCTCAGACACTCCCAGGTACACTGCTGACACTCCCAGCTACACCTCTGACACTCCCAAGTACACCTCTGACACTTCCAGGTACACCTCCGACACTCCCATCTACACCTCCGACACTCCCAGGTACACTTCTTACACTCCCAGGTACACCTCCGACATTCCCAGGTACACGACTGACACTCCAAGGTACACCTCTGACACTCCCAGGTACACCTCAGACACTACCAGGTAACCTCTGACACTCCCAGGTACACCTCTGATACTCCCAGGTACTCCATTGACATTCCCTGGTACACCTCTGACACTCCCAGGTACACGTCAGACACTCCCAGATACACCGCTAACACTCTCAGGTACATCTCTGACACTCCCAGGTACACCTTTGACACTCCCAGGTACACTTCTGACACTCCCAGGTACACCTCTGACACTCCCAGGTACACCTATAGCACTCCCAGGTACACCTCTGACACTCCTAGGTACTCCTTTGTCACTCCCTGATACACTTCTAACACTCCCAGGTGCACCGCTGACACTCCCAGGTACACCGCTGACACTGGCAGTTACACCTCAGACACTGCCAGGTACACCTCAGACACTGCGAGGTGCACCTCTGATACTCCCAAGTGCACCTCTGACACTCCCAGGTACACCTCTGACACTCCCAGGTACACCTCTGACACTCCCAGGTACACCTCTGACACTCCCAGGTACACCTCTGACACTCCCAGGTACACCTCTGACACTCCCAGGTACACCTCTGACACTCCCTGGTACTCCACTGACACTCCCTGGTACACCCCTGACACTCACAGGTACACCTTTGACACTCATAGGTACACCCCAGACACTCCAAGGTACACTTCTCACACTCCTAGGTACACCTCTGACACTCCTAGGTACTCCTCTGTCACTCCCTGATACACCTCTAACAAGTCCCAGGTACACCGCTGACACTCCCAGGTACACCGCTGACACTGCCAGATACACCTCAGACACTGCCAGGTACACCTCAGACACTGCCAGGTACACCTCAGACACTCCCAGGTACACCTCAGACACTCCAAGGAGCACCTCTGACATTCCCAAGTGCACCTCTGACACTCCCAGGCACACCTCTGACACTGCCAGGTACACCTCAGACACTGCCAGGTACACCTCTGACACTCACAAGTACACCTCCGAAACTCCCTGGTACACTTCTTACACTCCCAGGTACACCTCCGACACTCCCAGGTACACCTCTGACACACCTAGATACACCTCCGATATTCCCAGGTACACCTCCGATATTCCCAGGTACACCTCTGATACTCCCAGGTACACCTTTGAGACTTCCAGGTACTCCACTGACACTCCCTGGTACACCTCTGACATTCCCAGTTACACCTCCGAGACTCCCAGTTACACCCCTGACATTCCCAGGTAAACCTATGACACTCCCAGGTACACCTTTGATACTCCCACGTACACCTCTGACACTCCCAGGTACATCTCCGATACTCGCAGGTGCACCGCTGACACTCCCAGGTACACCGCTGACACTGCCAGGTACACTTCAGACACTGCCAGGTACACCTCAGACACTACCAGGTACACCTCAGACACTGCCAGGTACACCTCAGACACTCCCAGGTACACCTCAGACACTCCAAGGTGCACCTCTGACACTCCAAAGTGCACCTATGGTTCTCCCAGGCACACATCTGACACTCCCAGGTACACACCCCAGACACTCCCAGGTACACCGCTGACACTCCCAGGTACCTCACACTCTGCACACTCTGCACTTACACCTCAGGCACACCTGACACTCCCAGGTACACTTCTTACATTCCCCAGGTACATCCGACACTACACCCCAGGTACACCTCTGACACTCCAAGGTACACCTCTGACACTCCCAGGTACACCCCACCCTCTCCACTGCACACCTCTGACACTCCCAGGTACACCTTTGACACTCCCAGGTACACCTCTGACACTCCCAGGTACACCTCTGACACTCCCAGGTACACCTTGACACTCCCAGGTGCTCCACTGACACTCCCACGTACACGTCCGACACTCCCAGATACACCTCTGACACTCCCAGGTACATCTCTGACACTCCCAGATACACCTCTGACACTGCCAGGTACACCTCTGACACTCCCAGGTACACCTCGGACACTCCCAGGTACTCCACTGACACTCACTGGTACACCCCTGACACTCCCAGGTACACCTCTGACACTCCCAAATTTTCATTAGGGAACTCCCAGACACTTCACTGACACTCCCTGGTATACCTCTGACATTCAGGTACTCCTCCTGACATCAAGGTAACACCTCCTGATGCTCCCAGGTGCACCTCTGACACACACAGGTCCGCCTCCGACACTCCATATACAGCTCGACCTCCCAGGTAAACCTCCACGTCTCCTGGCCCACCCTCCTGACTTAATCCAGGTACACCTCTCTGACCTCCCAAAGGTATTCCTCTGACACTCCCTGGTACACCTCTGGCCTCAGTACACCTCAGACACTCCCTGGTACACCTCCTGACGCCTCCGGAGTACACCTCTTTCACTCCCCTGGTTCTCCCCTGAGCCTCCCAGGTACACCTCAGACACTCCCAGGTACACCTCAGACACTCCCAGTGCACCTCCTGGCACTCCCAGGTACACCTCAGACACTCCCTAGGTGCACCTCTCACCTCCAGGTGCACTTCTCACCTCCCAGGTAATCCTGTGTGACCTCCTGGTACTTCTCTGACCTCCCAGGTGCACCTCAAACACGCCCAGGTGCACCTCAGGCACTGACAAGGTGCAGCTCCTGACTCTCCCAGGCACACCTCTGGGCCTCCCAGGTACACCGCTGGCCTGCCAGGTGCACCTCTGACCTCCATGTACACCTCCGACCTCTCAGGTACACCCTGACACTCCCTGGTACTCACTGACATTCCCAGGTACACCGCTGACACTGCCACCAGGTACACCTCTGACACTCCATGTACACCTCCGACCTCCCCAGGTACACCCCTGACACTCTCTGGTGCCTCCTGCCTCCCAGGTACACCCTGGCCTCACAGGTACACCTATGACACTCGCAGGTGCACCTCTCTGACACTCACCCAGGTACACCTCAGCAGACACTCCAGGTGCACCCAGACACTCCTTGGGTACACCCCAGACACTCCCCAGGTACACCCCTGACCTCCTGGTCCTCCACTGTGGCCTCCCAGTTACACCCTGACTCTCCCAGGTACACCTCTGACACTCGCAGGTACACCTCTGGCGCTCTGGGTACGCGTCAGACACTCCCAGGTGCACCCCAGACACTCAGGTACACCCCAGACCTCCCAGGTGCACATCTCACACTCATAAGTGCGCCTCAACACTCCCAGGTACACCTCCTGACACTCCCAGGTACACCTCTGACCTCCCAGGTACCTCTGGAAACTCCCAGGTACACCTCTGACACTCCCAGGTGGTACTCCACTGACATTCGCATACCTCGGCCTCCCAGGTACCGTCCAGCTTACTCCCAGATACACTCTGACACTCCCAGGTACATCTCTGACACTCCCAGGTACACCTCCTGACCTCCCAGGTACACCTCCTGACCTCCCAGGCACACCTCTGATACTCTAGGTGCACCTCTGAGCCTCCCCGGTACACCTCCTGACACTCCTAGGTGCTCCTCCTGTCACTCCCTGAAACACCTCTAACACTCCTAGGTACACCGCTGACACTCCCAGGTACACCGCTGACACTGCCAGGTACACCTCCAAGAGATTGCTGCCAAGGTACACATCCAGACACTGCCAGGTACACCTCAGACACTACTAGGTACTGCGCCAGACCTCCAAAGATTGCACCTCTGAGCCTCTAAGTGCACCTCCTGACACTCCAGGCACACCTCCTGATACTCCCAGGTACACCTCTGACACTCCCAGGCACACCTCTGACACTCCCAGGTGCACCTCAGCAGACAATCCCTTGTGCACCTCAGACACTCCTAGGTACACACCTCTCACACCTCCCAGGTACACCTCCCGCATCCCCAGGTACTCCTGTGACACTCCCTGGTGCCCTACTCTGACCTCCCAGTGGAAGCCTCAGACACTCCCAGGGTACACCTCTGACACTCCCAAATTACTCCCACCCCTGACATTCCTGGTACACTCAGGCTTGCTCAGGTACACGTCCAACACTCCCACATACACCCCTCCTGGCACTCCCAGGCTGATCACAGGCACTCCCAAATTACTCCACTGACATTCCCTGGTACACCTCTGGCTGCTCCCAGGTACACGTCCGACACTCCCAAATACACCTCCTGACACTCCAAGTTACATCTCAGAAAGTCCAGGTACACCTCTGACACTGCCAGGTACACCTCTGACATTCCCAGGTACTCCTGCTTGACACTCCAGGTACACCTCCGGCCTCCCAGGTGCACCTCTGGCCTCCCAGTTACACCTCCGATATTCCCAGGTGCACCTCCGATACTCAGGCACACCTTTGGGACACGCCCAGGTGCTCACTGACACTCCTGGTACACCTCTGACATTCCCAGTTACCTCTGGCCTCCAAAGGTACACCTCCTGATACTCCCAGGTACACCTCTGGCCTGCCAGGTCCCGCCTCCGACACTCCCAGGTACAACTCCGACACTCCCAGGTAAACCTCCGATACTCCTAAGTGCCTCCTGACAATCCCAGGTACACCCTCCTAACACTCCTAGGTATTCCTCCTGGCCTCCCTGGTACACCTCTGACACTCCCAGGTACACCTCAGACACTCCTGGTACACCTCTGGCCTCCCAGGTACACCTCTTTCACTCCCTGGTTCTCCCCTGACACTCCCAGGTACCTCAGACACTCCCAGGTACACCTCAGACACTCCCAGGTACGCCTCCTGGCCTCCCAGGTGCACCTCCACCTCCTAGGTGCACCTCAGGCACTGACAGGTACACCTCCTGGCCTGCACCAGATACACCTCTGATCTCCCAGATTACACCGCTGACGCACCAGGTACACCTCCTGACACTCCATGTACCTCCGACACTCTCAGGTACACACCTGACACTCCCCTGTTACTCCTGGCCCTCCCAGTTACACCCCTGACACTCCCAGGTACACCTATGACCTCACCAAAATTACACCTCCGACACTCCCAGGTACACCTCCTGACACTCCCAGGTACACACTCTGACACTCCCAGGTACACCCCAGCAGACACTCCCAGGTACACATCTCACACTCACCAAGTACACCCTCTGACACTCCCAGGTACACCTCTGACACTCCCAGGTACCTCTGACACTCCAGGTACACCTCTGACACTCCCAGGTGCACCTCTGGAAACTCCCAGGTACACCTCAGACACTCCCAGGTACACCGAGACACTCAGGTACACCCCAGACACTCCCAGATTTTACCCTGACACTCCCTGGTCACTCCACTGACCTTCAGGTACACTGACTCATCCCAGGTACACCTCGGCACTCGTAGGTACACCTCTGACACTCCACCAGGTACACGTCAGACACTCAGAGTCACACCCCAGACACTCCCAGGTGCACCCCAGACACTCCCAGGTGCCATCTCACCTCATAAGTGCATCTCCGACACTCCCAGGGTACACCTTGGCCTCCAGGGGTACACCTCTGACCTCCCAGGTGCACCTCTGACCTCCCAGGTACACCTCCTGGAAACTCCCAGGTACACGTCCAACACTCCCAGATACACCTCTGACACTCCCAGGTGCATCTCTGACACTCCCCGGGTACACCTCTGACCTCCCCAGGAACACCTCCTGACACTCCCAGGTACACCTCCGATACTCCCAGTTCACCTCTGGGCTCCCAGTTACACCTCTGACACTCCTGGTACACATCCGATGTTCAGGTGCACCTCCGATGCTCCCAGGTGCCTGGTGGGACTCCCAGGTACTTCACTGACACTCCCTGGTATGCACTCTGACATTCCCAGGTGCTCCTCTGACAGGACTCCAAGGTACACCTCTGATACTCCCAGGTACACCTCCTGACACACCCAGGTCACTTATCCGACCTCCCATATACAACTCCGACTCCCAGGTAAACCTCCGATGCTCCTATGTACACCTCTGACAATCCCAGGTACACCTCTGACCTCCATTCCTCTGACACTCCCTGGTACACCTCTGACACTCCCAGATTTACACCTCAGACACTCCTGGTACACCTCTGGCCTCCACCCAGGTACACCTCTTTCACTCCCTGGTTCTCCCTGACACTCCCAGGTACACCTCAGACACTCCCAGGTTACACCTCAGACACTCCAGGTGCCTCCTGACCTCCCAGACACACCTCAGACACTCCTAGGTACACCTCTCACACCTCCCAAGGTACACTTCTCACACTCCCAGGCAATCCTGTGACACTCCCCTGGTACTTCTCTGACACTCCCAGGTACACCTCAAAAGCAGCCGGTGCACCTCAGGCACTGAGCAGGGCTGGCTCATTCTCCCAGGGCACCTCTGGCACTCCCAGGTACACCGCTGACGCCGCCAGGTACACCTCTGACACTCCATGTACACCTCCGACACTCTCAGGTACACCCCTGACCTCCTGGTACTCCACTGACATTCCCAGGTACACCGCTGACACTGCCAGGTACACCTCTGACACTCCATGTACACCTCCGACACTCCCAGGTACACCCCTGACACTCTGGTGCTCACTAACCTGCAGGTACACCCCTGACACTCCCAAGGTGCACTCATGACCTCACTTAGATTACACCTCTTGAGCGCTCATAGGTACACCTCAGACACTCCCAGGTGCACCCCAAGACACTCCCAGGTACACCCAGACACTCCCAGGTACACCCCTAGGCACTCCCTGGTACTCCACTGACACTCCAGTTACACCCCAGCTCTCCCAGGTACACCTCTGACACTCGCAGGTACACCGACGCTTTCACCAGGTACATCAGACACTCCCAGGTACACCCAGACACTCCCAGGTACACCCCAGACGCCCAGGTACACATCTCACACTCCCTGCAGTGCACCTCCAAACCTCCCCGGGTACACCTCCTGACCTCCCAGGTACACCTCTGACACTCCCAGGTGCACCTCCTGGAAACTCCCAGGTACACCTCCTGGCCTCCCAGGTGCTCCACGGCATTCGCCCCGCACCTCTGGCCTCCCGGGTACGTCCAGCACTCCCAGATGCCTCTGACCTCCCGGTGCATCTCTGAGCCTCCCAGGTACCTCCTGACACTCCCAGGTGCACCTCTGACACTCCCAGGCACCTCTGATACTCTGGGTACACCTCTGACCTCCCACGTTACACCTCTGACCTCCCTGGGTACTCCTCTGTCCTCCCCTGGAAACACCTCTAACACTCCTAGGTACACCGCCTTTGACACTCCCCAGGGTGCAGCTGAGCTACCAGGTACACCTCCAGACACTGCCAGGTACACAGCCAGACTGCTACCAGGTGCCTCCAGACACTGCCTAGGTGCCCGCAGACACTCCAAAGGTGCACCTCTGACACTCTAAGTGCACCTCTGACGCCTCCCAGGCACACACTCTGATACTCCCAGGTACACCTCCTGGCCTCCCCAGGCACACCTCTGACACTCCCAGGTACACCTCAGACAGTCCCTTGTGCACATCAGGCTTGCTCTGGGGTACACCTCACACTCCCAGGTGCACCTCTCACACTCCCAGGTACTCCTGTGTGAGGCCTCCCTGGTACTTCTCTGACCTCCCAAGGTAGAGCCTCAGACACTCCCGGGTACACCTCTGACACTCCCAAATTACTCCACTGACATTCCCTGGTACACCTCTGGCACTCCCAGGTGCACGTCCAACACTCCAGCACACCTCCTGACACTCCCAGGTACGTCCTGACACTCCCAAAATTACTCCACTGACATTCCCTGGTACACCTCCTGACACTCCCAGGTACACGTCCCGACACTCCCAAATACACCCTCTGACACTCAAGTTACATCTCTGAAAGTCCAAGTACACCTCTGGCCTGCCAGGTACACCTCTGACATTCCCAAGGTACTCCTGTGAGCACTCCCAGGTACACCTCCGCACTCCCAGGTACACCTCTGGCCTCCCAGTTACACCTGATATTCCCAAGATTTTCGATACTCACAGGCACACCTTTGGAACGCAGGTACTCCACTGACACTCTGGTACACCTCTGACATTCCCAGTTACACCTCTGACACTCCCAAAGGTACACCTCTGATACTCCCAAGGTACACCTCTGACACACCCAGGTCACCTCCGACACTCCCAGGTACAACTCCGACACTCCCAGGTAAACTCCCGATGCTCCTAGGTACACCTCCTGACAATCCAGGTACACCTCTAACACTCCCTAGGTATTCCTCTGACCTCCCTGGTACACCTCTGACCTCCCAGGTACACCTCAGACACTCCCTGGTACACCTCTGACACTCCCAGGTACACCTCTTTCACTCCCTGGTTTCTCCTGACCTCCCAGGTGCACCTCAGACACTCCCAGATTTACACCTCAGACACTCCCAGGTACACCTCTGACACTCCCAGGTACACCTCAAACACTCTAGGTGCTGCACCTCCCAGGCGCGGCAGATTACACCTCTGACACACCTCTGACACACCAGGTACACCTCCTGATACTCCCAGGTACACCGCTGATGCTGCAGTACACCTCTGACACTCCATGTACACCTCCGACACCTCAGGTACACCCCTGACACTCCCTGGTCCTCCTGACCTTCCACGCCCCTGACACTCCCAGGTACACCCTATGACACTCGCAAGTACACCTCCGACACTCCCAGGTACACCTCTGACACTCCAGGTACACCTCTGACACTCCAGGTGCACCCCAGACATCCAGGTACACATCTCACACTCGCAAGTACACCTACGACACTCCCAGGTACACCTCTGACTCTCCAGGTACCTCTGACACTCCCAGGTACACCTCTGACACTCCCAGGTACACCTCTGAAACTCCCAGGTACACCTCTGACACTCCCAGGTACTCCTGACATTCCCTGGTACACCTCTGACACTCCCAGGTACACATCAAACTCCCAGATACACCTCAGCCTCCCAGGTACATCTCTGACACTCCCAGGTACACCTCCTGATACTCGTGCACCTCCTGACACTCCCAGGTACACCTCTGACACTCCCTAGGTACTCTCTGTCACCCCCTGATACCTCTAACACTCCCAGGTACACCATGACACTCCCAGGTACACACCCTGACACTGCCAGGTACACCTCAGACACTGGCAGGTACACATCAGACACTGCCAGGTACACCTCAGACACTCCTAATTCTCCAGACACTCCAAGGTGCACCTCTGACATTCCCAGTGCACCTCTGACACTTTCAGGCACACCTCTGACACTCCGAGTACCTCTGACACTCCCAGGCACCTCTGTCACTCCCAGGTACACCTCAGACACTCCCAGGTACACCTCAGACACTCCTAGGTACCTCACCTCCCAGGTACACCTCTCACCTCCCAGGTACTCCTGTGACACTCCCTAGTACTTCTCTGACACTCCCAGGTACCTCAGACACTCCCAGGTACACCTCAGGCACTGACAGGTACACCTCTGACACTCCCAGGCACACCTCCTGACCTCCCAGGTACACCGCTGACACCAGGTACACCTCTGACACTCCATGTACACCTCCGACACTCTCAGGTACACCCCCTGACACTCCCAGGTACTCCACTGACCTCCCAGGTACACCCCTGACACTCCCAGGTACACCTATGACACTCCCAGGTACACCTCTGACACTCTAGGTACACCTCAGACACTCCCAGGTACACCCCAGACACTCCCAGGTACACCCCAGACACTCCCAGGTACACATCTCACACTCCTCAAGTACACCTCCGGCCTCCCAGGTACCTCTGACACTCCCAGTACACCTCTGACACTCCCAGGTACACCTCTGACACTCCCAGGTACACCTCTGAAACTCCCAGGTACACCTCTGACACCCAGGTACTCCACTGACATTCCCTGGTACACCGCTGACACTGCCAGTGTAAGCCTGGACTTAGGACTCCCAACCTCCCAGGTACACCTCCGATACTCCAGGTACACCTCCCATGCTCCAGGTACCTCTCCAGCACTCCCAGGTGCTCTCGGCCTCCTGGTTCACCTCTGGGCACTCCCAGGTACACCTCCCGTTCTCAGGTACCTCTGACCTCCAGGTACCTCTGATGCTCCAGGTACACCTCCCCAGCCTCCCAGGTCACCTCCACGGCCTCCCAAACTGCTTGGCCTCCCAGGTAAACCTCCCAATACTCTGGCCTCTCAACTCCCAGTTCCTCTGGCCTCCCAATCCCTTCCTCAACGCTCCTTGGCCTCCTCTGACACTCCCAGTGCCTCTGACCTGCCAGGTACACCTCCCAGCAATCCCAGGTACTCTGACATTCCCAGGTACCTTCCGACACTCCCAGGTACCGTCCGACCTCCCAGATACCTCTGACCTCCCAGGTACATCTCTGGCCTCCCAGGAACCTCTGACTCTCCCAGGTACACCTCTGACCTCCCAGGTATACCTCCTCACACTCCCAGGTACACCTATGACCTCCTGAGTACACCTCTGCTGCTCCCAGGTGCACCTTCAGCCTCCCAGGTACCGCCCAGCACTGCCAGTTGCACCTCAGACACTCCCAGGTGCACCTCCAGACACTCCCAGGTGCACCTCCAGGCCTCCAGGTGCACCTCTGACACTCCCAGGTGCACCTCCTGACCTCCCAAGCCCCCTCCGACACTCCCAGGTGCACCTCCAGACCCAGGCCCATGGCCTCCAGGTACACCTCCCCAGCACTCCCAGGTACCTCTGACACTCCAGGTACACCTCCGATACTCCCAGGTACACCTCTGACACTCCCAGTTACACCTCGACTCCCAGGTACACCTCACGTACTCCCAGGTACACCTCAGCCTCCCAAGTACTCCTCTGGCACTCCTGGTTCACCTCTGGATACCAGGTACACCTCTGACTACTTCCAGAGTGCACCTTTGAACTCCCAGGTACTTCCTGACACTCCCTGGTATACCTCTGACACTCCCAGGTACACCTCCCGAACTCCCAGGTACACCTCTCTGACACTCCCAGGTACACCTCTGACACTCTGGGTCACCTCCCGGCTACTCCCAGGTACAACTCTGACTCCAGGTACACCTCCGATATCTGGTACACCTCTGACCTCCCAGGCCTCCACCTCCTGGGTATTCCTCTGACCTCCTTGATTCCTCCTCTGACACTCCCAGGTACACAGCCTCCCAGGTGCCACTGACATTCCCTGGTACACCTCTGACACTCCCAGGTACCACTGACACTGCCAGGTACCTCCGACTTGCTCCCAGGTACCTCCCGACACTCCCAGGTACACTTCTCACACTCCCAGGTCACCTCCGACCTCCCCAGGTCACCTCTGCTCCCAATACACCTGCAACCTCCAAGTACACCCTCTGGCCTCCCAGGTACACCTCTGACCTCCCAAGTGCTCAACCCCAGCATTCTGGTACACCTCTGACACTTCCAGGTACCTCCGACACTCCCAGATACACCTCTGACCTCCCAGGTGCATCTGGCCTCCCAGGTACACCGCCCAGCACTGCCAGGTACACCTCTGACCTCCCAGGTACACCTCCGCTCTCCCAGGTGCACTTCTCACACACTCCAGGTACCTCCGACCTCCCAGGTACACCTCTGACCTCCCAGGCCTCCCAGCCTCCAAGGTGACCTCTGACACTCCAGGTACACCTCCCACAATCCCGTGCTCCTGTGACCTCCCAGAGACACCTCCACGACACTCCCAGGTACCTCTGGCGCTCCCAGGTACCTCCCGTCTTCCCAGGTACACCTCAATATTCCAGGTACTCCTCCAGATGCTCCCAGGTACCTTTGAACTCCCAGTGTGTAATGAGACAAATCTCACATGAAAGAGGTAAGTTAGGGCCTAGTAAGTATTATAACGAGGAGAAATGGTGGCGTGTCTCGAGGTGTGATGTCAACACTATATGTAACTTGGGCACAGTACAAGTGTAGTATATAAAACACCAATGCGTGTTACAGCTTATTTTACTAGTTCAATAGGGGGATTAATAGGGGTTCTACACAATTATGATAGACTATGGTATTCTCGTATAAACCTAACCTCACAGCTAAAATGGGCACTTCACTAAGTCGATCGTTGGAAGTTCAGGATCACTGCACTTCCACAGACTACACAGCCAGCACCACTGTTACACGTGGGTTGGCAACACTTTGTCGATGGACCCGGGCTGAGACTTCGTTACATAGTGGCGGTCTTCTCTCGGCAGGACTCAGTGACCTGGTAGCTGGCCCTTCCTGATTACAGACACTCTTCCGCGTGAGAGGGCTCCAGCCCTATATATTGGTCGAGCGGGATGTCTCTCCTATGAACTGGAAGTGTGTCTTGGCCGGGTTGTTGGTTAACAAGTGCTGGCTAATTAGCAGGTCGCTTGGATACTAAGGTCATGACGCGGGTAGAGCTGATCGTGTGGTGGTGAGGTCTGGTTCCCTAGTGTCCAGGTCTGGGCGGCTGTGTGCAGGTGTCGTCCTGCCAGGTGTCTTGGTCAGGTGCGGTTATGGAGTCACCGGCTAACTCAAGTCATTAGCGGACGAGGTCAAAGTCCCAGGTCAAACCTGAGGTGTGTCAACCCGGGATGTGGTGGTGCCTCAGGTCTGTAGTGTGCTTGCTGTTACATGTGACATCGAATTCTGGGCTGTAAGCTTTGGTCTGACAAACAATCATTACACCAGGTACTCACCAGCACTCCCTGGTACACCTCTGACATTCCAGTTACACCTCAAACACTCCCAGTTACACTAACACTCCCAGGTACACCTCTGACCTCCCAAATTACACTGTTCTCCCAGGTACACCTCTGTCATTCCAAGCACTCCTGACATTTCCTGGTACACCTCTGACCTCCTAGGCACCATCCGACACCCAGGTACACACTGATGCTCCCAGGTACCTCAGCCTCCCAGGTACACACTCGGCCTCCCTGGGTACTCCTCTGTCCACTCCTGATCACCTCTAACACTCCCAGGTGCACCGCTGACACTCCCCAGCACGCCAGACCTCAGACACTGCCAGTACACCTCAAACACTGCCAGGTGACCTCCCACACACACTCCCAGGTACACCTCCCACACTCCCAAGGTACACCTGGCCTCCCCAAGGTACACCCTGGCCTCCCAGGTACACCTATGATACTCCCAGGAACACCTCTGTCTCTCAGGTAATCCACCTAACATTTCACTGGTACCCCACCCACACTCCTAGGTACACGTCCAACCTCCCCATGCCACCTCTGATACTCCCAAGTACACCTCTAACCTCCCAGGTACACCTCCGACACTCCTAGGTACTCCTCTCACTCCCTGATACACCTCTAACTCTCCCAGGTGCACCTTCAACCTCCAATTACAACGCCCACACTGCAATTACACCCCAGACACTCCCAGGTACACCTCCGACCTCCCAGCAATACGTAACCCCCTAG